>NW_027185698.1:1938574-1995418 GCF_028583685.1 Petaurus breviceps papuanus | reverse complement strand
ATGAAGAGTTGGACACAAATGAACCACAGCAAATACGGACAAGGAAAGACTTAATAAAGGGGAGTATTTTAATACCTTTAAATCATAGAATATTAGAGTTGAGGTAATCATTTAGAGGATGAGGAAATTTGAATTGAAGAACATTGAAATATAGAGTCTTGGATGGTAGAATGAATAGAGCAAAAGAATCTGAGTTTGAATCCTGCCTCAAACACTTACTAGCTGTGTGACCCCCCCAGCAAATCACTTAACTTCTTTGTGCCTCAGTTTTTTCATCTGTAAAATGGGGCTAATAACAACACCTGCATCACTGGGTTCTGAAGCTCAAATAAGTTAACATAAGTAAAGCACTTTATGAATGTTAATGTACTATATACATGCTAGCTATTATTATTATTTGGAGCTGGGCAGGCCTGAAAGATTATCTAATCCAACCATCTCATTTTATAAATGAAGAAATTGAGTTCTATATGGGAAATAACTTGTTTAGGGCAGTAAAGAGGGGATTTGAAATCTGAATCTAGGCTCTTTCCAATACTCCACCACAATGGTATTTCTTGACCCACAATAATAGCAGATCTTAGGAAGAGATCTCAAACCAGAATTTAGGTCACTGACTCTCAGCCCTATCTTCCAGACTGTTATTGAAAGAGGAAGAAGATGGTGGTGTTCTACTGGGCAAACCTAGGACCAAAGGTAAAATCTACAGGGAAGCAGATTTTAGCTTCACAGAAAGAGGAACTTTCTAACAAGTAGAACTGACTAAGCATTTCACAGGTTAAGACAATAGTAATTCTCCATTATGGGAAATATCTGAGCAAACATTAGCTAACCATGCATCAGAGACATTGTTGGTAGGCTTTCTATATTGGGTAGAACTTAGACCAGGTGACTTCTAAGGTCTTCCCAACTTTAAGATAATATGAATTATAACTATAAAGGAAAATAATAATATGCTCACATAGCATTTTAAGGTTTACAAAGTGTTTTCTGAGTTAATTCTCTGAGTTAAGTAGGGCAAATACTATTGTTCTTGTTTTACAGATGTGGAAACTGAGGCCCAGAGAGTTATGTCACTTGCCCATGGTCAGATTGTCATTAAGCATCAGAGCCAAAATGCAAACCCAGATCTCTTAAACCCTGCACTGTCTCCACCAAACTACCTCTGTAAAGTCAATGGTCAGTCTAACATAAGGGCTGTAACGTTATCCTTGGACATTTTGATCCTGCTCTGTCCACAGAGGCTTCATATGGGTGCTGGCAGACGGGAGGGAATGGGACCCTTACCCCAATTTTATGGCCTTTTGCTATGTAATTTCCACACCCCTGCCTGGTTTTCAAAGCTAGTAGCAGTCAGGGAGCAATCTCCATCTGCAATCGTTAAACCCCTGCTCAGGACTGAAGCCTTAAATCTTTCAACAGAAAAACATGAATTATAGCTGTTAGTGATGTCTCTTTTGTGAGGCCTAGATAAACCTAGACAAAGGAAGTCTGAGAGTCAGCAGAGTGCTTGGATATGGCTCGGCTCACCTGGCCTCTGAGTTCAGACCCTAGCCACTGTGGGAGGAATGGTGAGAGTTAAGGTTTGATGGATCAGAATCCTTGGGAGGGAAGTCTTTGGGCTTTTATTTAACCCTTACCAGGCATTGTCCCAACCCAACTGCCTCATTTTACAGATGAGAAATTGGGTGTCATCAAGGTTAAGTGACTTACCTAAGGCAAGAAAGTAAGTTAATGGTGAGATCAGGACTAGAGAGCTTCAGTTGTTAATAACCTTAGGGTCTAACATGAGTATTGCCCAGGGTCATACAATAATGACTATTCAACATGAAGCAAAACTGACCCCCTGATGAAAAGACAGTTATTCATCTTCGGATAGGTCTATGCTACATGCTCTCTAAAGAAAAGTATATAGATTTGGGTCCCAGATGAACAGTTATAGCTAGCATGGCATGACCAGGGCTTTGCTACAAGGCACTAATGTGTGTGTGTGTGTGTGTGTGTGTGTGTGTGTGTGTGTGTGTGAGAGAGAGAGAGAGAGAGAGAGAGAGAGAGAGAGAGAGATTACCTTATAATATTATCGTCCCTGGGTGCTGGGACTCCAGGGGTGAATCCTCCAATATCTCTTCTTTCCTAGGGCACTAGTTGGACCATTTGGGGATGGGCTGTCTCCCTTTCTCGTATGTTACACTCACAGTCAGATTGTTCTTTGTGCTGCCGCTATAACCTCCCCCCTTAGCTGAATTTGTCTCCAGGCACAAGAGTTCCTAGTTATATCTTTGCTGCTAAATGTAAAACCCCACATAGGGAGAAGGCAAAGAGGTCTGACTGTAAGAGCAGGGGTTAAATATTAGTCTCTCTAATGATACAGATTGTGTTTCAAGACAGGACTGGCAGAGAAGGGAAAGAGATAATATGGCGTCATAGAACACTGATTCAAATGACCTGTATTCTAATCCCAGATTTCATACTATCTGTGTATACTTGGTCAAGTCACTGCCCTAGTCTGGGCCTCAGATTTCTTATCTATGCAACAAAAGGCTTAGAATAGATGAACTCTGAAGTTAATCAATCAATCAATCCATCAACATTTATTAAACACTTAACCCTGTGCCAGTCGCTGCTTAAGTGAGAATACATTGATTTAGCTTCTCACCGCCAATCTAAAATAACATGGGTGTTTCCCAGCTTTTGAAAGACAATGAGAAAATTTCAAAAAATCTATAGTTGACTCTTCAAATAAGATGTAATTGAAATTATTCATTTGATAATGGATAATGATTTAGTTAGTTTACCCTTGTCTATAAAAATGAGAAAGTCCTTTCATATGCAACATGATATAGCAGACAGTGTTAGATTTGAGGTCAGGGTTCAAATCCTACCAAAGATACTAGCTGTGACCCTGGACAAGTTACTTAATCACTTTTATTGGTTCCTTTATCCTTTTTTTTTTTGGAGGGTAATTGAGGTTAAGCGACTTGCCCAAGGTCACACAGCTAGTTTTTGTGTTAAGTGTCTGAAGCCGGATTTGAACTCAGGTCCTCCTGACTCCAGGGCTGGTGCTCTATTCACTGTGCCACCTAGCTTCCCCTTGGTTCTTTTATCTTTGAAATGAAAGACTTTGCACTTGGATGGTTTCTGATGTCTCTTTAAGTTCTAAACCCTGTGCTCCTTGGAATTCATCCTCTACAATCCTTCAAAAGATGGCAGAGAGCAGGACATTTCCATTTCCATGTCCTGAGAATTGTTGAAGGGTTTGAGGGACAAGTGGAGAAGTCATGGGCCTTCTCTAGAGATCAATAATCAATGAGTATTTAACATACAAGGCAGCTAGGTGGTGGGGTGGATAGAGTCTGGAGTCAAGAGAACCTGAGTTCAAATCCAGCCTCAGATACTTACTAGCTGTGTAATCTTGGGCAAGTCACTTAACTTAAACAAGTCAGTTTCCTCAACTGTAAAATGGGGACCCTGGAGAAGGACATGACAAACCACCCCCGTATCTTTGCCAAGAAAATCCCATAAATGGGGTCACAATGAGTCAAACATGACTAAATGACTTACCAACAACCTTTAATGTACACTGGGTGGAACTCTGTGGGGAATAATATTATGTAAGAGCTTTTGAGGCTCTTTGATAAATATCCCTTTTTCTGCAAGCAAGGAAAAACCCAAAGCAAACCACCTGCAGCTGATATTAAGGGCATAAGGGAAGTGGGGAGGAGGGCAGTCATGGCTTGGAGGGAGCCTCTGGGGCTGGGATCTAACTCACTGCACCTCTCTTTCCCTGGCTGCTTCCTTAGCCAGGGCTCTGAATCTTAGCCTTTTCCCTAAGCACTAAATCCTCTTTTAGAAAATCACACCCTCCCCCTAACTCCTCTTTTTAGAGAGCCCTTTAAAGTAGACCAGAAATGAACTAAACAATAGAGTGATACTAGCCAGGGCTCAGTCCAGATGTGAATGATGTAGGTGATAAGACCAGAGCTCAGGCCAGATGTGAATGATGTAGGTGATAAGGTCTGGAAGATGAGGGGTGGAGGGAGAGAAGACAAAGAAAGCTGCTGGGGACCCTCTCCTTTCTTTTTTTTTTTTTCCTTGGTCTCTGTCAAGTGCCTTCTAAGGAATTGTACTCTGCCCCTGTGGGTTACTGAAACACATATTGATCAGTTTTAAATTAGGGCTTGTATGTTTGTGTGTATGTCTCCTTATTCCCTTTCAATGTACCAATGCTATAAATCTAGCTGACAGACTGACCACATTGGGTCACCAGAAATGTTTGCTCACTTGGGGCACTGGCTTGCTTAGCAGGTGGGGCATAGAATAATGAGCCTTTTAACAGAGATAGTAGCATTTTAGCCATTCTCTTTAAAGTGAGAGGCGGGACAGGTGTGGGACCAGTATACTATCCAGGGTACCATTTCAAAGCCTTGGTGGTCCAGATGATATCCAAAGAGCAGCCCAGATCAGTCAATAGTCAGAGGGCTCTCTTGCAGCCCAGAAGACTGGGGCTGGGTCTGTGCTTGGGGCCCAAGATTGCCTCAGGGATAATGAGGTGCTTTGTAAATGCTTTTGGATGATGTGAGTCGTTGAGAACCATCTAAGATGCAAGAGCCCCTAAGAATACAAATGTGGCTTCCTGGGTGCCCTTCTGGGGTTATCCAGGGTCCACTGACACTTTTTTTTTGGCAGAAGTTATTTCAATCCTCCCATTGAAATGAATATTTATATTCTTTTTAAAGACTTTCAGGGGTGGCTAGGTGGCCCAGTGAACAGAGCACTGGCGCTGGAGTCAGGAGGACCTGAGTTCACATCCGTCCTCAGACACTTACTAGCCGTGTAACCTGGGCAAGTTGCTTAACCCCAATTGCCCTCCAAAAAAAAAAAAAAGACTTCCAGAAAAGAATTGTGAATGGTATTGGCCTTATTAATCTAAGAATAATAAATACACAGTGGCTCAGCTGCCCTTTACTAATGAGAATGTTTCTGCATTGCTGCAGACAGGCACTCCCCTCCCATCCCCTCTTCTGGGACCCCTGAACTTCCTTGGAATTTAAATCAATCTCTTAACAAAAATCCACTGAGTACCTACTATGTGCCATAGCCAGCTGGGAGACACAGAATAATACAGCTGGGGTCTTCAAGGAGGCATGTACAAACACTTTCAATAACAGCTATTGATGATAAGTATCAAGCACCCTTAGTGACATTTATGGGGCCTTCTAAGGTTTGCAAAGCTTACACATTTTACTTCACTGGGTCCTTGTAACTTGACATTCAAAGTGCTTCATAATCTGGTTCCCTTTTACCTTTCCAATTTTTTTATACCTTACTCCCTTCCCCAACCCTCTTCCCCCATCCCATAAACTCTAACACAGAGACACTGGCCTCCTAGATATTCCTCCAATAGGATACTCAGAATTCCTACTATCCTCCTTCTCCCTCCCCTAGGTCTGGAATTCTCTCCCTCATCAACTTCATCCTCTAGTGTCCCAGATAAAATCCCACCTTTTGAGCAAGTCTTCCCTCATTCTCCCTTAATGTTAGAGCCTTCCTGTCTGTTCATTGTCTCCAGTATGTATTCTTTCTAAGCTGTCTCCCTGAGTAGACTTTTTGCCTTTCTTTATACAATATTCTCTGTGCTTAGTACACTTGGTGTTTATAAATGCTGATTGAGTGGCTGACTATAACAACCCTGCACAATAGTTACTACAGGTATTATTAATCTCATTTTACAGATGAGGAAACTGAGATTTAAATGACTTGCCCCAAATTACATAGCCAGTAAATGGTAAAGCAGAGAACTGGACCTGGGTCTTCCTGTTCCAAATCTAGAGCCCATAATATTGTACCACCCAGCTTCCTTCTGAGTGATACAGACCATAAGAGGTTCAGGGAGTTCAGAGAGGGAGCCATCTGTCTCTTCCCTACTGAAAACAAAATAAAAAAAGACTTTCTCTTCAGATCCTTTTAAGAACGGACCATGAAAGAAATCCATTTGTAAAGCTTTGCACATCCCCAATCCCACCCCCAAACACAATTTTCTGGCTCCTCCGCTCTTCCCCCCAAAGCCCTCTTTGTTCCGGTCATTCTCAGAAAGTGTGAATTTCATACATCACTTCACTTAGAAGCTGCGCCTTACATTTTCCAGAGAAACAGGCGCTGCCCGATTAAGAATTTTAAGCACACACCGACACTTCATATTGAGTGAATGTTTCTGAGAATATCACTTATGAGCTGCCCATTATGATCTATGGAAAGGCTGTGCCACGCACTCAATTAGAACGAGAAGAAAATCGTTCCAAGCCTCGCCTGGAAGTTCTGAACTCTCGGGGTGATTGGCAGCCCTCCTGCTTTGAGCTCCCCGGTGTCTCCTTAGCTTTGTTCTTCCTAAGTGCTCCCGACCTAGTCCCTGTCACTAATGGGGTGGGAGGAAAGACCTGTAGTTTCCTTTCAAATTCCATCATCACTCGCCTCTGAGTCCCAAAGAAAGGCAGTAAAGGGAAAAATAATAGCTCCTGAAACATAAGTTCTAAAACATCTGAGCCACTGAAAAGAAAAAGGGGAAATCTTTCACACTTTGAAATTCTAAGTACTTACACGATCTGAATATTATCTCAAGTACACAAATGGCCCGACCCTCTTTCTTTGTTAACTGGAGTCTGGTCCGGAGTTCCGTATTGATTTCAAGCATCTTTGTTCATGAAGCATTGTAATTTTCTTTTATTGGTCCTTAACTCACATAAAACACTATATGAAACCCAGGAGCTGAGCTTGAGACTTCACCATCCATCCATTTTTATGAAATACTTTTGAAGTGACTTGAGTACCTATTTGAACTATGAAATGAAAAAGATCTGAAAACACTTCATGGTCATGTAAAATAGTATATATATGCTGACATTTTTGTTCCAGCTAAAAACTGGAGACTGATTTTCTTTGGGCTGGAAGTCATAAAGTCTGTGATATGACCAAAGTAGTGGTGGATTTATTTATGTTCATTTATCTCTCCAGTGATAAACAAAAATCAACTAAATAATAAAATCAATTAAATCAGTAAACATAAATTAAATTATTTGTTATTTATTTATATTTATTATAAATATATATTTATATTTATTTATTTATTATAAACTATAATATGGTAAGCTTTGAGACACAAGGAAAGACACAAGAATTGGAAGATAATTCTATTTAATGAGTATTTATTGAGCAGCTATCACGTGCCAGCAACTGTACTTGGTGTTAGGGATAAAAAAAATGAGTCTACTCTCAAAAATATTTGCGTTTTACCCTCCATCTCTTTGGAGATGGAGATAAAAATTTAATTTTGTGAATTTAATAATAAGAATAGCTAACATCAATATAGCACCTTAAGGCTGCCAAAGTACTTTACAAACACTTCATTTAAATCTTGCCACAACCCTGGGAGGTAGGGTCTATTATCATTATTATTATTATTTCCATTTTACAGGTGAGGCAAATGAAGCAGAGATTAAATGACTAAAATATAGGCTTTCTTTGGTTTCCCTCTTTTAGTCTGGTTTTATCGCTCTTACGTCATTTACTGATAGCCTGGGATAATAGCCTTAGGCCAGACCAGGAGGAAGATCACTAGTCTTCTTCCATCTTATTTCATTCTTATCTCCTGCTTTACTCTTCCTTATCCTCAGTTCTAGATCTACCCCTGTCCTAGGTCCCTCCCCACTTAAACAACATTAACATTTGCTTAAAGCATAGGAGTGGGTGTAAAACAGGTTATACCGTGTTTCCCCGATAATAAGACCTATCCCTAAAATAAGCCCTCCCCTTACTGTGTAAGATTCCTCTAAAATAAGCCCTTCCCCGAAAATAAGCCCTATTGAGATTGCTACTGTAGTGAAGGTGATCCCCTGTGCTACATGCTACATTACGGTACCCTCTGTATGCACCGTCCCTCCCCCCTCCCCCGTGAAACGCACGCCATGCTCCGAGCTGCATCCAATAAGAGCTGCAGCAGTGAGCGCGTCATCCTGTTCTTTATTGAATTCATTATTGAATAAAGGTCCATTTTTTTGTTCACATTTACCTGTTTATTAAAATTGCTGTCAATGTTCATTAAAATAAGCCCTCCCCTGAAAATAAGCCCTCTGGTGTTTTTCTGTCCAAAAAAATTAATAAGACAGTGTCTTATTATCGGGGAAACACGGTAGCAGTGTCAGGGAGGAGGATTCTTGCCCCAGGAGGTCTGAGTCCTTTTCTTATATCTGTTACTAGTCAGCAAAGTGATTTTAGCTAAGTTGCTCCTACTGGTGCCTTTGTTTTATTATCTAGAAAATGGGGATAATCATGCCTGTCCAGTATATCTTACATGTTTGTTGAGATGCTAAGATGCAGCTGTATTTTCAAAAAGACTTTTACCTTCCTGCTCTTCCCCTCCATTGTAGCAGTTTTCTCTTACCTCTTTTATATGAGATAATTTACCCTATTCTGTCTCTCCCTTTCTCCTCCTCCCAATATATACCTCTCTCACCTCTTAATTTTATTTTCTAGATATCATCCCTTTATATACAGCTGATCCTGTGCCCTCTGTCTATGTATACATGTACTCATATACACACACATATATACACACATACACCCTCCTATACATATATATATACACACACACACATTTTTATATATATTCCCTTCAACTATCCTCATACTGAGAAAAGTCTCATGAGTTACAATTATCATTTTTCCATGTAGGAATGTAAATAGTTCAACTTGAATAAGTTACTTATGATTTCTTTTTCCTGTTTACTTTATCATGCTTCTCTTCCTTATTGTAGTTGAAAGTTAAATTTTCTGTTCAGCTCTGGTTTTTTTTCATCAAGAATGCCTGAAAGTCCTCTATTTCATTGAATGACCATATTTTCCCCTGCATCATTACACTCAGTTTTGCTGGTAGGTGATTCTTGGTTTTAATCCCAGCTCCTCTGAGCTCTGGAATATCATCATCCAAGCCCTGTGATCCCTTAATGTAGAAGCTGTTAGGTCCTGTGTTATCCTGATTGTGTTTCCACAATACTTAAATTGTTTCTTCCTGGCTACTTGTAATATTTTCTCCTTGACCTGGCAACTCTGGAATTTGGCTATAATATTCCTTGGAGTTTTCTTTTGGGGGATCTTTTTCAAGAGATGATCAATGAATTTTTTCCATTTCTATTTTGCCCTCTGGTTCTAGAATGTCAGGGCAATTTTCCTTGATAATTTCTTGAAGGATGATTTCTAGGCTTTTTTTTTTTATCATGGCTTTCAGGTAGTTCAATAATTTTTAAATTATCTCTCCTGGATCTATTTTCCAGGTCAGTAGTTTTTCCAATGAGATATTTCACATTGCCTTTTCATTTCTTTGGATCTATTTTATAGTAGCTTTATTTCTCATAAAGTCATTAGGTTTCATTTGCTCCAATCTAATTTTGAAGGAATTATTCTCTTCAGTGAGTTTTTGAAATTCCTTTTCCATCTGGCAAATTCAGCTTTTTAAGGTATTCTTCTCCTCATTGGCTTTTTGGACCTCTTTTGCCATTTGAGTTAGTCTGTTTTTTAAGGTGTTTGTTAATTTACTCTGTATTTTTTTGGGTCTCCTTCAGCAGGCTGTTGATTTGCTTTTTGTAATGTTCTTTCATCATTCTCATTTCTCTTCCTCATTTTTCCTTCACTTCTCTTACTTGATTTTCAAAATTCTTTTTGAGTTCCACCATGACCTGTCACCAGATCATATTTGTCTTGGAAGTTTTTGATACAGGAGTTTTGACTTTGTTATCTTCTTCTGCTTTCATGTTTTGAACCTTTTTGTCCCCCCCAAAAGATTATATGGTCTGATTGCACTTCCTCTGTTTGTTCATCTTGCCAACTGATTACTTGACTTTTGAAGTCTTTGCCATGGTAGAACTCTGCTTCCACAGAGGTGAAAACTGTGTCCCAAATTGCTGGGGTTTTTGCAGTTGTCAGAGCTATGAGGAGGGTGCCGTCTCTACAGATACCACAAGCTCTGTCACACTGGCATTCCTTACCCCAGGACCACCACCCAAGACTGCGACCCAAATCCAAGTAGGTCGAAGCAAGAGTGATAACCTTCTGAATGTCACTTGGTCTCACTATGATCTGTAGGCTAGAAGTTGTGGAGGCAGCCATGGGGCAGCAACTGCAGCCACCATGCCTCCACCACCTCTCACCCCAGGATCAGGGGCCGGACCACATTTTTCTCTCTTCCAGTTCCAACAGAGTTCTGTACTGACCTTTTACTTTATCTTTTGTGATTATGGATTGAGAAATCTAGAAACCACCACAGCTGCTGGTGATTCACTCTCCTGAAGTCTGCTCTGGCCAGTCTGAGCTGCTGGTCAGGGCTGCCCTGGGTCTGAGCCTGTATGGCTCACATGGACTGTGCTCTGCTCCCAGCTCAGTGTGATAGACCCTTTCTGTTGGCCTACTAGACTGCCTTCAGCGGGAGATTTGTTTCTCTCTGTCACTTTGTGGGTTCTGTAGTTCTAAAACTTTTTAGAGTCATTTTTTTTATTGGTATTGGAGGTGGTTGGAGCAGGAGCTGAAGCAAGTTCTTTCTTTTACTCTGCTGCTTGGCTCCACCCCCTGTGTATATTCTTTAATCTAAAAATATACCTACTAGTTTTGTATACCAAAGGGAGTTTTTATTTATTTATTTTTGCTTTTTGGAGGGCAATTGGGGTTAAGTGACTTGCCCAAGGTCACATGGCTAGTTTTTGTGTTAAATGTCTGAGACTGGATTTGAACTCAGGTCCTCCTGACTCCAGGGACGGTGCTCTAGTCACTGTGCTACCTAGCCACCCTGGGAGTTTGTTGTTGTTGTTGTTGTTGTTTTTAAGGAAAAGGACTTCTATATACAAAAAATATTTATATAAGCTTTTTTTTGTGGTAGCAAAGAATTGGAAATTGAGATGATGCCCATCAACTGGACAAGTTGTGGTATATGATTGTGATGGAATACTATTGTGCTACAAGAAATGATGAGCAAGATGCTTTCAGAAAAACCTGGGAAGACATATATAAACTGATGCAAAGTAGCTCTATAGTTTTCTGTAAGCAGAACCAGGAGAACATTGCACACAGCAATATTGTAAGGATGACCAACTATGAAAGATTTAGGTACTCTGATCCAACACAGTTCCAAATGATTCATGATTCTACTATCCACCTTCAAAAAGAAAACTGATGAACAGAGTGCAGATTAAAACATACTTTTTTCACTTTTTTTTGCCTTTTAATTTTTTTTACAACATGACCTCACATGTATAATTGCTATATATTGCTTGATTTCTCAGGTAGAGAAAGGGTGTAAGAAGAAAGAATTTGGAACTCAAAATTTTAAAAAAGAATGTTAAACTAAATAAAATATATATTTTTTAAAAAAGAAATCATTGGTTAGGGTGAAGAAGTCATCAAAGGACTATAGAAATGTAAAAGAAAACATTGAAAGACTTTAGAACCCTGATTAGTGCAGTATAACCTGATTAGTGGGTAGTAAATTATTTGTAGAGTGAGGTATACATTTTAGACATGATTAATATATTGATTTGTCTTGGTTGCTTAAATCTACTTGTTACAAGAAAGAATCCTTTTAGTAGGGAGTAGAGTCCAAGGGAGGGTGGAGATGAGGGATAGGGTAAGGCAAGAAGTCCTCAGGAAATGACAAAATAAAAAAAACATAAACAAATCATCCAAAACCAAAAAATGATTAAAGAACTAGAACTAAAAAGGGATTCCCATCTAGTGGTTCTCAGATTCCTTCATGATGATGGTCTAAGAGGTTCATGCTAAAAATTCTTTAATGGGATCTTAATCAGCAAAAAAATTGCCCAATTATGTTACAAATATATTTTCCTCCATGACAATAAGCACATATATGTTTGAAGCATATAAATTTGTTTCTACAATTTAATACCATCATGATATGCACACAACAGTTTTGGTGTTTGTGCTGTGATTACAGCAAACTCTGGCCATTTCTCACTAAACTCAGTTTGTTCTTACAGTTTCTCAATCGGTCATCAAATTGTTTTCAAACCACCATAAGGTTTGACATTTGAACTTAAAATGATTCCCTAGTGATGGTCAGATATATGCATATGTTCCCACTTGTATTCTGTACACTGTGCCAGAATAGCTCATTTCCTTCCATTATCCTATAATTGTGTTGCATCAGCACGTATAATGATGTGATCAAGGTTTTAAGAATGTTGGTGTTCTTGTAGCACAAATGTCAGGCTCTTTGGAAACCATAATTTCTGGGGGTATGCATTACAAGTCATCTTGAAACAATCACAAATTATCACAAATGTTCTTCAGAAACAAAATTTATGTTGCCTCTCGTTGTAGTACTAAGGTTGTTTTCTGATTTAAACTTATCTTCTACTTATGTAACTATTCTTCCACTGGGCAGATTTTCAAATGAACTGGTTAGCAATAGTGGTCTGTCAGTTCAGTAGAGTTTTTGTGAGAGTGGACCAGTGGTGGAAGATCAGAAAATCATGTCTGAAGTGATTCTTTCCTTAGAAAGGTTAGTTCATATATATAAACATTGTGAAAAATGAAGCAGTAAAATGACATTGAACTTTCAAGCTCATTGATCATTTAGGGTTTTGTTTCTTTTTTTTGCTTTTTGGAGGGCAATTGGGGTTAAGTGAGTTGCCCAAAGTCACATGGCTAGTAATTGTGTCAAGTGTCTGAGGCTGGATTTGAACTCAGGTCCTCCTGACTCCTGACTCACTGAACCACCTAGCCACCCCTGTCATTTAATACACTGCTTTGTCATTAGTTGTCCGAAAAGCAGATGTTCTATATCATAACTAGCTATTCATTTTCATTGATTGGTTAGGTAGCTAAAAATAAAAAATGAATTTCCATCTCAGCAAGAGAGCTTGTAAAATTCTCCTACCATTTTCCATTAGATATTTGTGTATGAGCATTTTCACTTTATTATTTGTTTCATTCAAAATAAAGAAATAAACTTGATGTGGAGCTTTCCTTAAGCCTGTGTTTGTATAGGATTGGACCAAATATTGCAAACTTTTTGTGCAAATTAAAAAGTCAAATATTGAAATTAAGCTTATATGTAATTATCATATTATGTTAACTTCAAGTTGTAACTTATTTTGTTAAATAAAATATTACTTATATTCAATAAAATTTGTAAAATGAAGAAATGTAATATGAATTTTTTTTTTTTTGCTTTTTGGAGGGAAAGTAGGGCAGTTGGGGTTAAGTGACTTGCCTAAGGTCACACAGCTAGCTTTGCGTTAAGTGTCTGAGGCTGGATTTAACTCAGGTTCTCCTGACTCCAGGACTGGTGCTCTATTCACTGCACCACCTAGCTGCCCCTGTAACATGAATTCTTACAGATAGTAATGAGCATATAAGGTCCTATCAGATTCCTCCTTTAAATCTTAGAGAATGTCCCATTTGACATATTCATAATTACTTTATGCTTAGAGTTTTACAATTTTATATTTAATTTTCACAATTGTAATTAGAATAAAATTTTATGTTTTATAATCATTTAATGTAAATTTTAATTTGGAGGTTTTGGGGGCAAAATCATCATTGTAGTTATTATAAGGACTTAATGAATAAACCTGAAATCTTATGAGTTTGTTTGTTCAGTTGTTCCAATTGTATCCAACTCTTTGTGACCCCATATGGGGTTTTCTTGACAACAATACTGGACTAGTTTGCCATTGCCTTCTCTAGATCATTTTACAGATGAGGAAACTGAGGTAAACAGGATTGAGTAACTTGCCCAGGGTCACAAAGCTAGTAAGTGTCTGAGGCTGGGAATTCCAACTCAGGAAGACAAGTCTTTCTGACTCCAGGCCTGACACTCTATTCACTGTGCCACGTAGTATATTAAATTACTCTAGAAATTTATCATTTATATATATATATATATACATATTTAAATTGGAAAGAATTTAGGAAACAAAAACATTGGGAAACACTGACCTAGGCCTGCATGATCAAGATGACTTCTACGGTCCCTTCCAACTCTGAAAAGCTATTATTTAAAGGGTTTCATTTTGAGAGTTTCTTGTAAAATAGTAATATGAGCCTATCTTCAAAACAGAAATAAAAATTTGGTAATTTTACCAAGAATGCTATTTTAAAATTTTGTCTGTTTTTAATTTGCTTTTCATGATTTGTGATAGGAATTTAATGAAAACTTCCATTTTTTGTTTTTCTAACTTTTTTCTGGGTTTCCTCAAAATTCCATTCACAAACTGAGGAGAAAGGGATAAAAGAAACAAAAGAACAAAGCTCAGAAACTCAAGGCATAGCCAATGGAGGTCAACAAGTTTATGAACAAAATACTAAATCTGGGATCATGTCAGTTTCAACTATAAAGCTGATCATTCTGAGATTAAATGTCATGCCAGGTTTTAACCCAAGAGAGAACAACACTGACAATGTTGTATGTTAGGAAATTTTTGTGCTATTTATTGGTAAGTTTGATGTATCGAACTGTTGTCTTTAATGAGGGAGTGTGGTACAATAGGAAGAGTAATGTATTGTATTTGGAGTCAGATGATTTCAATTTAAATCTCATCTCTACCATTTAGTACCTATGTGACCTTGGGCAAATCACTTTACCTCTCTAGGCTTTGGTTTCTTCTTAAGGGCTCTTCAGGTCTAAAAGCTATGATTTTATGAATTATGATACTTTCTCTGCTCAGTAATCTTTGATAACTCTCTATTGTCCACCAAGAAAAATTCAGATTCTTCTTCCTAGTCTCCCACAATCTGGTGTCACCCATTTTGAGAACAATCTCATATTACTCTCCTCCACAAACTCTACGCTTCTACAGTAAGGACATTTCTCTTGTCTAGCACATTTCCTGTGCTTTCCTGTCTATCTGCTCATGCCTCATACCTGGATTATCCTCCTTCCACTCAAAAGTAATATAAATGCCACTGGATCCATCAACTCTTCCCCATCCCATCTGCCAGTAATAACCTATTTCCTAGGAACTCATGTTGCCCTTTATTTTCCTATCTTTAACACACTGATCATCTATTATTATGAATTGCTGCAGTATGGTAAAGACTCACTGATTGCCCCCAAGGTGTGAGTTTCTGTTCTATTTATGATTCAGTAGAAAAGGCATAGAACTAGCTGAACAAGATCTTTTCCCCACCCAACTGGTTAACAGTTCACTTCTTTGAGGCTCAATTTCGTAGAATCAGAGAGACTTTGTAACTAGAAAAAAAGCCTTAGAGATCTATTAATCCAGCCTTCTCTTTTTATAGATGAGCGAACAGTTTTGCAGAAGGGCAGTGACTTTTCTGAGGTCATATAAACTGTGATGAGCAAAACCAGTATTTGAACGCTAATTCCCCTGCCTCTTTCTTCCTCCTCTATAAAATACATAAAACCCAGAGGTATTATGAGGAACAAATGAAATAATGTATGTGATAGTGACTTGAAAACTCTGCAGGGCTACATAAATGAAAGCTATAATGATAACACCAACAATAAATAAATCATGGAGAAATAGGGTGAGGCACATCATTCCTATAATCCCCTCTGCTACTGGAATCTTTCCAAAAGATGCTTTTAGTGAATTACAAAAGATGAGTTTTCATATCTATACCCTTCTTGAATGACTATAAAAACAATTTTATCCACTGGTATAGGGATCTATAGAGCATTCAATATACAGGAGTAATATCAGGATAGCAAGACAACCTCAGATTGTTTCCATGTCAGCCCCAACAAAAAGGATGAAAAGAATGACAATGATTATGATGATGTAGTGGTAGTAGAAATAGTAATAATAATAGTAGTAACAATAGTACTGGTAGCAGCAGCAGTAGTACAGTAGTAATCGTAGTGGTAGCGGAATAGTAGTAGTAGCAGATCTTAAAATACACAATTCAAATTCTAGTTGAAGGAAATGGAGAAATTTAGCTTAGAGAAGACAGGAATTGGTGGTGAGGTTAGGGGTTGGGGTGAGGAACTCAATTTCAGATATTTGGAATTTGGAAGAAAGATCAGACTTATTCTACTTGACCCCAGTGAGCAGAACGCAGAGCAACAGGTGGAGGACAGAAGGGAGGCTGTTTGTTTAATTTAAAAACAATAACAGCAAAAACTTTCAACAATTATAGAGAGTTGCCCCTAAAATGGGAAAGACTCTGGGATGAGCAGATTCTTCAACAATGGAGGTCTTTATGTGGAGTGCCCACCAGAGTTCCTGTAGAGGGGAATCTGTGCTTCAAGTAAGGGGCTGGAGCAGTTGTTATCTGGGGTCCCTGCTAATTCCAGGGCTCTTTGATTTAAGTCATATCATTGAGATGCTGCATCTAGGGACTTTGTGTCTAGGACTTGGGCTTAGTCATTAGTTAGGACCTGAGTAAGAGCTGTCAATCAAGGCATAGCCTCACCTGTCCTGTGTTCCACACAGCAAATTAGTGCCAACAATAGGGCAAGAGTTCATCTATTTGACTGGGGTAGACCACCTATGGCTAGGCCACAAGCTCTGGAACTGGATTAATTTCTTTTTTCTACCGAGTGCTCCACTATTGGCAGTAGGGGTAGTGGTGGGAGGCCTGTTGGGAAGAGAGGAAAGCTTGGTGGGCTATATATTAAATATTGTCATTTTGGAACCAGTTTTTGTCAAGCAGCCAACAGACTTGTGCACAGCCTGGAATCGTCTCCATTTCCTTTTGGAGTATCAACTTGCCGTTTGTGAGGCCTTGCTAATGAAATCAAACAGATGGTAATAACCACACCTCAAGTATCATCCCAATAAAATCCAGTAATTAGGGCAGCACCTTTCCTATCATTTTCGTCTGGGGCCCCACCCATACTCCAATTAACTTGCTCTACCAGGCACAATCCAGGAAGAAAGAAGTCAGGCCATTTTTTAATTAAAAAAAAAATTTTTTTTTGCCAGTTGTTCCCTCTACCTCCTGCCAGATTATGGTGTTGCACTGTCCCTTCCTGCTAAACAAACTGTGTTGTGGTTTTGGAATTAATAGCTGTTCCCCATTTTATGGTGTTTCGAGGCTCCCGTGTATTCCAGTATTTGCAGTCATCAGAGGTCACCCAGCCTGCTTGGTAAAGTTCAGGAGTTGTTTCATGCATAGAGCACCATGGGGTACAGGCCCTGAGGGAACACAGCTGTTTGCAGACTTTCTGTATATATATTACTGAAAGCACAAACAAATGACCATGTAAGATGTATGAGTTGACTTTGGACAGTTTCCAGCTCCTCTCGGCAATGTGGTGAACTCTCCCGAAAGTGGCCTTTTCATCTTCCAGGGAATATACGCATCATGGCCTGGGTCCCTTTATCCACTGAGAAGACTGTCTAGCATGTGTTCGTGGCTTCCAACCACAGGCCTCCTCCTGGGGTGAGAGTACCCAGGAATTAAAGTTCCCAAGTAGGATGCAACCTGCATGACAAGGAGAGAGTCTCCTCTCTTCTACTGAGAGGGGCTGAAACTCTGACCGAGTTTTGAGAGAAGACTTGAGAGACCCTGGGCTATGTTATGTGGGGATGGCAGGCTTCCTCTGGACAGATTTATTTTTTTAATGGAAAAGGACAGAGACCTGTCTTTCTAGGATAGTTTAAGGTAGGGAAATGAATCAGATAACTTTTTGGTATTACTGTAAGCCCCATGAGTCTTGGAAATTCACTGAGGCTTTTCTCTCACCAATATAATACTTTACATTTTTGTACCAACCCTTTCTTTGCCATCATTCAAAGAACTTCTGAAATCTTATATTCTCCCAAAACCCTTCCTAAAAAGCTGAAAATAGACCCCATCTCCCTTATGCCTGAGCTTACACATTCCACTCTTTACCCTACACACACACACACACACACACACACACACACACACACACCCCTATCTTTATGCATGTACAAAGCAGAACAACTTTACTCATTTTTGTCTTAGATGTCTGATCAGTCTGCATGGCCATCAACATGCTTTGTATGTTTCTAATTCAACAAATACTTTTTAAGGGCCTACTGAAGTATGTGTTAGGTACTCTACTAAGTGCTGCGGGAGGGGGGGCTCCATCCAAAAAATAAACAAACACCCCAACTGGAAGCAACTGTAAATGAACATAGCTCTTCCTGGCTGTGGTCTTGTCATAGCTACGTCCAAGGTAGTACTGTCATAAAATGTGGCTGTATTGCATGATCAGTCCCATGTGAGGCAGCCAGGTGGGATAATGGATGGAGCACTGGAGTTTGGGCTAGTTGTGTGACCTGGGCATGTCACCAAATGTTCTCAGTTTCTTCACCTGTAAAAAGGAGATAGTGATGGTACCTTCCTCCTAGGGCTGTTGAGAGGGTCAAACAAGATAGCATATAAAGCACTTTGCAAACCTCAAAATGCTATATAAATGTTACCTGTGATTCTTGGTAGTCAGTGAAGACCATTTTGATTCCCAAGGTTCTGGCCAAATGAGGAATCTGGTCAACTCCATCATGACCAACTTATCCCACTGGGTTCAAATGATAGCTTGAACCTTTTAAAAAATGTCAATGCTTACCTGACATCTCAGTCAATGGAATCTTTAGTTTGTACTACTAATACATTCAGTGATATGTCTGGTGGGGGGGAAACCTGCAGCTATTCTGATAAGAAATTAGGATAGTAAGGGGTGGATAGGTGGTGCAGTGAATAGAGCACCGGCCCTGGAGTCTGGAGGACCTGAGTTCAAATCTGGCCTCAGACACTTAACACAAAAACTAGCCGTGTGACCTTGGGCAAGTCACTTAACCCCAATTGCCTTCCAAAAAGAAAAAGAAAAATAATGAGGATAGTAAAAAGGGATTTTGGAAATTGGTGGCCTGCAGTTTTTGACAATCATGTATGCTCTCCAGCAATCAGGATGATGAAGCTGCAAATCAATGGGGGAAAGTTGTTTTTTAATTTGTAAATCTGAATTCTATTTCTGACAGAGGGTGGGCCACATTAAACCTAAAGAAACAAGGCAAATTCCTGTGATGTCAGGCCAGTGAACAAAGTGTCCAAGGGAGGTAGATTCTCCTAGCTCTTAAAATCCTAAAAATACAAAAAATATCAGATGTGTCCTAGGCCACCCAGCAATTGTCTTTTAGAGTATGGAGGTCATTTGACCATTGATACTTTGTAGCAGGGTGACCATACTTTCTTTTTATTGATTTTATCTTTTAATTTATACATATATTCTTAGCAATATGTTCTTTTTTTATACTACATACATTTGTAGATTACCTCTACTCCATGAGAGGTCTCATGTAACAAAGTAAAACTAATAGTAGAGTGACCTCATCTGAAAGTATGGGCAATGATTCATCTCTGCAGCACCCACCCCATCTGTTAAAAAAAAAAAAAAGAAAATTAACAGAAATCTATTTTCTCTTTTCCACCCCATCCCACTCCATTTACATCTGTAAAGCACCTTAGGATTTTCAAAGCATTTATCTCATCTGGTCATCAGTGGTACCCTGGGAGATTTCCTCATTTTATAGATGAGGAAACTGAGGTTCCAAGAGCCCCAAGGGCACAATAGTAGATCTCAGAACTTGGACTATAACCCAATATTTCAGATGCTCACTCTTGGAGTTGAGGGGGTGTGGGGGCAGGAGAGAAGAAAAGAGTCATGTTGAATTTATCAGATTTTTCACTCTGTGCTCCCCCAAACTCCCCCCAGATTACTTTGTTCTCTGAGTTAGAATGGGGATGAGAGAAAGGAATAAACCTTCATATAGTGCCTCCCATAGCTCCTCCATAGGCTGATCACTTTGCAAATATTCTCTCATTTAACGTCCTGGTTGCTGAGCATAACAAGGAAAAATGACAAGTAATTCCTTCTTTTATAGATATGAACAGTGAGTAGATTGCTGGCTCTGGTGTCAGGAGGGTCTGAGTTCAGATCTGACCTCAGACATGTACCAGTTGTGTGACCCTGGGCAAGTTATTTTACCTCTGTCTATCTCAACTGCCTCATCTGTAAAATGAACATTAACAATAGCATCTATTTCCCAGGGTTGTAGTTAGGATGAAATGCAACAATGTTTGTAAAGCACTTTTCAAATCTTAAAACATAAATTCTAGCTGATAATAATAAGGTGATGTCCTAACAGGGAAATTAGGAGGTGAGGCTGGTCTAGGGGGAGAGATAATGAGTTCCATTTGGGACTTAGTATTGAGTTTCAGATAAAATCTCATCCCCTCAATTGCTTTCTTTTTTTTTTGGAGGGGGGAGGGCAAAGCAATTGGGGTTAAGTGACTTGCCCAAGGTCACATGGCTAGTTTTGTGTGTGTGTGTGTGTGTGTGTGTGTGTGTGTGTTTGTGTCTGAGGCTGGATTTGAACTCTGGTCCTTCTAATTCCATAGCCAGTGATCTATTCTCTGTACCACCTAGCCGCCCCCAATTGCTTTCTTACTAAGCTGATGACTGTAATGTTTCCTCACTAACACTAGTGATGGGACTTTACATCTGTAAAGCACATTAGAATTTTCAAAGCACTTATATGGTCATTACTGGTACCCTGGGACACAGGGAGAGTAAGCATCACCACCCTCATTCTACAGAGGAGGAAACTGAGGTTCAGAGAGCCCCAAGGGCAACACAGGGAGTAGATCTCAGGACTTGGACTACAACCCGGTTTTTCTGATGCTAGGTCTTGGGCTCTTTCTCCTCTGCTATGCATTAGCATGATACTTCCCGAGCCTACAGGTGGGGTCTGTAGCTATCTCTGTACCCCCTCAAGCATCGGTGGATTTCTAGAGAACCCCATCCTGCCTTTGTACCATTGGTTCCAAAGGCCTTTGTGGGACTGGGGCGCCTGGAGGCCCACCCTGCAGTGTGAGGAAGTCCCACCTTTATTTCCTCAGCCTTAGCGTGCCTACGTGGGGCTCCACAGCACAGGGCCGGGAGCCAGGCTTCTCCTGAAGCTCTGACACATAGTTCAGAGATACGAGTGGGAGGACAAAATCTCTTCTATGGAAATGGCTTTATATTATGTGTGTATAGACAGAGTAGGAAGAGGTTGTCTCCATGATGTGAGCTGAGGGAATTCCTGTCTGCTCCAAATATTTATCTTCTTCTTTGCGTGTAATAGTACCTAAAATTCATACCATCAGAGTCAGTCCTTGGGCTAAGATACTATCTTTAGAAGGTCACTATTAAACCGAGAATGTTCTGTGGGAAAAATGATATGAGGAGGGCACTCCGAACCATACTCCACATAGCTGCCTAAGGGATTTTCCTAAAGGACTAGTCTGACCATGTTATTCTCCTCCTCTGTAAACTCCCTTGGCTCCCTATTCACTTTTAGGAGCACAGATAAACAGGGGCTGTGATTTCATTGGTATAGGGAACCCCCAGATAAGGAAACTCTACCAATACCAGTTTCAGTACCTTTTCTGCAACTTGAGGACTTAGAAAGTTGTATGGAGAATTGAGGGGTCACATGACTTGTCCAGGGTCAAATCACCAGTATGTGTCAGAGTCAGGCCCTGAACCCAGGTTTTCTTGGTCCTGAGGTTGGCTTTTTCTCCGTTATAACATGCTGCTTCTGAGTACATAGTTAATAGACATTTGTTTAATTGATGGGTTATTTAGCACACAAACACTTCTTAGCACATTGGAATGGATGAATTAAATTGATTATGTATCTGTCACTTCTGAGAGAGGAGAGCCCCAGACTGGTCAGAGGACAGATGAGTATTAAGAGAGCCATTTGGGAGTCTAGAACACAAGGGCAGACCCAAGGGGAATGACCCAGTGCTGCCATGGGAGCCAAGGACAGAATAAGGGAATGGTATGCCTTGAAATGGGGGGAAGTACTGGCACAGAAACTCAAGACCAGATTTGTTACCTTTCTCATTTTGCTTAAAATAAGCCCTGCTGTAATCGGCTTGCAGCATTGGCTCAGGAGTTATCAGACCTGGGTTTACATCTCACCTCTGATACTTGCTTATTCTCTATGTGATCCAGGACAAGTCATTTAACCTTTCCTGGCCTCAGTTTCCTCATCTGTAAAATGAGGGAGTTTGACTAGGGGGGACCTCTGAATTACCTCTGTGGTTCTGTAACTTCTTTCTTTGCAGAGAATGGGAGTAATCAGACTTCATCCTTTACTTTTCCTTCCTTCTGTATAACTGTAATTCAGCACAGGCAATTTTCTTTCTTTTTGTATTTTCCTACCTGATGCTTCTTAAAGTTATACATTTGTATTTTGGGGTCATGCACTCATATATTAGAGCTGTAGTCATAGGATTTAGAAGGTGGAAGGAACCCTAAAAGTTGTCTAAGCTGGTCTCTTCATTGAACAGATAAGGGAATTGAAAACCAGGTTGATAAGAGTCAGGGAGACCTGATTTCCAATCCTACCTCAGACACCTTCTAGCTGTGTGACTCTGGGCAAGTCACTTTAACATCTGCTTGCCTCTGTTTCCTCATCTGTTAAATGGGGATAATAATAGCACTTACTTCACAGAGTTGTGAAGATCATATAAGATAACTATAAAGCGCTTAGCATAGCATATGGCACATAGAAAGCTCAATATAAATGTTAGCTCTTATTACTGTTATTATTTAATAATGACTTTTTCCAAGGCCATACAAAGTACCACAGAACTTGGGATTTGAACCTGGGTCTTCTAATTCCAAATCATTCTTTCTGTTACAACATAGGAGATCCTAGAGTTAATTTAGAATTTTTAGATAGTTCCTTATTTTACAGATAAAGCCTTCCTAGGATCATAGATTTAGAGCTGGAAGCAACTGTGGAAGTCATTTGAGAGAGATGAAGTGACTTGTCCAAGGCCATGCAGCTGGTTAGCAGCAGAGCTAGATATAAGCCTAGGTCCTCTGCCTTCAAATCTAGCGTTCTTTCTCTTTCCTGTCATATGTTTAACCATATTTTTGAGCCTTGGGCCTTTGTTTTAGGAGTTTCAGAGATTGAGAAGTTTAAGAAATTTCATAGTTATATAGTAAAGAGCCTGTAAAGAGCCTTTGGGGTCATCTAGTCAAACTCCCTCATTTTACAGATGAGGAAACTGAGGGCCAATTATTGCACAAGGTAATAATAAATATAGGAAATGTCCCTATCATGAGGCAAATGAAAGGGAGTCAAGAAAAGTTCTTCTCTCTCAGCCTAGGCCTGGCAGTCCAGCTGAAATTGAAATCTTGAAGTAAATTTTATTTATCAGCCAATGCAGAAACTGAGATTCACTCAGAGTAAACTCAGAATTCTGGCTTTATGTTTTTGTGGTTACTTTAGTTAAAGTTATTTGGGTTAAAGTATAGCCCAATATTTACCTGCATCTCAGAGCTTTCCTGGAAATCTCTGGACCCCTGTGGGCTTATCCATCAGATATGCCCAACACTGTCACCCCATTCTAGCACAGGTCTTCTTAACCTGGGGTTCATGAACATGAATTTTTTTAAATTGATAACTATATTTTGATATAATTGTCTTACTTATAATCTTATGTATTTTGTTTTTATGAATTCAAAAACATTTTTCTGAAAAAGGTCCATACTTTGGTAGTCACCAGATTGCCAAAGGGCTCCATGACCCCCCAAAAGGTTAAAAGAACCCTGCTCTAGGCTTCTCATTGTTTGGGGGATAATGATTCCACCTCTCATTGGACCAGAAAGAAAGCCACAAATATGGGAGCTGAGATGCTACAAGCATGTGGTCTACCAGTGTCTGTTGGGACAAGTAGTGAGCATGAAGATGGGTCAACAGCTCCAAGGTTAGGGATGAAGTAAATAGTGACCATATCAGTGCAGCCATCGAGGTGAGGCCTGTACACTTGGCCTGTTGGCCTCCTCACTGCCTGTCTCCATCACTGAGGTTGAAAGTGGGCCAGGTCAGGGCCATGTCTGCCTCTCTATTTGCACAATGCCCTGGTGCATTGTTGGTTCTACGTGTTAAGTTAATTAATATTATAATACCACAATTGAGTATCTGGTGCAGGTGTCAAAAACACAAGGAGAGTGAAATTGTTTTTAAATGCCTGACTCATAACTAGCTCATAGCTTGAGAGGTTTCTGAGTCTCCTTCAGCCTTTACCTTATAGAATAGGTGGGGTGGAAATAGGATCTTTTTATTACAGAACACTTTCCTGAGGGGGTTATTTTCCTGTATGTTAATCCAGGCCCAAGTTGTTATTCTAAAGGTGCACTGGAGCTGAAACTGAAGTATCAGGGTTTGGTTGTTAACTCATTCCTGACTCACCCAACAAGCACAGCCAGCTGTTTTGTTTATCAGAGGAACCACTGGAGCAAAAGTCCAGCCAACAGACCAGCTTCCAGTACGGCTCATTAAGAACCAGGAAAGAGAGGCAGCCTCCTGCAGACATAAATTCCCTGCTTAAAAGTGCCTGAGGAATCCCTGCAGGTCTGAAGAGGAGTGCCCCCTCCATCCCATCCACCTTTCCTGTCTCTTTAGAGGTGACCTAACTGTTACCGAGGAGTCAGTTTCATCCAAAGTTAGGCCTGAACTAAAATTTATAGTCGTTTTTGTTGGGTGGATGGCGTCTGTGCTCAGTGCCAAACATAATTTAAGAGGCAAGCCAGGCCAGTAGGAAACAGTGAGCAATTAGAGTGGGCCCTCCCAGAACAACACCTTTCCAAACTTCCCAGCCCTGAGGGACATGGCAGCTCCATTGGAATAGGCTTTCTCCTTCCATCACTAGAATCCATTTTCAGCTGCAAGAGCTGTCCTAGAAACAGGAGCTGGAAGAACCTCTAATTAACATCTAATATCATCTAATTTCTTTGGACCTCAGTCTTTTCATTTCAATAAGAAGGTGCTGTCTGTCTTGAAGAGGGAAATAGGGATTAGGGAATACAACCCTAAGGGGATTTACCGTGTTTCCCTGATAATAAGACACTGTCTTATTAATTTTTTTGGACAGAAAAACACCAGAGGGCTTATTTTCAGGGGAGGGCTTATTTTAATGAACATTGACAGCAATTTTAATAAACAGGTAAATGTGAACAAAAAAATGTGCCTTTATTCAATAAGCTTGGAGCGCGGCGTGCGTTTGGGGGGGGGGACGGTGCATACAGAGGGTACCGTAATGTAGCGTGTAGCGCAGGGGATCACCTTCACTACAGTAGCAATCTCAATAGGGCTTATTTTCAGGGGAGGGCTTATTTTAGAGAAATCGTACACAGTAAGGGGAGGGCTTATTTTCAGGATAGGTCTTATTATTGGGGAAACACGGTAGTGTAGGAAGGAATCTTAGAAATCATCTAACCTAAAACCTCTCATTTTACAGACATGGAAACTGAGGTCAAGAGTATGGCAGATTATAGAGAGCAGTAGGTCTGGAGTTCAAATCTTAGGATCACATAAATATGCTCATAGATTTAGAGCTGGAAGTCAGTCAGTTGACAAACATTTTTTTAAGCATTTGCTATGTGCTATGTATCAGGCATTATGCTAAGCACTGGGGATACAAAGAAAGGAAAATATGTCATCCCTGGCCTCTGGGTGCTCACATTCTAATGGCAAGACACTCAAACAGGATACAGAGAGAGCAGATGGGATCTAATCTTAGGGAAGGATAGCAGTGGAGGGGTGGGGGAAAGGGAGGACCAGGAAAGATCTTTTAAAAAGAAGGTGGGAATTGAGCTGAATTTTGAAGGAGGCTGGGAAGGAGGTTGAAATGAGGAAAGGGAATAAATATATCTATAGAGGCAGTGAGTTTTGAGTCAGCAAAAGACATTAAATGCTCTAAGACCTGAAGGTTTAAGCCCAGCAAAGCCTCAGGACAAACTTCTCCTTCAGGGTCTTACCTGGATGCAATTCAGTTCAAACAAGCATTTATTAAACACCTCGTAGTTGCCAGGATACAAGACCAGAAAAAGAAAAGAGCATCTGTTCTCAAAGGGCTTACATGCTCTTGGATCAGAGCAGCTAGCTGGAGGAAGGGGTCAAAAAAGCTTTTTGAAATCTTCTCATTCATAGAGCCTCCCAGAGGTTACTCAGAGTGGAAATGGTAATGAAATAAATCCCTGGGGGTTGACAGGTGGTTTTTAGTGCAAAGCTCCTCTTCTTTTCACCATAGGGTCTTAAACTTCTACGGATGAAAGAAACTGGCACAAGGACTCCCTCAGGAACCTGATGAATCAATCAATCAATCAACCAAGCAGTATTCATAAAGGGATTCACTTGGACTGGTTCCAAGAATACAAAGAAAAAATGAATGAAAAGCACTAAAGACAGTCCCTGCCCCCAAGGAGCTTATATTCTAATAGGCAGAGACCATACACTTGGAAGAGTGGTTCCCAGGGATGGATACTAGTCCAGAAAGTTACAGAAAGGATGAGTAAACCCACAAGGAAGTAGTTTAACACGCTAACTCATGCTTTCTTGAATTCAGTGTCTCTGTGTACTCAATGTTGATCTTGTTTACATGGTCTCTCTTCCTCCCCCATCTCGGAATGCCATTTTTGGGGGGAGAGAAAGAGGTCACAGAGTTGCAATTTTATTGATGTAGGGAACTCCTCCTCTCCCTACTCCCATGCAATTGATGCAGATTGGACACTCCTCTGTAACTTGTCTTAGAAAACTACCTGGTGCACAGAGAGGTTATATGATTTGCCCATTGTCACATAGGACTGTGGGCAGAGATGGGCCCAGATGGGCACCAGCCTCCGAAAGTCCAACATTCAATATCCAAGCCTTTTGCCCCAAGAGGACCTGGTAGAGAAGGGTAACAGTTGATGGGGAGAGGGTTGTTTGAGGTGACCCTGTGTAGCAGCAAGCACCCCAACATACCCAGGATGGCTGCTAGCACAGGTTCTTTGATCTGCTTTTTTTTTTTTTGCCTTTTGGAGGGCAATTGAGGTTAAGTACCTTGCCCAAGGTTACATGGTTAGTTTGTGCGTGTGTGTGTGTGTGTGTGTGTGTGTGTTAAGTGTCTGAGGCTAGAACTGAACTCAGGTCCTCCCAACTCCAGGGCCGGCACCTTACTCACTGCGCCACCTAGCCGCCCCTTGATCTGCTTTTCTAAAGGAAAGCAACTCAAGGGGTTAACAATCTTACTTTAATCAAACATATCATTTACCTAGTTAAGGGGAAAATGTCAGCACCCTGAACTTCAGAGAAAATACAAACAGAAGTCACAAGTGACAAAAAAAAATACAGAGAAAAAAACCACAATTAAACAGACCAACAGACAGGGCTTCTAGCTGTCTGACCATCATAGTTACTTACCAGAGTGAGAAGCACCAACATCTGGGTTTTCAAAGCCAGGGGGCTCAATGGCTGCCCAGAGTCTCATCTGGCTAAATCACATAACTCTTCCCATAAGTGATCCCGAAAGCAAAACCTCACATCAGGACATCTCTCTATCTCTAACTCTATCTCTGTCTCTGTCTCTATCTCTATATATATCTTTCTCCAGGGTCAGAAGACATCACAACCTCCATGATCCACTGCCTAATTACAAAATCACAAAAGGTATGTGCCTTCCTGAAAATCAAGCCTCCTCTAAGCAAGCTTCTCTTGTTGGGCTACAAGTAAGGCCCATTAAGGGGCAGTGAAGATCTTCAAATTCCTTTACCATTACACCCTGGCCCCTGGCCCCCTATTCCTTCATCTTCTTCCTTTTGTCTATTTGAAAAAATAAAATAAAAATAATCCCACACGCATAAAAGGGCCCAGGTCTTCCAGGCCCTAAGACTTATTCTCTATTTGTCATAGTAGATAGATGCTCCTTATACAGTTAAATTTTCTGGCATCATTTCCCCTCATATATTGAGAGATACAGAGTCCAGTTTTCCTGGTTATTCTATAGCTAGTTCAGGGCACCAGGGCTCTGAGGTCTCTTAGCAGTACCATGAACCTTCAACAATACTAGGCTCCCTCTTCCCAAACTCCCTCTTTATTGCCCCAAGTTGTCTGGATGTGGCAAGGCAGTAGAAATGATCGGGATATGTAGCTTTCCATCAAAGCCCAAGCCTGGACAATCAGATAGGAACAGACTTCCATCCATCCCCTTCTATGGCCTGGGTTTTTTCTTTTCCTGTTCAGGAGCCAGGAATGCTTGAAACACATATATCTGCAGACAGAGGGCTGTCTGTAGACATTATTAGTGTGAATTCTCCTTCCTAGTTTCTTAGGGCAAATGTACCATGGCCTCCAGGCATATATTACTCTGCTTATGTGGTCGTAAAACACCAGTAATGAGACTTCAAAGCCTTTGGCTGAGCACTGGGCCTGGGATCCACCTTTCCTTAGGAGGAGCCCTGTTACCAGCTTGCTGGGGCTTCAGTCATGGTGACCTCAGCTCCCTCTGCTGGCTCCACCCAACTTATTACATCACTGCTGATTAAGCTGACCTAATTTGTACTTGTTAACTGAGTCCAGAAAGCCAATCAGTACAGAAACCTACCTTGTAGATTCTCAGCTAAATTAAATGAAAAGGAAAATATGACTTGTAGGAAAAGAAAAATGATACCCAGTTGCATTTCATCTTGTCTAACATTTTTTACTCAAAAACAAAATCAGAGCTTGAGACATTAAATATACGAAGCATTTTTGTATGTGTATGAAGTAATTTACAATTCATATAAAGCAGAGTTTGGACTTTTATGTGCTGTTTGGAATTTGGTTACTCTCAGCTGATTTGAACTCTGGTTCAAATCTGGTCTCAAACACTGAGTAGGTGCACGACCCTGTACAAGTCACTTAAACTGTCTGCCTTGTTTTCTCATCTGCAAAATGGGGATAATAATGGCACCTTCCTCCCAGGATTGCTATGAGGAACATGGGATTTTTGTCAAATGCTTAGTACAGTGCCTGCAACATGGTAGATGCTTAATAAATATTTGTTTCCTCCCTTCTTCCCTGTACTATAGTCCCATATTAGTATTCTCTGCTGCACATCTCCACTGGGAAAATAATTCCCCACAGTAACATAGCACTTCTAAGCTTTGCAAAGTGCTTTTCACTCCACAGCCCTGTTAGTTAGATGGTTCAGGTATGATTAGACATGCTTTACAGACACGGATACAGGCTTTGAGAGGCTAGCTATGTAACCACAGGCAAGTAACCCAACCTTGTCTGCAAAGGGGGATGATTACACCTGTACTACACATAAAGTTGTTATGAGGGTGGAATGGATGTTGAGTGCTTTGCAACCCTTCACGCTCTGCTTGAATGTTAGTCATTATTAATCACTATTATTCTTTATTAATTATTAAATCAATAATTATAATAAATAATAAAATAAATAATAATTATTAATCATTATTAATAATCACCTTATCTTTTTCTTTTTGGATGTAACTCAGATAAAGATGCTTCAAGGACAGATCACTCTCCTACTGTTATATTTAATGTTTTGTCGACTCTTGTACAGGTGGATAAAAGACTGCTTTTTGTAATTGGATAAGAGAATTTGGATGTAGGCTGGTGTTATTATTAAGCCGTGTAAGCTCACTCTTCTCCTCTTTCCTCCTATGATTTGCTCGGGGTCACACAGCTATGAGGAGTCAGAGCTGGGATTTGACACTTAAGTCTTTCCACTATGCCACATACTCCTTCTTGCTGACACCTTGAACTTAGTGCATCCAAAACATCAATCATCATTTCTCCTAATCTTTCTTTTCCTTCTTACTTCCTCATTTGGGTGACAATGCAATCATTTTTCAATCACTTATGCTCAAAATCTTGATATCAACTTTGACTCTTCCTTCTTCCTCTCTCTTCATATTGAATCAACTGGCAAGTTGCCCAATGATTCTAGGCCTGAATTAACTCTCACCTCCTCCTTGTCCTTTCCATTCCAATTGCCTTGGCCTTTATTATCCAAGTTTATTATTATTATCTAGGCCTTTAATATCTCTCAAATAAATGATGTAACAGCTTCCAAGGCTAGTCTCCATTTTTCCATTTTGCCTAATCAATTCTTCACCCTTTTGCCAAATCAGTAGCTCTAATGTATTACTCAGGCAGCTAGGGGGCACAGTAGATAAAGTGCTGGGCTTGGAGTCAGGAAAACTCATCTTCCTGAGTGCAAAGCCAGCCTCAGACACTTACTAGTTGTGTGACCCTGGGTAAGTCACTTAACCTTGTTTGCCTTAGTTTCTTCATCTGTAAAATGAACTGGAGAAGAAAATGGCAAACCACTCCAATATCTTTGCCAAGAAAACCCTAAATGGGTCTTGAAAAGTCAGACACAACTGAAACAATTGCACAAGAACAAAATGCAGGAATGAATATAAGATAAACATGAGAGAGGTGAAAGTGCTAAATGGATGATTTTAGGAAAACAGAATGCCTTAGATTGAGGGGAAAAGGGGTGTCAACAAGGCTGGGTTTGAGGAGATAGTAATGGAGCTGAGCCTTTAAGAACTGGAAAGATCTACAGATAGAGAGATGTTAGGGAAGGGCATTCTCTCTCTTAATAAAGCCTGAGTCTCTTTTGGCTCTGAAAGTCCTGTGATTCTACTCAGTCAGGCTGTAGACTTCCTCCACAGAGCTCTCCTTAGGATGATGGCCAAGATTTGCTTACCCTAAAGGGTACCAGGAATTTCTCAGTGGCCTGCAGGGTAGTATACTTGTTTCCAAGGCAGAGGAGAGGGAGCAGTACTGGCAGGACACCAAATTCTACCTATACTCCACCTGTAACCCCACCCCTTCACAATGTCATGGGAGGCATCACTGACCTAAGAAGGCCTAGACCTGGAAATTCTGCCAATTGGCTTGGCATCATGGGAATTTTCTAGGCCCACAAAGAAGAGATAATTAATTAAAATAGATGATGTTAACGCTGATGACCTCCTCTCCCCTAGTTTTTCCTTCACAAATCTATTTTCCTTTATTCTTCTTATAGGTTCTGCATTGTTTCTATCTTTTTAATGGTTATTCTATTGGTCTGGAGATTGCTTTTCAGAGGCAATATAAACCTGGATGGATGGTTTTTAAGTGATTAGTTGAGGAGGTGAGTTGGGCAAGGATAATGTTTACAATAGGGTCTCCTTTGTCCTGCTTTGAATCCTGAGTGGATTCTCTTTGCTCACAAGTGATGGAATCCACTCAATTCTGATATTGCTTTCTGGCTTAGCCACTTACTTTGAACAAATGACTTGATTTCCCTCATGACAATTTTTTCTCATCTGATCAAATGAAAATTAAAAAAATCCAAAAAACAAAACAAAACAAAATCTTAAGCCTAACTTATCTCACTCCACTTGCAGTCACAGGACCTGGGTTTGTATACCAATCTTATTACTACTGACTTACCCATGTGACCTTGGCTAAGTTCTTTCATCACTTTGGGCCAACAGTTTCTTGCTATAAAATGAAGATGTTGGACTGGATGACCTTTGAGGTTCATCTGAGCTTTAAATCTTTATGATCCTGTGATTCTTTGATGCTAGTAGAGATAATAAATATTATAAAAGGATGTATAAATACTAATAGTGGGCTGGCCCTATGAATGCCCTTCTTCTCCTGATCTCCATATTTCTTCACTTAATCGGATTCAGTGATGGAACTGTGATGATCTGACATAGTGAAGCTTGCTCTCCTGTCATCCACAAGTGAAGAAATACATTATTCAAAACGAGGCGATATTATAGCCTTAGGACCCTGACGTTGCATGAGACAAAACCAACCCTACTTCTATCTTTCCAGCAAAACCAGTTTGACATGGGGCATTTTTTTCCTCTCTGGGCGTAGCATTCATTATAAGATTAAGTTGTCCGGCATCACCTTCCCTAATCTCTTCAAATATCCTTGGAGTCAGGTATCTGTACTGCTCCAGCCAATTGGAACTTGGAGGCCCTTGTTGCTTCACAGAGTTAATACACTTTGCTGGGTTGCCCAATTTTTTACCTTGGAATAACTTGGACATGGGGGACTCTCTGCCTTACTGTGACTTTTAAAACACTTTATACATAGTAAGCTCTCTCTGTCCCAGGGCTTGCCTGTCCAATTTATTTACCCAAGGCATGAATTAAGCAGGTAGGCCTTTGGTCTCTTTCTTCCTGCTACAAGTTCCTTACCCTTTTGACAGATTCCATTGCTTGCTAGCTACCTTCCACAAGGGTGAGTTGGGGTTTTTGAGGAGCAAGTGACTGTTCCTGGTCCTCCTGCCATCTTGGATTTCCAGAGTCAAAAGGAATAAGGAAAAACTCTGGATTTCTCTTAGGGATTCTTTTTTTTTTTTTCCAAAAAATTTTATTTTGGACTCAAATGCCAGAACCCAAATACGGAATAGAGAAAAGAAAGAAAAACATATCACAAACTTAAATACAAAGTTAGAAAGAAAAAAAAGGGTATCGTGTACATAGCAGAACATAAGAGGATTAAAAATATGTAACAATCAATTTTCATTTCAAGAAAGCCTATATGATAAATAATACTAGAGCTGTCCATATTTTCTTTGCTTCCTTGTGAGTTTTCTTTTGTTCTCTGCTGTGTACTTTTTTACTTTGTTCTTTTTCTCCCTCCTCCCAATTCCCGCCCCCCCCCAGGCCCCCAGGTCACAATAAAGTTTAGATATGTTTCTCCATAGCTATAGATATATACATACACATATACATTCATATATAGACATATACTTTCCCAAACCTATTCTACTCCTGATCTTTTTTTAATGTATGTGCCTATCTCTTGTTTCCTATCCCTCCTGCCTCCCCTACTTTACTTCTACCCACTACCTTGCCCTCCTATAACTTGCCTACCCCCCTCCAAGGATCCTTCCCCTACCCTCCCATTCCCTTAAATCTAAATACCCTTTCATACCCCTATTTTACCTATTCCCTCATTCTTCCCTCTAAATATCCCTCCCTTGTCCTCTCCCTGCTCCCTATACCCCTATCGTTTTATTTCTTCTGAATTTAGAAGACTTTTATACTCTTCTAAATATATATGTATTGTTCCCTCTTAAACCCATTCCCAATGAAGTAGGTTACCGGAACCACCAGCCCTCCTCCCCCATCTAATTCCTTTGAATCAATTCTTCCTCTTGTACCTCATTTGTATAAAATACTCTTTTAAGCTGTTCCTAAATGGTTTTACTTTTTAAATTCATATCATACTCAGGTTTGCCCCAATCAAGAAATTTTGCATATATAAAAAGTAAACAGTCTGTCCTTATGGATCCCTTATAATCAGTCTTTGTTATGTACTTTATATTCCTCTTGGTTTGTGTATGTCATCTTCTATTAAGTTCTTTTAGAGATTCTTAACTGTCATGGGTCCCTTGGTCAGTCTAGTGAAGCCTTGGGACCCCTTCTCAGAATAATGATTTTAAATAATTAAAGTAAATGCTGAATGTCAGTTAGAGGTTAGTGAAAATAAATATATAAAATTTTTTTTCCTATTCAAGTTCACTGATCTCCTGAAATCTATCCATGGACCCCAGGTTAATAAATGCTGTTCTAAGTGCTTTATTGGCCCATATAGCTCTGACTAGAAGAGAAAGGGAATGAACTTGCAATGAGTATAACATGGTTAAAATTCTTCCTTTCCCCTCTTCCATTCTAATAGAAGTATTGGGCTTCATATTCATTAAGGAACAGCCTTCTCCATGACATTTGTAGGCATTCTTCCCCACTTTTGCCTGTCCAAATGTCATTCAAAGGGTCACCCAGGATGTCCTGCCTTTGCTATAGTTTACCTTCATTAGAATATCATTGGCATGCACTGACACAGTCTTTCTCATGTTTAATGCAGGCTTTGGGAAATGGACTCTTCTGTTATCCTGATAATAGTCTCATATATGTATGCTTTGGTTTGTCACCTGGATAGCCTAACATGGGTCCTAAGAGTCAGTGTTCCCATAATCTTCTAGGACAGGGCTCCTCAGGGGCAGATAACGTTCCTAGAGGGCTCTCAGTTTTATAAAGCATAAATTTAATAAAATTCCATTCCTCCACTTGATAGATAAGGAAACTTAGACTCAGAGACATTTATTGACTTACCCATGGTTGCTCAGTTAAGAAATATAAGAAGCTGGACTCAAACCCAGTAGTCTACTCTTTCTACTCCACCATGATGGATGTAGCATTAGTACCATGGAAAGAACTCTGACTTTGGTGTTAGAGGACTTAGGTTCCAATCTTCCCTGACACTTAAGTGGCTTATACAAGTCAGTCAAACACCCTGAGCATCACTTTCTTCTGTAAAATGAGGGGACTGACTTCTGGGGTTGCTTCTAGCTTTATGTCTATGATTTTATGATCTGGTCTATAAGATAAGCTACAACTACCAAAGTTGTCTCTAAAACACTAAGGCATAATTCATGGACCTGCGCCAGCTGCTGTCTGAGCCCTGCATCCTTCTGGCTTCTATTGTTTCTCCTACAAGTTAATCCCTTGGCTAATACAACAGAAGGGGAGTGAGTTGAAACTCAAATCCATCAGTTTCATTCTTGTTAGCAGTGCAGTTAAAGGTTTAGAAAGAAAAGTGGAATTAGCTAAAATAGGGTTGAGGAGTGCCCTCAGATTTCAATTATTTATATTACTGGTTTTCTCCCTTTGCCATTAACAATGGAGAATTGGATGCATTTGAACTCTTGGACTCTTGGGTTGCTTCTATGGCACAGCTTGTCAATTTGGGAGACAATGACTTCGATTGGTTATCTGGTACCATATACATAAAACAAACAGGGCACAGGCTGAATTTTTCACTTTTCAAGCAGTTGTTTTGTCATTGTATTACTGTATAATTTTAAATTTTGAGTATGGCAGAAATAATGGAAAAAAAGGTGCAAGTGGGCTGACTTCCTTATCTTCCTGGCCATCAGATGTCTATGCCAATGTTTCAAAATACTTCAGTAGTTGTAGCTTATCTTATAGACCAAGTTATACAATCATAGATAGAAATCCAGAAACAATCTCAGAAACCATCTTAGTTGACTCAACCATAATAAAACAAAACTGCTAGGGTTCTCTTCTTAATAATTAGCCTTACCTTTAATTGACCCTATCTTTTCACCTTCCTAAGTAATATATACTTAAAATTAGACTTTTTAATCCCAACACTATTCTCATCATTAATTTTATTGCTATAAATCAAACTATTACTGAAAATAATTACATTTTCCTTAAAAAAAAAAAACAACCGATTTCTAAGCCCCTAGTCAATGGATCATTTTTCTAAACTTAAGTCAATTCCATGAAATCCCAGTACCAAAAAAAAAAAAAGATAATTTGGGTAGCCCCTTGGAGTTCATTATAATGGAATTTAGCCTTTTTTGTTATTTGAGACTTGTACTCCTTCTTAGATATTAACAACTTTTCTAATTTAGGTAATTACCTCTTCCAGGCAACTAACAGCAGTTAGCCAGACCAATCTGACCAGGAATATAGTTCAAACAAAGTTGGTTGGCTTTGAACAACTGCAGTGGTGGGGATCTCTTGCCAACAAAGATACAACCCCATTAGGGGAAACTTAGGATATTTAGTCAGGATGATCACTACATGCACCAAATGCATGAATGAATGCCAGTTATCTGTACATCCATCTTGTTGGAACCGCCACGAACACAGCAATATTGTGCACTATCTCACCAGATAAAAAGCCTTGGTTTTGATTTTGGTCTGGCATCATTCCATAATTTAACCTGTCAATGAGTTTAAGTCACCTAGACCAATTTTTTCTTACCCTTTTTACTTCTAGGATAGAAGGAAAAAAAAAAAACAGAACAAAAAACCAAAGCCCAAACAATGTTGTTCAGTTTTTGGATGAAAATATATTGGCCAGCAAAATGTCAATTTGGGTCCATTTTTATTGTTATAGAGAAAAAGGTTGAAAATCATCTTGTTTGATTAGGATAATATCTCTGTTACAAGAGTGTAGTTTTGCCCTGGGTTTCTGACTTGAGGAGCTGGCATTTTGGAAGTATGTCTCCTCACTGTTTTCCTCTATGTAAAACATTACAGCACAGAGGTGTGCTGAGGGATCTATGGGGTCAGAAGACCTGGCCCTGGTAACAAATCAGCTGTGGGATTCTGGGAGTCAGTTAATCTCTCTGGGCACCAGTTTCCTCCTGTATACAATGAAGATGATAAAAGATGGTTTGAATGTGCATACACTAGATTGTAAAGATGTTCACAGGCCACAGGAGCACTGATTTAGGGTTAAAACATAAATAAAACATTTGTAAACATAAGTTGTTATAAAAATGGATGTTTGTTATTATGACCTCAGAGGATTGTCATATGGAAAACTTTTGTAAAGTGTGAAGACCCTTATGAATGTATATAATTTTTTTTTTATCTTTCAATAGCCACAACATCTTCAGGAGTTCTTAACCTGGGGTAGGTGAACTTGTTTTAATTTTTTAGTTTTAATTTTTCCCAATTTATTTTTAATTTTCAACATTCATTTCCACAAGATTTTGAGTTACAAATTTTCTCCCCGTCTTTCCCCTACCCCCACCCCAATATAGTGAAAATACTGAATACCCTTTCCCCCAATCTGTTCCCTCTTATATCCTTCCTCACCCCCCTCCCCAACTTTCTAGTAGGGCAAGATAGATTTCTATACCTCAGTGCCTGTACATCTTATTTCCCAGTTGCATGTAAAAAACAATTTTTTTTAAAACATTTGTTTTTAAAACTCTAAGCTCCAGGTTTTTTCCCTTCTTCCCTCCTTACCCGTCTCCACTGGAAAGACAAGCAATTCAATATAGGTTGCACGTGTACAATTATGCAAAACATTTCCATAGTAATTATATTGTGAAAGATTAACTATATTCTCCTCATCCTATCCCCCCACTTATTCTATTTTCTCCTTTGACCCTGTCCCTTTTCAAAAGTGTTTGCTTCTAACTACCCTCTCCCCCAATCTGCTCTCCCTTCTATCATCCTCCCTCTTATACCCTTTCCCCCTGCTTTCCTGTAGGGTAAGACACCCAATTGGGTGTGTATGTTATTCCCTCCTTAAGCCACATTCAATGAGAGTAAGGTTGCCTCATTCCCTTTTACCTTCTTGCTCTTCCCCTCCATTGTAAAGTTTTCTCTTGCCTCTTTTATATAAGATAATTTACCCTAATCTATCTTTCCCTTTCTCTTTCTCCCAATAAATTCCTCTCTCACCTCTTAATTTTATGTCTTAGATATCATCCCTTCATATTCAACTCATCCTTGTGCCCTCTGTCTATGTATACATGTACACACATGCAGACACTCACATATATATTCATATACACATACACTCTTCTACACATACATATATGTATGTGTATGCATATATAAATATAAATTATATATACAAATATATATTCCCTTCAACTAGCCTCATACTGAGAAAAGTTTTATGAGTTACAATTATCATTTTTCCATGTAGAAATGTAAATAGTTTAACATTAATAACTTCCTTATGACTTCTTTTTCCTGTTTACCTTCTCATGCTTCTCTTGCTTCTTGTTTTTGAAAGCCAAATTTTCTGTTCAGCTCTGGTTTTTTCATCAAGAAGGCTTGAAAATCCTCTATTTCATTGAATGACCATACTTTTCCCTGAAGCATTATACTCAGTTTTGCTGGGTAGGTGATTCTTGGTTTTAGTCCTAGCTCCTCTGAGCTCTGGAATATCATCTTCCAAGCCCTGTGATCCCTTAACGTAGAAGCTGTTAGGTCTTGTGTTATCCTGATTGTGTTTCCACAATACTTAAATTGTTTCTTCCTGGCTACTTGTAAGATTTTCTCCTTGACCTGGCAACTCTGGAATTTGGCTATAATATTCCTTGGAGTTTTCTTTTGGGGGATCTTTTTCAAGAGATGATCAGTGAATTTTTTCCATTTCTATTTTGCCCTCTGGTTCTAGAATGTCAGGGCAATTTTCCTTGATAATTTCTTGAAGGATGATTTCTAGGCTTTTTTTTTTATCATGGCTTTCAGGTAGTTCAATAATTTTTAAATTATCTCTCCTGGATCTATTTTCCAGGTCAGTAGTTTTTCCAATGAGATATTTCACATTGCCTTTTCATTTCTTTGGATCTGTTTTATAGTAGCTTTATTTCTCATAAAGTCATTAGCTTCCATTTGCTCCAATCTAATTTTGAAGGAATTATTCTCTTCAGTGAGTTTTTGAAATTCTTTTTCCATCTGGGCAATTTGGCTTTTTAAGGCATTCTTCTCCTCATTGGCTTTTTGGGCCTCTTTTGCCTTTTGAGTTAGTATATATATATATTTTTTTAAGCAATCGGGGTTAAGTAACTTGCTCAAGGTTACACGGCCAGTTATTTCTGGGTGTGGTACTGAGTATCAGAGGCCAGATTTGATACAGGTCATCCCGACACTGGAGCCAGTGCTCTTACTCACTGAGCCACCTGGCTGCCCCTAAGCAATTGGGGTTAAGTAACTTGCTCAAGGTTACACGGCCAGGTGTTTCTGGGTGGGTGCTAAGTGTCCGAGCCCGGGATTCGATCTGCAGGTTGTTCTGACACTGGGGCCAGTGCTCTTACTCACTGTGCTACCTGGCCGCCCCGAGTTAGTATATTTTTTAAGGCATTATTTTCTTCAGTATTTTTTGGGTCTCCTTTAGCAGCCTATTGACTAGCTTTTCATGATTATCTTGCATCATTCTCATTTCTCTTCCCAATTTTTCCTCTACTTCTCTTACTTGATTTTCAAAATACTTCTTGAGCTCTTTCATGGCCTGTGGCCAATTCATATTTTTCTTGGAAGCTTTTGATGCAGGAGTTCTGACTTCCTCCTGTTCCATGTTTTTATATTTTTTGTCCCCCAAAAAGGAATCTATGGTCTGAATGTGTTTCCTCTGCTTGCTCATCTTGCCAGTCAATTACCTGACTTTTGAGTTCTTTGCCATGGTACAACTCTTCTTCCAGAATGGGGAGAGCTTTGTCCCAAATCACTGGGGTTTTTGCAGCTACTGGAGCTATTAGGAGGGTGCCCTCTCTCCAGCCCCCACAAGCTCTGGCATGCTGACCACATACCCCAGGACCACCACCCAAGACCACAATCCAGATCCAAGCAGGTTAAAGCAAGAGCAATTACCCTCTGAATGGTCACTTGGCTTCACTACAATCTGCAGGCCAGGAGATCTGGAGGCAGCTGCATGGCAGCAGCTGCAGCCCCTGTGGCTTTACCACTTCTCTCCCCAGAGGCAGGGGCCAGACTGTGCTCTTTAGTCCCCCTCTGTTCCAACAGAGTTTCCCACTGACCTTTTACTTTCTTTTTGGCCTTTATGGATTGAGAAATCTGGAAACCACCACAGCTGCTGGTGATTCACTCTCTTGAAGTCTGTTCTGGCTACTGCTGGTCGGGGCCACCCTTGGGTCAGAACCACATGGCTTGCCAGGACTGTGCTCAGCTCCCAGCATTCTGCAATTGACCCTTTCTGTTGGCCTGCCAGGCTGCCTTCAGCAGGAGATTTGTTTCTCTCTGTCACTGTTGGTTCCGTAGCTTTAAAATTTGTTTAGATTCATTTTTTTTTACATCTGTTGTAAGTGATTGGAGTAGGAGCTCATGCCAAGTTGGTACTTTTACTCTACCATTTTGGCTTCACTGGAGTGGTGAACTTGTTTAAACAAGTATTTTCATAATCATGTTTTAATGTAAGTGGTTTTCTTTGTAATCCCTTGTAATTTATTTTATGTATTTAAAAATATTTTTCTGAGAAGGTGTCCATAGGCTTCATAGGGGAACATGATACAAAAATGGTGAGTGAAAATATATGTAGGGTTTTTTTTTTTTTTCACAGATCTCCTCTGAAATCTATTCACAAACCTTCTAGTCTCTGGATCTCGCATTTAGAATCCCTGAGCTAGAAAGGACTTTAGCAGTCATCCAATCCAACCCCTCATTTTACAGTAAGGGAATGAAGAGCTAGAGAGATCAAGTGACCTTCCCAAGGTCACAAAGGTCATTAATGTCTCTAGACCCATTGTTCTTTTCTCTGCACCATCTTGTTTGATCACAGGATCATAGGTTTATTGTTGCTATCCTTCATTTATGAAGAACCCAATGACATCATAAGGTAGTGTCTTGACTTGCATGTGAATTCTAACATGAGTTAGAACTGCTCAAAACCATTGACCTTACTCTTTTCCAGAATCATAAAAGTCCAGTGGCTGGACAAAAATCACAAAGACTGGCAATGGCCCAGGTTCAATGGATGACATTGGCATATTTGATGTCTGACCAAGTTCTAAGCACTCCACAGAGTCTGCTTCAACCTCCTTCATGACCTTTGAAACAAATTACTCTCATCCGCCCATTCAACTGGAGGAAGTCTCCACATGTTTGGGGTAGACATCCCTGGAAATCATTGACAGGTTTGAGGTATACCTCAATCTGGGTTAGCCCATTTGCTGAGACAGTTTTATTGGCATGTGGGCACAGGCCTGCTACAGTTCTTGGAACCACAGGTGACACCAAAGGTAGATTAACTGCCATGAGAAGAACTCAGTGAGTCCTCACACAGGAGGAGGTGCTGTTCTTCCCTGAACATCCAGTATACCCTTCGGAGGATGATTAATACAACCCTCTCATTTTACAAGTGAGGAAACTGAGGCAGAGAGAGGTTAGGTGACTTATCCAAGATCACGCAGTTAGTTAAGTGCATGAGGGAGGATTTGGGCTTTGGTCTTTCTGACTCCAAGCGTAGGAGTTTTGGGGTTATTTTATTCATTGGGTTACTTAGTTGTTTCCTGTCTTAAAGTGGATTATACTTTTCAGCTGTTTCCTTAGAAAGAAATAGTCCAATATGAACCAAGCATCCCGCAGTCAGTTTTATACAAATACCCCAAGGACTCAATGGAACTCTCTGGATCAATAGATTCTATGTCAGTGAATTGATGCCTTCAGCAATGATCTTTAATGAGATTGTTTACACTATTAAGGAGCACTGATTTCCACTTGATTGTACTGACAGTGCTGAGACCTCAGGAGTACAAAAAAAAAGAGAGAAGTAACCTCAGTGTTTCCTCTTCTCTTGGGGCACAGCAAACCCCCACCTGAAAGGTCTTTCTCTTAATTAGACATTCATCATTCCAGTAGCGAGGGAAGTGTTTACGGAAGTGTTAGATGTGTGACAGAGGAGGAGGCAGAGCAAAAGGCTGAATGCAAATGTAAAGAAAGATGAGGTCTGATACTATAACTTCCCACAAAGGTGTTTGGTGGGCAGGCAAGGGTTCACCCATGGAGGGGAGAGTGCAGAGGACCAGGAAAGAGTTTTAGCCAGGGGTGAGATAGCTTCAGCCTTGAGGCCACAGGTTACCTGCCCCTGATCTTGGCCAAGGAGCAAATCAGAGTTAAAGAAGTTGGAGGCCCTAAGAGGAGAAGACCTTGAGAGTCAATGTGGGTGAAATCAAGCTTACAGGCCACAGAGACCAGGAAGGAGATGAGAGGCTGGGATGGGAGGCTGAGACTCTTAGAAGTCTGAGACTAATTTTTTTCTTTGTCTTTTGTAGCCACGTAGTGGGCTCTTACATATTTGTTGAATTGATAGTAATGTGAGGGCAGATGGTCAGGAAAAGCTAGAAAAAATGTTTGCTATAGATTTGGTGGAAAGAACACTAGCTTTGGAAGGACCAGAGCTCACATTCTGTCTTAGCTACTTACAGAATGACTGTGGGTAAGTCATTTAACCCTCTGAGATGGTTTTCTCATTACATGATGGTCTTTAATGTCCATTCCAGGCTATGATCCTAAGACTTTTGAAGTTATGAAGCCCAGACCCCTCATTTTATGGCTAAGGAAACAGAGGTACAGAGAAGTTAAGTGACTTAAACCCAGGTCACTGCCATTTCTCCAAGGGACTTAGCAAGATCACAAGAAAAGAAGTTGTAGAATCAGGATATGAACCCAGGTCTTTTGGTACTAAATCTTACCATCCTTTCCATTATTTCATGAATAAATTTCAGCCACATGCCCTCTTGTTATTAAATTGGCACTATACAAGAGACACTGGAGAACCCATTCTAACTAAGCAATAGCCTCCTTACTACAGCATAAATGATGGATGCTTAAAAAGTCAGATCCCCCTCAATTTATTTGCTATTTCCTGATGGAGATTGGTTTTCTACACTCAGTAGGTGCTCAATAAATGTTGAGTGATTGCCAATTATTCTTGATTAATTGTTCAAAATAACCCGATTCCTCCTTTAATGACTTCTTTGGATAGCTGGGTAATCGGCCACCCGTGCCATTCCCTGGGCACACATCAATCTTCTAAACGTACACGGTAGATGAAGAAAGTGGTATCCAGTAGCAGTGAGGATGAAAATGAATAGTAATTTCCTCCCAAATTAATTGCTATAAATATTATTTTTTACTTCCTACTCAATTTAAGCAGGTCCTCTTTGGGAATCATTAATAAAATAACAGAGTCACAGAAATTCTAGGGCAGCCTAGAGACTTCTGCCTAATGTGAATGGAAAGTGAGATAAAGATTCCATTTTCTTTAAAAGCCTTGTTTTCCTAGAAAGGTAGTATGTTATAGTGGAAAACACACTATTCTTAGAATTAAAAGACCTGAGTTTGATTACTGGCTTTGACATTAGCTTTTGTGACCGTGGACAAGTCATTTTAACCCTCTCTTGACATTCAGTTTTCTCAGGTAAAATGAGAAAATTGTATTTGATAAATCCCTCAGAGGATATGGGAAAGTATTTTGCAAACTTTAAAGTTCTATGAAATATGAGTTATTATTATAACTAACCCAAATTGCCTTAGGATATAGGATCCTAGGGAGGATGAATGATCTGAATTTAGCCATTGACCCTCAGTGATTAGCAGAAAGCCTCTGCACTGTCCTTTGGTACTTTCACTCTAGGACCAGCCTTTCTTTAAAAAAAAAAATTGTTTTTGTGGATCTTAAAAGGGATAAATTGAAATCTCCCACTATTATAGTTTTATTGTATATTTCTCCCTGTACTCATTTAACATTTCCTTTAAGTATTTAGATGACATGCTATTTGTGCATAAAGGACTGATATTAAATCAATGTCTATGGTGCCTTTCAGAAAAATATAGTTTTCCTGTTTATCTCTTTTAATTAAGACAATTTTTGATTGGTCTGAGAACATGCTTTCTTACTACAGTTGAAGCAAAATAGAATTTGCTTTGAGGCCTATTCTTGATGTTCAAAGCATACCAACTTATCCAGCATGACCTTGTGGAACCCTCTCCCCCTGTACCCAGAATAACCCCAAACCTAGAGAAGTGACTTGTTTAATTATGGAAGACCTCATTAAGGTCCTTGAGTTTTTCAACTGTTCGTTTGTTTTGCAAAGTTGATGTCAGAAGTGGGACTTGGTTAGCAAGCAGGAATGAACTGAACTGGTCAAGACCGGGCCCCATAAACTGCTCAATATCTAAATTCTAAATTTCAGTTAGAAGTTAGTGAAAATAAAAATACAGCATTTTCCCCATCCAACTTCACAGAGGTGTGTGGACCCCAGTTAAAGAATCCCTTCCTAGAGAGCTTCATAGAGCACTGAAAGATTAAATGGACTGAATTTGAATCCAAGTCTTCCTGGCTACAAAGCTGTGTCTCTATCCATTACTCCAGGGTAAATTGAGGGTGGGACAGGAAATTGGGATAGGAGTAGGAAGCAAGGCCAGAAGACCAGATAGGCAGGCAATCAGCATCCTTCTTCAGCAGGAAAGGAGCAAAGACTGAGTGTTCTTATTGGCAGTAGCTGGTATGTGGCAACTAGGGGATTTGGCAACAGGCAGTAGGCAGAGATCTGGACAGACAGGCAGGCAGTGTCTTCTGCGAGATCTGGCATCACATAGTAGTGGGGACTGGGAGTCAGGTGCAGGACTCCCCTTCCAGAGGAAATGGAATGCTAGGTGGGGAACTAAGGCAGAGACTCAGTAATGGCAGACAGGAGGAGACAGGAAATCTGTTACTATGAGAATGGGCTGCTGGAGTGCCATGTAAAGCTCAGTAACAAGGGATAAGGCAAGAACCTATCTATCAGTTAATGAATTGGCAATTATTTATCAAACACTTAGCATGTATCAGGCACAATGTTAACTGCTGGTAGTACAAAGACAAAACCCACAAAAATAATTTCTGCTCTCAAGGAGTTCACATGAGAAAACATGTAAATCACATGTATATGTATATACCTGTATATATGTGACATATAGAGTAGAAAGAAGGTGACCTCAGAAGGGAAGGATCAAATGGCTGAGGGCACTGTGAAGACGACCTACAAAATGGAGTCTTCAGAGAAACCAGGGCTATGGAGAGGAGAAGGGAGGAGGGAGGAGGGAAAATCTTCTTAGGCATAGGGGACGACCAGTGCAAAAGCATGGAGATTGGAAGTAATGTTTCCTATGGAGGAACAGCAAGTAGACTGGTATCTGGAAACTGGTATATGTTGGGGGCTGTCATTGGTCTGGGAACAGGAAGTAAACTATGAGAAGATTGGAAAGATAGAAAGGGACCAGGGTATAAAAAGCTTTGAATGCCAAGCAGAAGAGTTTATATTTGATCCTGGAGGTAATAGGGAGCCACTAGAGTTTATGAGGGGCAGCTAGGTGGTGCAGTGGGACTAGAGTCAGTAACACCTGGGTTCAAATCCAGCCTCAGACACATATTGACTGTGTGACGCTGGGTAAGTCACTTAACCCTGTTTGCTTCAGGTTTCTCATCTGTAAAATGGGCTGTAAAAAGGAAATAGCAAGCCACTTTGGTATCATTCATGACCCACACAGGGTCATGAAGAGTTGGACAGACCTGAAATGACTGAACAATCAAGAGCTTATGAAGCAGAAAAGCAACATAGTCAGAAATCACTTTGGCTGAGTAAAGGATGTACTGGCATAGAGAGACTTGAGGCAGGAAAAATCAATTAGAAGGGTATTGCAATAGTCCAGGTGAGAGGTGGTAAGGGCTTTAAATGACTCAAACTAGGGTCCAAGGTCAGTGCATGCCCAGAACTAAGGCTGACCATGCCAAGCCTCTGGAGCTATAGATCCAGAAGTTCCTCTGTTTCTCTTCTCTCAGGATAATATTGGTTTCAGCATGGGGCTGGGCTCAATCTACAGATAAGAGAAAATTGGCTCTGAGTGGGCAATTAGATAGCATCAAGGGCAGGAAGCCAGGCTGGTCATTGCCTTTCATACACATCTCCCCACAAATCAACTTGTGAGACTGATCCCTGCAATTCAAATGCAGGGCACAAATAAATACGTCGGGTTTCAGTCATTAAAGACAGGTTCCCTTCATGACTCTGAAGTGTGTTCCAAATTTGTGATATAACCAATAACTAGAAGCCTGACTGGTGCTTGTCACCATGAGAAAGCCACGAGCTGATGGGAGGTTGGGAGGCATATTAGGAAATGGAATATAAGTATTTGGGGACTGCAAAATCTAATTTCTAGATCTTGCTTCCAAACCGAACACTAATCAATCAGTTATTAGATTTCTTCCCTGCCCAAGTTTCTCTCATTCTTAAAAACAAAAACAAAAAACCCTGTTCACTAAACTCTATACTTCTCTCAAGCTATTGTCCTATATCTCTACTTTCTCTGCCAAGTTCTTTGAAGAAGCTGTCTACAAATTATTGCTTCTACTTTCTCTCTTCTTACTCCTCAGTCCTTTGTAGTCTGGCTTCTGAACTCATCTACCAATTGATCAATTGAAACTAGTCTCTCTAAAGTTCTCTAAATATTCTCTGTCTGTCTGTCTGTCTGTCTGTCTGTCTGTCTGTCTCTCTTTCTCTCTTTCCTCTTTCTCTGGCAATCAGGGTTAAGTGACTTATCCAGGATCATGCAGCTAGTAAGTGTCTGAGGCTAGATTTGAACTCAGGTCCTCCCAACTCCAGGGCCAATGCCCAATGTTCTCTTAATCAACAAGTCTGACCTCTCTACTGCACTGGCATTGCTAACATCTTGGATTCCCTCTCCTCTTGGGTTTTTGTCTCTGCTCTCTCCTGCTTCTCCTTCTTACCTGTGTGACCACACCTCAAACTCCTCTGCTGGCTCATTATGTATATCCTGACCCTCAACTAGGGGTGTTCCCCAAAGTTCTCTCTTGAGCCTTCTTTCCTTCTACTCTCTTGCTTGGTAACTCCCTTAGCTATCATAGGCTTACCTCTCACTCGTATGCAGATTACTCCCACATCTACATAACCAGCCCCAGTCTCTTCCCTGAGCATTGATCCTTCATCACCAATTGCCTTTTAGACATTTCAGATGTCTCAAATTAAATAGATCCAAAACAGAATTCATTGTCTTTCTTCCCAAGCCCTTCCCCTCTTTGAAGCTTCTGTATTTCTGTTGAAGGTACCACCACCCTTCCAATCTTCCAAGTTTTAATAGGGGTTTAATCGATCAACAACCTTGGCATCATCCTTATTTCTCCCTGTCCCTCACCCTACATGTCTAGAGAGTTACCAGCCTACTTCCACAACTTTTTTCACTCCTGACCCTTTCTCTCTACTCACAAAGACATCACCTTAGTTAAAGCCCTAGAGAGGCGTGGGGAACCTACCTAGATTTTTGCAACTGCCTCCTAATTGATATCCTTCCCCTAGCCTCTCACCAGTCCAATTTATCCTATACAATCCATCCTATTTTGTTGCCAAAGTAATTTTCCTTAAGCACTGATCTGACAGTGTCACTTCCCTACTTAATCAATGTCACTGGCTTCTTATTTTTTCTAGGATAAAATGTGAACATCTATTTAAGTCTTATAGCCCTTCACCACCTGGCCCCAACCTGTCTTTCCAGGCTCTCTGGGCAACAATGCCCCTCCTGTAGTCTGTCATACAGCCAAACTGACCTCTTCTCTGTTGCTCACACATGACCCTCCATTTCTCTACCAATTTCCCATGCCTCAGATGGACTCCAAACTTACCTGTTTCTCTGACTGTTCCTCTGTTGCTTCAAAATACAGCCCCAAGGCCACTTTCTGCATGAAGCCTTTCCTGATTCCCTCGGTCTCTAGTCTCCCCCCCCTCCACAAACTGCCTTGTATTTGTGTATGTTTATTCATTTTATACGCATTCAGTGTATACTTTTATGTGTACTTGTCTCCCCCATTAGAAGCTATGCTCCTTGAAGGTAGGCATGTTTAACTTTTATCTGTATCCTTAGTGCCTAGCCCAGTGCTTGACCCAGAGTAACTCCTTCATAAACGCTCATTCATTGATTGAATATCCCGCAAGGATGTATTAAGCATCTAGACACCAAGGATACAAACTCTTTTAGGAGCTTATGTTCTTCTTTTCTTAAATTGAATTAAATTTTATTTTATTTTTCAAATGAAGATCCACCTTCTCTCTCAATCTCTACCCCCTAAAAAAACCAAACCCCCTATTAAAAACAAGTGTAGGGGATGGCTAGGTGGTGCAGTGAGTAAATCACTGGCCCCAGAGTTGGGAGGACTTGAGTTCAGTTCCAGCCTCAGACACTTAACACCCACACAAAAAAACTAGCCATGTAACCGTGGGCAAGTTACTTAACCCCAATTGCCCTCCAAAAAAAAAAAAAAAGACATGATCTCTGTATTTAAAAAAAAAAACAACAAAAAAACCCAAGTGTAGTTGAGTAAAATAAATTCTGGCATTGGTCATGAAGGATGCTACATTCTATTGGTGGATAACAACACTGTCACAGATAAATATTTTTTTACAAAAGGATACATAACAAAAATAACTAAACCATGAGGTGTTTTATTTTTTTATTTTTTATTATTTTTAATTAAAAAATTTAATTTAATTAATTTTAATTTTTTATATTTTTAATATCAATAGATACTCATCTCTAAAAAGTTTAGGCACCACTGATCACTTAAGTATTCCCTGGAAAGCAGGCAAGTCCCAGGTAGTATGTTGAGCTGGGGTAGCCGAAGACATGCCCTCCATTAGGGGACATTATTACATGTTATAAGATTATAGAACTTGGTGCTACTGGCTATGTTCTCGAAACTCTGGTAACATGGGTCAACCCAATGCAAACTGCCAATGGCAAAACACTGAGTCATGAAGTTTTCCTGTATTTCCAAATACTCAGATAATTAGTATCGCAGAGATGCATCTGCAGATATTTGGCCATAGCTTTTAATCATCATTCAGAAACTTCATATAGACAGAGCATGGGCTAAATCCAATATGATGAAATTTATACAGAGTTAAAACTAATCATGCAGTAATGGACTGGGACATGAGTGAAGGATTGCAACATGAAGCACAAGGTCCTTCAGCATCTTTGTCGACCTTCTCTGTACAGTCTCCAGCTTATCAATGCATTTCTTAAACTCTGGCATCCAGAACTAAAAACAATACTCTAGGAGATGGCTGATGAAGGCAGACCACAGTTATAATTATTCATTGGTAAAGGAAATACCCTACCGTGTGAATTTCAGCTTTTTGGTCTGGACTTAGGATTTCATGGGTATAAGAACTCTTATATGAGTGAGGAAAGCCCTCGATGGATCAGCAGCTTAGGTACTTAATGAGTGTTTATTGATTGATTATAGGTTTAGGGAGTTGCCTGAGGTACCAAGAGATTACCTGATTTACCTTGGGACACATAACTAACACATATCAGGGGAAATCCTTGAACTAGGTCTTTCTGACTCTGTTATATCATTTCTTGTTCAGTCCGTTCTGACACTTTGTGACCCCTTGTGGGGTTTATTGGCAGAAACACTGGAGTGATTTGCCATTTTATTCTCCAGTTCACTTTACAGATGAGGAAACTGAGGCAAACAGGGTTAAGTGACTTGTCCAGGGTAACACAGCTAGTAAGTATTTGAGGCTGGATTTGAGCTCTAGAAGATGAGTCTTCCTGATTCCAGGTCTAGCACTATCCACTGTACCACTCAGCTACCCCAATACCATGCTACTTCTCTAACAATTCAATATCACTATTAAGTGAATTTGTATTTTAACAATCACAGTGGCATCTACCTGCATCTGAAGAGATATATGTATAACACATATAAGATCATAGGTTTAAAAGTAGAAGGGAGCCTAGATATCATCCACTCTGACCCCCTCATTTTACAGATGAGGAAACTGAGACCTAGAAAGGTGAAATGACTTGCCCAGGGTCACATAACTACAAAATGTCTTCAGTGGGATTCAAGTTTAGATTTTCTGTCCCATGCTCAGTGGAGTTAGGAAGTCCTGGATTCAAATCTTGCCCCTGTTACTTACTGATTTGGAACATGATCAGTACGTAACATCATTGATTTTGAACACTTTACCTCTGTATCCCAAGCAACTCTTGAAGATCCTACGGTAGGTTCCAGTCAAGTTGGTGATCTCCAACAACTGAGGTTGTTTATATACTGGGAATTCCACTCCCCTTTCTTTCTGTAGACAGGGCACCGGGCTGAATCTAGTAAGATGAAATTCAGTAAGGAGAGATGTGAAGTCTTATGTGGGAGAACAGGGAGGTGTAGTGGAGAAAGCACCAGGCCTGAAGTCAGGAAGACTCATTTTCCTGAGTTCCAATCCAGTCGCAGACACTTACTAACTGTGCGACTTTGGACAAGTTACTTAACCCTGTTTGCCTCAGTTTCCTCATCTGTAAAATGAGCCAGAGAAGGAAATGGCAGACCACTCCAGTTTCTCTGCCAAGAAACCCCACAAAAGGGTCATGCAAAGTCAGACATGATGGAAAATGACTAAATAACAAAAACTCCAAATAAGCCTCTAACAAAAATCCCTCCCAGTATGTATATGTACATGTTGATTTCATCTGCCAAGGTATGGTTGCTATTATTTATGTTTATTATTTATTACTTATTTATTGCACTGTGTTATATGAATATTTCATTGACACTGAATACAATTCATGACAACAGTGGTAAACAAATGGATATGTGGACCCTTGTAATGTCAATCAATCAACAAATATTTATTAAATGCCTGCTATATACAAAGTGCTATGATAAGCCCTGGGGATACCAATACAAAGAAACCAACCCTGCTCTCAGTAAGCTTACGTTTTTATTGGGGAGACAAGGACATATGAAGATATATATAAGTAATGTGTGAAGTTAATAAGACTATACACACACCAAGTAGTTAAATGTATGATAGTTCAGGAGAGAAAGTCCTGGCCCTTGGGAGGACCCGAGAAGCTTTGTGCAGAAGCTGGTGCTTGAGCTGCACCTTAGGTGAGGAGGGAGTACCTTCCAGTGCAAAGACATGGAGAGAGAAGATGGGCTAGCTCCTCAGAGCCCTCTGGTTCCATCACCCACAGGTTGGGAACCAGTAAGCTAGAACAGAAGAATGAGGTGAGTCTTTGTACACTGACTACATTTTCTTTGTGTCTCTGAATTCCAAGCTTCATGTAAATGTTGACAGCTGAAATAGAATTTTCCTTGCCCCCTTGCACCATGCCAGGGGCTGTGCAAAAGGCATGTTTCTCTCCTTTAACCTGCCAGCCACATGAGAAAAAAAACCCAGGTTGGGAGCACATTCCAGGGGACAGGCTGACAAGCTCATGCATGGGTCTGAAGGGCTGAGCAGTGACAGGTCTCCACCTGAGTCTTTTAGAGTCCCTGAAGTGGGGGAGAGATGGAATTGTCTTTCCATTGTATCTGAACTAGATTTATAGCCAAAGCCATAGAAAATAAGGCTGTTCTGTGGAAGAACAGTATTTGAAAAATGTGGTGCTTTCATTGATTCTAGAGACTAGCATAAAATCTGATAGCTGGAAAAAATCTTTGAGATCATTTAGTGTGACCATATGGCCTTTTCCATGAAGCCGTTATGTGTATCTTAATCACATAGACTTGCTGTTAATTCATTTTTAGGTCACGTCCTGCTTTTTATGACCCCATTTGGGGTTTTCTTGGTAAAGATACTAGAGTGGTTTGCCATTTCTTTCTCCAGCTCATTTTACAGATGAGGAAACTGAGGCAAACAGGGAAGTGACTTGCCCAAGGTCACACAACTAATAAGTTTCTGAGACCAGATTTGAACTCAGGAAGAGGAGTCTTCCTTGCTCCAGGATCTGTGCTGTATCCATTGTGACACCTAGTTGCCCTCTCCATTTTAAAAATCTGGGCTAAGGGTAGATTAGTGGAAGAAGCAACTAGATTGGCTTCGGTGGACCTTGATTTGAATCCTGGTTTGCTACTTAAATATTCCCTGTGCCATGCTATGGGGTTGCAAGTCATAGAATACCATAATCTCTGAAGACTTAAAGGTGAGAGCCACCCGAAGGGCACGGATGTAGTACATGGTGGGTCTGGGTAGGCTACCATGCATTACCAGGACCATGAGTATTTGTTATAAGGAGGTTATTTTTCTTTCCTTTTTTCCCTTCCTGAATAGGAAGGAGGAGAAATAGATTTCTTTTCATTAAAATTTTTAATTTAGAAAGCCATAGTACCAACAAAGCAATATATAGAATAAGCATCTTATATAGAGCATTGTACATAGTTCTGATGTTCCCCTTCTCCCCCGTGTGCTAAACTGTAAGCTCCTTGAGAACAGGGACTATGCTTTTCTTTTCTTTATATCATCAGCACTTAGCACAGTGCCTGGAATAGAGAAGGTGCTTAAAAATACTTTTTGATTAATGGATTGTTAAAGAATATCATTAGAAGGATGTATAAGTGAAAAAGATGGCAAAGTCAAATAGTAAGCATGATGGATTAACAATGGACAGTCCATACATTTCACTGGGATCCACAAAAAATCAAGAGAGCTAATGCAGAAGGAAACCCCCAACACACCGTATGGGTCCCTGGTGGGGGATTTATGGGGGAATACATACAGGAGTCATACACAATGAGAAATGATAGATGGATTGTGATCTGCATGGATGAAGAGAATATCCACATTGATGAGATTGTCAGTCCAAGAATTGAAGTGTCAGCTGGCTATGAACATGTCATTTAACCTTTCATGGTGTCAGTTTCTTCAGAAAAATGAAAGATTTGGACTCAGTTTCTGAGCTTACTTCTAGTTCCAAATTCTATGATTTTATTTTTGGAAAAAACCAAAAGGAATTCAAAACCAAGTCCAAGTAGGATGGATGATTAAACTGCAGAAGAGAATTTTTGGTTAAAAGGCAAACAAACAAATAGCAAGGTGTGGTCATAAACTAATGAGGCTGGTTTTCCTGTGTGGCTGCTAAACTTTCTTTGAAGGCAGTGCCAAGAAAGGCGATCCAGACATATCCTGGGCAATGGCAGCATCTTTGGATGGCTAGACACTTGTCTAGCCTCTCCCAAGGTGACTCCTTGGAAGAATAACATTCATTTGGTGCATTTGTTAAAAAAAAAAAATTTAATCTCCTTCCTCATGTACATAAGTTATATGATTTCATTCTTGGTTTAGCATCACATTAAACTTTCTTTGATTCTTAACTGACCATTGACAATTTTAAAAATAACAACAATTCTTAAAATAGTTCTTCTTTGGATGGTGATCAATTATTCACTGCCTCCCCCTCTCCCCACAGTCTACAAAACCAAACATTTAGAATCATGGAATCTAGAGTTGAAAGAGGCCTTCAAAGTACTCTAATTCAAACTTTTTCTGAGTGAATAAATCAACCCACAAACATTTGTTAAATTCCTACTGTGTGCCAGGCTCTGTTAGGCATTGAAGATACAAGGATGACAATGAAATAGTTCCAGTCTTGCCCTCCAGGAGCTTACATTCTGCAAGGGAGGAGGAAAGGTTGACATGATTCTTCTCCAAAACGTCTCTAACAAGTGACCTTCTAGCCAAAGCTCACACAAATTTGGGACGTTGACTACATCAAGAGGCAATTCTGTTTATTGGACAATTCAAGTTGTTAAAAATTTCTTTTAAAAATATTATTCAAAAATGCAGCTGAAAATTTAAAAAGTCAGATTAACTCAGACTATCTTCTTCCTCTCAGCAGAGATATGGGAATGTTGGATCATACAGTGATGGATGAAATTGCTTTATCAGACTGGTTTAACGGTTTTTTTTTTTCCAAGAAAGGGTTTAATGGGGGCAGGGAGCAGGTAGGGAGGAGAAGTTGCTTTGGAAATGACTCATATTTAAAAAATCAATAAAACTTGTTAAAGAGAGAGAAAAAATTTCTTACACTGAATTGGATTCTATTTCCTAATAGCCTCCATACATTAGTCCTAACATTTATTCTAGGTGTTAGCTCCCAACTGTGTAACCCATCATGAAATCATTTTTGTTCATTTATCCCCAGCATCAGGGTAATTTTCTTTTGTAGAAGGTGGATGATTAAACATTGCAAATATTTGAACAAAAAGTTGTTTTTTTGTGTATCTTGGGTGCACTAACTACTCTCTTACCTCCAGATGGTACACTGCTGACTCATTTCTTGATGGTTCTCTCAAGTTGAGTCTTTTATTCTTTCAAATAATGTTAAAATTGTGAATAATGTGTTTAGTAAGGATTTGGGGGTGGAGTTTAGATCTGATAGATGAAATTTGAGCTTGAGTTAGGAAGCCTGTGATTTAGAGTCACCAAGGATGATGCATTTGCATATTATATTATATGTAAATAGAAAAATCCATAAAACATTATTATTATTATTTTGCTTTTTGGAGGGGGGAAAGTAGGGCAGTTGAAGTTAAGTGACTTGCCCAAGGTCACATAGCTATTTTTTTGTGTTAAGTGTCTGAGGTCAGATTTGAACTCAGGTCCTCCTGACTCCAGGGCCAGTGCTCTATTCACTGCACCATCTAGCCACCCCAAAACATTATTTCTCTTTATACACATTCACAGTGGAGAAAGGTAAAAGTCATTACATTGAAGAACAACATGATTTGTTTGATCTACTTATGAAGTTAAAAAAGATTGCATTTCTATTTCAATTTTGTTTGTATTGTGAATGTTATGAGATAGGTCATTGCATTGCCCCAGGGAGCCAACATGGGGCAGGAGAGCGTGCCTTGGGGTGTGATGCCTATATTTCTTCCCTAGGAAGATGAACTTTCTCCTTGTAGAGACCACTGTCTCTTTGACTTGTGGTCTTCCACTCATATGCAGTACAGGTACATCTGTAAAGGCCCTGTGACCATGGAACTCTTCTTCTTGCATTCCCCATAATGCCTATGAGGACCCCAGAGCATCTATACTCACAGATCGTCCTCTCTGCCAGTATACCTTTCCTCCCACTGTCTTTGCTTTAAGTGTACAAATCTCTGATGGAATCTCTAACTATTAATTATTATTGACTATAGTGTTTCAGAGAATCTTGCCTTAGCTCATCCATTTGTATGAACTCCCAAGTATGGTACAGTTTAACCTGTTCTTCTTCATGTCTTGGTGAGGTCTTTTATGGAGACCAATAAGACTTTATCTTGTCATCCCTTCTTAAAGGGGTGAGGTGAGGCAGTGACTGTTTCAAGTAGGGCTGTCAGACCATCAGGGTTAAAAATGAAATTCACCTCCATTCTTTTATTGAAACCAGATTTGATGATCTCACCCTTTCCCCAGTTACTGGATAAGTCCACTGATGTGAATGGAAACCAACTAGCCTGAGTTAATTTAGGTAAGAAAACAAGTGACAGCTTATTTTGAAGAATGAATATGGTGATTGTACCCCATATATTTAGAGCTGCAACAGACTCTCTTTTCCAGTCTTCTCATTTTTCAGAAAAGGAAACCAAGGCCCAGAAAACTTTAGTGACCAGATTCACACAGGTAGCCAACAAATGAGCTAAGAGTCAAACACAGGTCCTATGTCTGCTGATCAAAATTTCTACTGAACCACTTTGCTCATCCTCAAAACCTTTGCTTAAAATGTCCTATAGCCTCACAGTTCTGTGGGATCCATTCCTAATTCCAGATGCTCAAGCTCGAGCTACCAACATGTACAAGTTATATGAGTACTGCTTAAATATGTCCTTACACACAAATATATGCCATACATAGTCTTAGGGAGGAAAAATGATTGCCATAGTAATATATCATTTTGGCTTGTATCTTGAAATGACGCTGCAGATAATCTCTTTTTTCTAAAATGTAACACAATAGTACAATGACTTGCCCATAGTAAACATTCGATAAATGCTTGTTCATGTAGCTGGCAAACCGTGAAGGTGAATGATTACTTGAAATGTTGATTACCTTTCTAGCACCGTGGCTAGAGGCAATTGGTTGACTGAGGGCCTTACCACTAGCAACCTTGCTAATGCCTGCTTTTTACCTGTCATTCTGGTTTGCCTAGGTTCAGTTCTAAAGAAGCTCATGTGGTTTGGGGGTTCAACTTGAAGGAGCCTGGCTTCTCCCCAGGGGACTGAGCTTCCTTTTCTCACATTCATTGGCCACCTCAGCTTCCTGAGGACAGTAATGCTACCTAGGAAAGTAAACCTGCCTACTGCTAGTCTAGGGTTTCCCCAAGAAGGGGAGGGGAAAGAGAAAATACTCAAAATACAAATATGAATCAGGTATGGAACAGGTTTATTCCCACAAAGTAAAGAAATAGTTATGCATAAAAGAATAAAGGCATGTATTACAGTATGATTCACTTATCACTACTAGTTCAGTCAGTTGAGAGGCTAATATTCAGGCCTTGTTGGAACATAAACAATTTTTGCAAAGCTGCTAATTAGCCACTTTACATTTCATTTCCATTGAGTACAGTCTGACAGTGACTTCTCTGTTTCCGTGTCTCTGTCTCTCTTTCTGTCTCTGTCTCTTATCTCTGTCTCTATCTTTCTCTGTCTCTCTCATCTTTATTCTTTCTTTGCTACCCATTCACTTCCATTTCTTTTTTTAAAATTTATTTTATTTTCAAATTTTTTCTGAGATTTGTTTTATTATTCCCACTTCTGATGTAGCCACAACCACTCTAGCAGCTGCTGTGGATGCTATGCTGGTAGGGGTGGGGTGGTACCATGACACCCAAAGGTCTCTAGGCTTTTCTAGTTTTCACAAGGCCTTGGCACAGGCTTGCCCTGGAGGGACATGTGATGGTGACATCCAGGTGGAAGTATAGCTCTGTCCTACCCCCATGCCCCACCCCCATTCTCTAGATGGATCAGAGTAGTCCTTACACTTTTAAGTTGGAGGGAAGTGGGCCACCCAAGGGGTGGGTTGCTACTTTACTAGATCCATGCAGTTCTGGCTCAGCAGCCAACCAAACGGTTTCTATACAAGGATCAGACACACATGGCCAGAAGCCCATTCCCAAATGTCTCCTCTCTCCCCTTCTCTGCCAGCTTCCACTAAGAATGATGACTTAGCATTCTCTAAAAAGGAGGTGGGGAGGGCACCCAGAGGGTACTTGCTTTACCTGTAGAGGGGATCCTTCAGGGCTTGTCAAACATAGCACCAAATCTGTCTGTAAAGTTGAGCTTATCTCTTTTTTCTCAGACTAAAAGGTACTACCTCAGACATACCAAATATCATAGGATCATGGATTTATAGTTGGGAAAAAAAAAACATTAGACGTTGACTAGTTCAAACTCCTTATTTTATAGTAGAATGAAATGCTAGTCTTAAGACAGGGTCTTTCATTTTTGTCTTTGTATACCCCAAGTCTAGAAAAGCAGTGTGGCATAGTACATAGAAAGTAGATCTCAGTGTTCATGAAGATATGGGTTCGTGTCTCACCTCTCATGCATACCTGCTATGTGACTCTGGGTAGGTTACATAAACTTCCAGTTCCATAGGAATCTCTAAGACTATAAGTTACAGAGAAAAAAGTATGGAGCTGCATTGGTGGAGGGAGTTTCCACATCAGAGATCCTTACATGAATGAAATCACAGGTCCAGACCAAGAAAAAATCCCTACCTTTAGCATATTTTCTGCCCTTAATAAAGACTTGTTTAGTTGAATTACAGAGGAGAAAATTGAGACCCAGGGAATTTAAGCAACTTTCCTAGTGTCACCCAGGGAAGAAATCTCAGGTTTTAAGCACTCTTTAAATGGAGAGTCCCTCCCCC
>NW_027185698.1:1922283-1938474 GCF_028583685.1 Petaurus breviceps papuanus | reverse complement strand
CCCCGTTCTATTCGTCCCAGGTTTTGCTGTTACTATAGCATTGCTCCCAATTTAGCTTCTATAGGATTTCAAAGAATGTGTGCTTTCTACCCCTTTACTACATATAACCAAGCGCACAAAGTAGAACTGGGGCCAAGGGAGCACAGGGACACACAACCTTGTTAGGTATCCATCACTAAGGAATCATTTGAACTGGATGGACCCTGTAGTCCCAACAAGATCAATAATCTCACAGGGGCAGATAAGAGAACGGGAAAATCCATTGGATTCTCCCTACCTGGATCATAAATACCCCAAATTTATATATGGAAAGTCCCTATATTGCCTATAAAAACACTGGTCCCAGAGGGGCTGTTTAGTTGGCATTAGTTAGTTGAGAAATAAACTTTGAAGGAAAATTTGAAAAATTCTTCATAAAGGACCTGGGAATATGGAATTGTTTTACCTACTAACAGACAGGAAGGTAAAAGGCTGACTCTCTAGCCAGCATTTGGAAATAGATCAATTGAGAAAATTTTGTCAGTTTAATCTGTAGAGCAGGTGAATATCTGGTCTTTATTTTTATTTCTTTGGAGTGAATTTCATTTAGCTAAGAACTGGGATAAAATGAAAGAACTCGTTCCTTGATGAAAGATGGGTGTTTGTATGATTGGGCATGTTACATGGAAGGAGTTGGAGTCTGGGATCAACTGTTCCTCTGTGCTGTGAAAATATTTTCAGGGTATGACTGGCAAGGGTATGGGACTTCCCTAAGGGCCCATTTCAGATCCAAGCACCTAGAAGCTTGCATTGAAGCCAAGGAAGAGAGGAAGTCTGCCCTGGCCACAACTCGGCACCCACACCATAGGAACCCTCTGAAGCAGTCAATAATAGCAAAGAAGAGGAGCCTGTAGCAAAATGAGTCTTCTGTTTGAAAATACAAGCTCTGAAGAGCTCACCATCAAAATCCGGAATCAGAACCAGGACATGGTGGTGCCTCCTTATATAACTGAGTCAACTAATACCCTGGATTCCTCAAATAAGGAAAATTAATAGCTGCTAAGGACCTATCCCCCTTCTTCTCTCCCTTGGGGAGCAGCTGTGAGAAGAAAATGGCTATCTTGAAGCGCACAGACCGGGATGATTACAGAGATGGTAATACACAGCATAGTTTCTGAAAGGAAGTTTGGTCAGAATCCTCAATTTTCATGGAGCTGAAGCTGGGTGACAAGGACCTGCCTCTTTGGGCTGGGAAGTTGCTCAGGCTAAGTCTTTTGTTTTTTTGCTGTGGAATTTCCACTGAAAAGAGGTATCCCTGATGTCACCATTTGCATATTGATTTAGAAGGAAATGAAGGTTTAATCATTTTGGTTTCAGTATAACTTTGCAGTCATACTGAAACTAGGATGTAAAGGTTAACATATGTGGGCATCTTTCTGGGGTGAGTTTGGTTTCCTTTAATGGCTGTAGGAGGAGATAGGAAGTGTGTTGGGGGAGGAGAATGGGAAAATATGTTTTATAATTCCTGTAAAATAGTCCTTTTGTGTTATCTCAGAGGGAGGGAGGGGACAATGGTGAGCAAATGCTGCCTGACCCAGGAGAGGTTTTGTACAATCTTTCATCCTGACAGCTAGGTACATTGAGAGTGCTAATGAATACCTTGGCATTTGGATCCTTCCTGGGACTCTGAGTAGACTTACTCTAAAACAGTGTTAAGGCTTTAAATGTATAGACACTGGTTCAGTGTGTGTGTATGTTAGGAAAGGGAGTAGGGTAGGGACGGGGGTCTATGATGATCTCTCCCTCTCTCTGCTTCTGTCTGTCTGTCTGTATCTTATCAAACTATTAAAAGCCCCGAATAGAGAGTTAATTGGATACTGTGGATAGACTGAGCTATGCAGAATGTCTTCATGAATCAAGCAACCCAGTTTTGGGCAGATTGAATGCTCAGAGGTCTATACTGTAGCATGTTTGTGAACAGAGGGAAATAACCTCAGTACTTTTAACAACTGAGTATTTTGCGGGGGGAGGGTTAGAGGATCTGGACTTGGGATTTCATCAACGTAGGTAGCTCATAAGCTCCCTCTCTCTAGATAGGCTGGCAGCCTTTGCAGTACAGGGCAACGAGAGGTTAAGTAATTTGTTCTTTGTCACACAGCCTTTTTGTTGTCATAGTCAGGACTTTGAACCCAAGGCAAACCAGGTGGCACAGTGGAAAGTATGTTGAGCCTGGAGTCAGGAAGACCTGAATTCATATCCAGCCTGACCCTTACTAGTTGTGTGACCCTGGACAAGGCATTTAGCCTCTGTCTGCCTCAATTTCCTCATCTGCAGATTGGGGATAATAAATACATTGATTGCTCTGGACTGTTGTGAGGATGAAATGAGATAATATTTGTAAAGTACTATGTAAATGCTAGCTATTCTTTTTAATCTACTAGGCCCTACTGAACCTCAGCTTGCTTAGTCATTAGTAATCAGCAAACTAACAGCTAAGTAGAATAAATGCTGAATCCACATGGACAAGCAGCTTTTGGAGGGTAATGGTCTAAGAACCCCGTGGCAGAAGGTGTAATGCAAAAAGCAAACAGGGACATGTGCTTGAATCCAGCCTTTAACACTTGCTCATTGTGTGACCAGGGTAAAATCTATCCATTAGTTTCTTCATCTGTAAAATGGGTACATAGTACCTACCTCACAGAGGTAATATGAGGTTCATATTTGTACGGTTCTTTGCAAACCATTAAGCATTAGATTGCGATTATTCCTGTTATTTAGACTGATGAGTGAGAAGCTAATGAATCCCTTGTGGGGGATCAAGCATGGCTCAGGGGGCCTTTCCTGCACCCCCACACTCTACTAGCTGCTGTCCTACCTTCCCCTCTCAGATTACCTTCCATAGACCTTGTATTAACCTTACATGTAGCTAATCTGTTGTCTCCCTCATAAGAATGTAAACTCCTTGACTTTTTTTTGTATCCCCAATGCTTAATACAATACCTGGTATATAGTAGGTGTTTAATGAATGCTTATTGACTGACAGGGAGCACCTTGGACTTTCTTTTCTTTGGATGTTTCTCAGTTGCTAATTCATTGAAGGGTCTTGGAAGATGCTTGATCTTCTTGATTTTCTAGTTATGAAACTGGCTTAAGTGATTTCTGAAGAATGATGATGGTTGAATGAACAAGGGTACTGTGGCCTTGATGTTTCAATTTCAAGGACTCCTGATTTCATCAGTATGGGTACTCTTTGGGGAAGCTAGGTGAATAAAACACTAGCACTGGAATCAGGAGGACCTGAGTTCAAAACTGGCCTCAGACACTTAACACTTACTAGCTGTGTGACCCTGGGCAAGTCACTTAAACCCAATTGCCTTGCCAAAAAAAAAAAAAAGGTGCTCCTTTTTACTGATATAAATCAGATTCCTTTATGCCTTACCAGGAAATATAATTATCTGCTATGGAGAAAAAAGAATGACATAAATTCTCATCATCTCATGGTCATCCTTCTGGTGATGAATCTGTTGAAAAAATAGAAAAAATCTTTGCTCAGTTGCCCTTCAAAGCTTTTATGGCCTAGCATCTTCCTTATCCCGAGTCACTTTTTACCCTTTATGAATGTGGGAATTGGAGAGATTTGGCTGGAAAGGAACAGATATTTCCATATATCCAGGTGTGCTGAACAGTTGGAATTTTGGAGTCTCCCTATTTCACATAGCCAGAAAGGAAGAACAGCTCCCCACCCACCCCACCCCACTCGCCTTTCAGAGATACATAGGCCTGTCCTCACCCTCCCTCACATATTCCATTTCCTTGGTGCACGCTTTGATGAGGTAGAATGGTAGGTACACTTCTTAGCCACCCAATTCAGACAGATTGGATACACCATTTTAAATTTCTAGTTAAAATGAGTTACACAAGAGACTGTCACACTGTTGTTAATATTCACCTCAGTCAATTGGCTTTCCTGATTAGATGGAGTGAGGTGGTGGCTGGTTGGCCGACTTCTGCTTTTTAGTGACTTTCCAATCCACATTAATAGCATAAGGCAGGTAAGCCATACTGTCTCTGTCAGCTTATTAAGAGGCTAAGCTCAATGCATGCCAAAAAAGATTTTAATTTTTAGCCATCTTTCCTTTGTCTTTCTCTAGAGGAAGCTAGTGAGTACAGTGGAAAGATTCTTGGGCCTGAAGTCAGGAAGATCTGAGTTCAAATGTGACCTCAGCCACAGACTAGCTGTGTGATGCTGGGGACATCACTTTACCTCTGGCTGCTTTAATTTTCTCAATAGTAAGATTAAATGAGGTAATTTTTGTAATAATATTTGTGAAATTTGTAAAGTACTTATCACAGTGCCTGGTACACAGTAGGTGCTTAATAAATGTTCACTCCCTTCCCCTTCTCACCCTAAAAATGACAGTGAAAGAATCCTGAAGCCTCCTCCTAAGACACAGATAAATGCAGTGTGGGATGGTAGAAAGGACATTGGATTTGGACTGAGAGATCATAGGCTTGAATCTCATCTCTTTCTGCTCCTTTATCACCAGGGGACCCTCAGCTAGTTATTCAATGTGTTCAGGTCTCAATTTCCTCATGTGAAAAATGAGAGGGCTGGATTAGATGACCTACAATGCCCTTCTAGTTATAAATATTAGGAAACAGTGAAATTCAGGCTCTCAATTTGACCTTTTCCAATCTGAATCTGGGTAGTCTCCCGTATTGCTGCCATGCTAGCCTCTAAAAAGTTTTAATTTCTTCTAAGTTTCATTTCCTATTGCCTAGGGCATCAGTGTGTTCTACCTGTGAGCCTGGATTCATTTTTTCAAAGGCTGGTTGGATTAGTCCATTAACTTATTGGGGTATGCTCATGATTTTTTACTTTTTCATTCATTATTTGGCCTTTTTTATGGAGCTTCCTACTATCCAATATTTGAGTAAACTGGAGATGGAGGAGATTTAGTATTCATCTTTCTTCTGTAAATGCACAGATACTCTATAAGAAACACCTCAAGGAATCAGGTTGCAACTCTATGAGAATGTAGTGTTTGATACTCAGGTACGTTTTCTAGAAATTTCATTGAAGAATTTAAGTGTCGGACCTCTGCTGCACAGACCATATCTGGTCATTACTTTTACACAAATGACGCCCAGATCCATATCCAGCCTAGTTCTGGTTCTGAGGTATAGTTCTGCACCATCTTTTAATGCCTTTTAGGTGTTTTGAGCTGGATGTCCAGGAGATATTTCAAACTTAATATGCCCAAAACAGGATTCGTTTTATTTTCCTCCAAAATCACTCATCTTCTGGACTTTTCTATTTTTGTTGAAGGCACTACCATTCTTCTAGTCTTCCAGATTTGCGACACTTATGCTATCTTGAGGACTTCACTCTCCACCTTAACATATCTAGTCAGTTAGTAAATCTATCATTTCTAGCTTTCTCACATTCTTTCCTCCCTCACTTTTCATAGAGCTACCACCTTGGCTTAGTCTTTCATCACCTATCCCTTGGATAATTGCAATGGCCTCCTGATATTTCTCCCTGCCACAAATTATTTCTCACTACCATCTATTTTCTGCACAGCTGTTAAAGCAATTTATGGAGTTATGATTATGTCATTCCCTTGATAAACATCGGTGGCCCCCTGTTTCCTCTAGGATCTCATTTAATATCTATCGTTTAGCCTTTACAACCTGGTCCCAACCTAACTTTCCAATCTCATTATATATAAGTCCTCTTTTCTCTCTCTATGGTGTGGCCAAATTGGCCTTCTTGGGGTTCTTCGTACATGACACTTCATCTCCTCTGCGCCCTCGCGATGGCCATATCCTGTGACTACAACATGGTCTCTTTGCCTCCATTTCATGGAATTATTTATTTCTTTCAAGACTCAGAGCAAGCATTACCAGCTGCATGAGGCCTTCTCTCAACTCTTCCCTTCTTCCCCACACCCCCACCCCCAAACCACATCGATAAGTTCTTCTCTCCCTAAATAAACTAATATTTATTTTGCACATACTCATGTATGTACATATCTCCCTTGATAGAATGTAAGTTTCATTTTTCTCATTTTATCCTGAGTACCTAGCAGAGTATCTGACATTTACTAGGCAATTAATAAATACTTGTTAATGGACTGATGAATGAATTCAGCCTTCAGAGCTGATACTAAGTTCCAGGTATCAAAAATGAAATTTCTATGTGCTTCTGATTAGGAAATTGCAACAGGAGAAAAATAGTAGTGAGAATATGATAAAAGGTCATACAATAGGGGCAGCTAGGTGGCACAGTGAATAGAGCACTGGCCCTGAAGTCAGGAGGACCTGAGTTCAAATCCGGCCTCAGACACTTAACACTTACTAGCTGTGTGACTTTGGGCAAGTCACTTAACCCCAATTGCCCTCCAAAAAGCCAAAAAAAAAAAAAAGGTCATATGATAGGCATGCTACTCCATGGATTGTCACCCTAGAAGTCTCTAGAGAATTGACAAAAGGTTGTGTTCTTGGCCTTCCTTGGCCCCTCTGTGCCTGTCCAGTCTTATAACCACACTCCCCTCCATCGAGTGACACCGGTCTCCTTACTGCTCTTGTACATAGCACTCCATCTCCCGACCGTCTGTTCCCCGTGCCTGGAACTCTCTCCCTCCTCGTGTCCTCCTCCTCACTTTTGCGGCTTCTTTTGAGTCTCGGCTAAAGTTCTACCTTCTGCAAGAAGCCGTTCTTGGTTCTCCTGAATCCTAGGGAATTCTCCGAGATTATCTGTATTTATCCTGTATGTGTATGTATACATGTATATATGTATATATATACACATACATAGAGGTGTTTTGGGAGTTTTTTGTACATGGCTGTTTAAGGAGATATGACCTCTCTCATTATATTATAGTCTTCTTGATGTCAGGGACTGGATTTTTTTGTTTGTTTGTTTTGTTTTTGCCTTTTTTTGTATTCCTAGTACTTAGCACAGGGTTTGCACATAGTAGGTGGTTAATCAATGCTTGTTGACTCACTGACTGAAGATTTTATGACCTGATGCAAAGTGAAGTGAGAATAACCAGGAGAATAATCTATGCAATGACTTCAATATTGTAAAGGAAAACAAATGTGAAAGACTGAAGAAATATGATCAGTGTAATGACGAACCATGACTCTAGAGGAACTGATGATGAGTCATATTTTCCTTCACTGGGCAGAGAGATGATAGACTAGATGTATGTTGTTGTTTAACTGTGTCTGACTCTTTGTGACTTCATTTTGGGGTTTCCTTGGCAGAGATACTGGAGTGGTTTGCTGTTTTCTTCTCCAGCTCATTTTACAGATGAAGAAAGAGAGGCAAACAGGGCTGAGGACTTGCCCAGGCTCACACAGCTAGTGTCTAAGGGCAGATTTGAACTCAGGAAGATGTCTTCCTTACTCTAGCCCCCAGCACCCTATCTACTGTGCCACATAGCTGCCCCCAAGAGGTATAGAAAAAGGTTTTCATTATCAATCATGGCCAATGTGTGGATTTGTTTTGCTTGACTATACTTATGCAAAGGTGGAAGTCTATTGAATCAACCTATCAATCACCCTGCTCAAAGTAACTAGCTTAAAGTGAGAACCCTACAACTGAAACAAGTAATCAAGGATATTTAAGTAGATACAAGAACTCCCTAATCAATTTGAAAGGAATGAAAGTGATCAAATGAAATGAAATGATGTTGCACAGGGAGTGCATTATCATTCACTGACTCAGTTATACCCTGTAGGGCTTATATAAAGTGTCAAGCCAGTCTGGAGAGAGCAGCTTTAGACAAGCCCCACAAAGGGAATCATTCGAACGGAGAGCTTAAGAGCCTCTGCCTTTTCTTTCCCCCTTGTCATTTCTTTATATATATATAAACTTATTTTTAGTTTTCAACATTCACTTCCATAAGTTTTAAATTTTCTCCACCTCTTTCCCCTCCCCCTCCCCAAGATTGCATGTAATTTGATATAGTCTCTACATATACATTTTTATTAAACGTATTTTCACATTAGTCACATTGTATAGAAGAATTAGAACCAATGGGAAGAACCATGAGAAAGAAAAAACAAAACAAAATTATAAAAGAGGGCAAATAGCATGCATTGGTCTGCATTCAGACTCCGTATTTCTTTCTCTGGATGTGGATGGCATTTTCCATCATGAGTCCTTTGGAATTGTTTTGGGTCTTTGCATTGCTGAGAAGAGCTAAGTATATCATAGTCAGTCATCGCATAATGTGGCTACTACTGTGTACAGTGAGTGTTCTCCTGGTTCTGCTCACTTCACCCTGCATCAGTTCATATAAGCCTTTCCAAGTTTTTCTGAAATCTGCCTGTTCATCATTTCTTATAGCATAATAGTATTCTATGACATTCCTATAACACAGCTTCTTCAGTCATTCCCCTTGTCAATTCTAAAGAGTTGAAGGATTTGGACTTCTTATCAACACCCTAGCAGTGTCCCTGATTCAGCAGTGACTGTTGGCAGGGTTTGCAAAGTTTAGTTAAAGACAGAGTAGATAAAGACTTAATATGATGCTCAACAGAAAGGTCTATTGATCCTCAACAGAAAGGTCTATTGATCCTCAGGAGGAGCTGCATGACGGCTGGACAGAAGGGAAAAAAAGGCCTTCCAGCAAAAGGACCTATCGGAACTGTAACTTACCCCCTCTGCTGTATCATATACTTTAAGCTTGAACCCACTTTCCCATGGCCTCTGTAGGTACTTGTAGGAGATATGCCACTGGCTGGGGGTAGCAGGGATACTCATTCCAATTGTCCTTAGGATACCACCTCAGGAAACACATATTTCTAGAAACTAATTAAGTATGGTTAATTAATATCAATAGATAATCCATGGAGGGAAGCATACTAGTGAGGGTGAGACTTTAGGGTTACCTTATAAGCATGAAGGAAGAAGTAAGTAGCCACTGCATAGGGCCCCACCTGCTAGTACAAATTGGGGTTAGGTGAGCAGGTGCCACACTTTCTTGTTACAAAGAAGGGATTTATTACCTTTTTTGAAGGGGGGAAAGTCATGGAGGCAGTGATAATGAGGCCAAAAAGAAATAAGAAGAAAAGAACATCAATGAAACCTTTACAGATATACAGAAGGGGGAAGAAAGAAGTTTAAAGGGGTATGGATAAGCAGGATTGTTTTGAAACTACTATGTCAAATATATACTTAAAAAAAAACCCAAATTGCATATAACAGAGATACATGGTTTTATATGATATATGGTATTCTTCTTACGGTCTTTTTTGTATGGGGGAATCTTCATGCTTACTGATGTTCATCAAGTTTGTGATCATAATAAAAAAAGATTTTTTTAAAAAAAGGCATTGTTTCTATAAGGAGGGAGGTTATAATCCTACTATAATTCATCTGGGTCATACTGCATTTGGAATATTATGTTCAATTCTGGGTGCCATAGTTTGAGAAGAAAATCAGCATTGCATTGGTGGTGGTGGTGGTGGTGGTGGTGGTGGTGTGTGTGTGTGTGTGTGTGTGTGTGTGTGTGTGTATGTGTGATCAGTCATTTAGAAAGTCTTGATACCATGTCATGCCAGGACCAATGGAAGGAATTTAAGATGTTTATCCTATACCTAGATAAAAAAGCATAAGGAAGTGGGGGTGTATTGGGGGCAGGAGATAGGTTACTCGTCTTCAAGTACTCGAAGGGCTGTTACATGTAAGAGCAATTGGACTTGTTTTGCTTGGATCCCAGAGGGGAGAAATAGGAAATAGATATTCCAGAGAAGAAGATTTCAGTTTGATATGAAGAAAAACTTCCTAATAGTAAGAGCTGTTCAAAGTTGGAATGGGTTGCCTTGTAAGGCACTGAGTTGCTTGTTAGAGATTATCAAGCAGAAGCTGCTCACTTATCAGCAGCAGCTAATAAGGGGGCTTGGCAATCCCTGGGGGCTTCTGTTCAGATCCAAATTGAACTAGATGACCTCATGAATCTTCCAAGACTGAGATTCTCTAATTCTGTGATGCAGTTATCCTCCTTCCTCTTCCAGATCCCAGTCCCATGCAACATCATTGTCTACAATGAAATTCATTGGGATTATCTCTATCCATTATCTCACAAGCTCCTCAGTGCCCCAGCTCAGCCTTTCTGACAAGCTTATATCTCTCCTTTACACCAGGATTCATGAGTTTGGGGTTATGGTATGTCATTGGGAGGGTGTGTGTGTGTGTGTGTGTGTGTGTGTGTGTGTTTGTTTGTAATCACAGTATTCCATGGAAAACTGTGCTTTATACCCCAATTCCATTTCAGGCCATTTTCCCTTTCTCTGGTTTTAATTTTTTTTAAGTAAAAAAATATTTAGTACAGTGTTCCTTGTTCAAAACAAATAAGTCCTGGTCCTTCTACAGTGAAATAAAGTTGGGGTGGAGATAGAGAAGGGAAAAAAGTCAACTAGCCTATTAGTTTCTTTTTTTTTTTTTAAATCAATCCGGGTTAAGTAACTTGCTCAAGGTTACACGGCCAGGTGTTTCTGGGTGGGTGCTAAGTGTCTGAGCCCAGATTCAATCCCCAGGTCATCCTGACACCGGAGCTGGTGCTCTTACTCGCTGTGTTACCTGGCCGTCCCATAGCCTATTTTTATATCCTGCCAAGTGAGAAAGTCAACCTCTCCCAAAAGACCAGTGACAGGTGTTCAAAAAGGATAACATATGGAACTTGTGGTTTTTCTTCAGCCCATCCAAGAAAACAAATAACCTCGCCCTTTGCTCCTCCCTAATCTCAGATATAAGAAGCCTAGGGACTTATGCATAACCAGCTAATCAGGGAGCTTCCCCACCCCTCACCACCTGGGAGTGGCTCCTTCCCTCTAACTGGAGATGAATACTATTCCCAAAGCCTTATTTCACTGTTACTGGGCATTGGAATAAACCCAAGAAAAATGGACAACGGAGGTAAAATGAACCAAGGGATAATAATTGCCATGGCAACAACATTATTGCAAACAGGTCCTGTGGCCCAGGTTTCATATAGGCCTTGGGCACACTGTACCTTTCAGAGGGCACCCACACCAGTGATGGTTCAGTTTTCACACAATATCACGTATCACTAACCAGAGTAACAAGGAACCACTTGAAGCTGGTGCTGGTGCTTGGTTTCTTCTGCATCATAAGCAGAATTCTGACTATGGCCTCAGGTCTCTTTCTTGACTAGAGAACTACATATGTACACATACACATACAAAACCATATTCATGCTTATACCCATGCATGAAAAGCGACATAATGTAGTGAATGGAGAGTCCTCCTTGGATTCAGAAAGACCACAGAGTTGGGGAACCTGAATCCAAATTCAGCCAAAGGGCTGCACTTGAGGATCTAGAAGGCTACATGTGGCCTTGAGGCCACAGGTTTCCCACCTCTGATTCAAGTTCTGTGCTGGCCAGACACTGGCTATGTGAACCTGAGGGAGTCTCTCACTTCTCAGGGTGCCAGGTAAGCCTCTAAGACTGAGTTGAAGTTACATACCTAATACATGTTGGTGGCAAGACTTGAACCCAGGTCTCTCTGATTCTGAGGCCAGCCTTCCATCTATTATGTCATATATGCTTGCGGGAGGCAGCTAGGTAGCTTAGTGTATAGATCTGGACCTGGAGTCAGGAAACACTGAGCTTAGATCCCAACTCAGACAGTTACTAGCTGTGTGACCTTAAACAGGTCCCTTAACCTTTAATTTGCCTCAGTTTCTTCATCTGTAAAATGGTGCAAAAAAAAAGCACCTACCTATCAGGGTTGTTGTGAGGATAAAATAATATAATATTTGTAAAACACTTTGCAAAACTTAAAGCTCTATATAAATGCTAGGTATTATTGTGTGTATGAGATAAGTATATGCATATGTGCATGCATGAAAACTATGAAATACTCACAATCATCGCAGATTTTATGCCAGGTTTTTGCAGAAAAGTGGGGTGCAACCATTATATAAAGTCTCTTCCTTCCTTCCTTCCTTCCTTCCTTCCTTCCTTCCTTCCTTCCTTCCTTCCTTCCTTCCTTCCTTCCTTCCTTCGTTTCTTCCTTTCTTCCTTTTTTTCTCTTTCTTTCTTTCTTTCTTTCTTTCTTTCTTTCTTTCTTTCTTTCTTTCTTTCTTTCTTTCTTTCTTTCTTTCTTTCTTTCTTTCTTTCTCTTTCTTTCTCTCTCTCTCCCCCTCCCTCCCTTCTTCCTTCCTTTCTTTGTTTGTTTGTTTGTTTCTTCCTTCCTTCCTTCCTTTTTTCTCTTTCTTTCTTTCTTTCTTTTTCTTTCTTTCTTTCTTTCTTCCTTATTTCCTTCCTTTCTTTCTTCCTTTAAGTTGTGCTGTTATTACTTTAAAATAATTTATTACTAAACTGTCTTTGGTGAAAGATTAGGATGCACAGAATACTCGTAAATACATGTTAAAATTGGGAAGACGTAAGTCTTAACCATGTCATACAACTTACTCATGTCAGCTTCACCCACCTGCCTGTGCCTATGGCTCTTCATTGGGTTGAGTGACAGTCCCGTTAGTACTGCAGTGTTCTAAACAAACCACACCAATCTGTTTTGGGGAGTATACTGACAATGTGTGCGTGCTGAGAATTCTGGTCTCATGACTCGCCGTACACAAGAGTAAATGCATTTCCATGTGCCACTGGCAAATGCATTGTGGCTCTGCTTACCTTTTAAGTGGCATGATGAACAGAATTATACCATGCAATGATTACATGATGGAAGGTTACAAACCAATTTTTGGACTAAAAGAAAAAAAACCCAACCAAAACAGGATGCGATGATTATGCGGTAGTGATGATTATGAGGCAAAATATGGCATTACAGTCTCTGGATTGTGGGGCAGCCCAAAAGGAAATGGAGAGATGCCATTAGGGATGCATGGATGGTAGCCATATTGGATATAGCTCTGCACTTGGAGACAGGAAGGCCTACCTCGATACCTACTAGAAGTGAGATCCTGGACAAGTCACTAAAACTCTCCCAACTGCAGTTTCCTCATCTGTAAGATGGGGATAATAATAGCACTTATCTCACAGGGTTGTTGTTGACATCACATGAGATAATATGGAAAAAAAAATGTTTTACAAAGCAGTATGTAAATCTTCTTTAAGTAGACTGTAGCATATTATTAATATAAATTATAGGGAAGAAGTAAAAAATATTATTCAGGAAATGTATAACAAGAAAAGAGTGGAGAAACAGTTAAGTATTGAGAATCCAAATGCCACCTAGATTTCCATGCCATGCCACTCCTCTACTTAACAAACTAGTTTTCAATACACTCTAGGTATGCGAAGTCCTTCATAATCCAGCTTCTTTCGACCTTTCCAGTCTCCTTACACCTTTCACTCTGCCACATACTCTTTGATCCCGTAGCATTGACTTCCTTGCTTTTCTATGAGCAAGACACACTATTTCTCAGCTCTGGACCCTTTCTCTAGCTGGTCTCCATCTTTATCTCTTTCTATAGGCTTCCTTCAAGTCCCAACTAAAATTCCATCTTTTATAGGAAGGCTTTCCCAATCCCTCTTAACTCTTGTGCCTTCCCTATGTTAATTAATTCGTATCCATCCAGTATATAGCTCTCTTTATATATTTATTTGCTTGCTGTCTCCCCCATTAAATTGTGAACTTTTTAAGGGTAAACTTTTTTTTTCCTTCTTTTTGTATCCCCAGTGCTTAGTACAATGCCTAGCACATAGTAGGTGCTTAAAATGTTTATTGCTTGTTTGATTGTTGAGAAAAGAAAGCAACCTGGAGAAGTGCTTCTAACTAGTTGGGCAAATTTTCTACAGAAGATCAATGAGAAGATATAGGCAAGAATTGCATAAAATGAGTTGTGATCTCTATTGTTCCAGGGAGTACCTATGTTTATGGGATCACAGATCCATCAACATAATTATTTTCTAGGTGTAACTGAAATACATACATGGCCATCTGGGAATGCAATTGGTCCCTTGTACTCCAAGTATTAAGAAAGATGTGAAATGGAGTTGGCTACTTGGCAGCTTCTCAGGTGTAGGGTCTCCCAACCTTCATGTAAAATGAGCCCTGCAGTTTTCGCCCATCAGGGACAAAGTACCTTCTGAGTGCCAAGAATATTTGCTCCTGAATCAAAACAAAGATGGTAGGTACAGACATTCATAACAAAAGCATGAGCTTCCAAGCCTCAGTCAAAAAGGGTAGTGAGCCTTACAGGCTCTAAAAAAATCTTGACAATACACACACCAGCAATATTTGCCTAGTTTTCATAAATAATGGCTACCACATAGTCCAGTCAGCCAGCCACTCTGGACCCTTTTTATAAATGAAGCAGTCTCAATGATCAGCTGCTCAGTGTCCAACGGCTCAAGCGGCTGCATGATCTATGCCAGGGACTCAAAACCTGTGGCTTTCTAGATCCTTAAGTGTGGCCTTTTGACTGAATCCAAATTTCATTTGTTCTGTAAACTGAATCCAATCAAAGGGCCACACTTGAGGACCTAGAAGGCCACATGTGGCCCAGAGGCCACAGGTTCCCCACTCCTGCCTAAAGCATTGAGAAGTAAGGGCCTTACTTAAAATCACAACCTTTATGTGTCAAAAGTGAGATGGGACCCAGGCCTTCCTGGTTTTGAAGTCAGCTCTCCTTTTATTATGACACCCTGGATATTATACTTTAATTAGTGATGTTTGATGCCAATATTTTCTTCATTCTGTCATTTCTCTTTTAACTCTGCACTGATTTTATTTGTGCAAAAGCTTTTTAACTTTATGTAGCTATAATTGCTTATTTTATCTTTGATATTCTCCATCCATTGTTTGGTTAAGAATTCTCCTCCCAGGGGCGGCCAGGTGGCTCAGCGAGTAAGAGCACCGGCTCCTGTGTCGAGATGACCTGGGGATCAAATCCGGGCTCAGACACTTAGCACCACACCCAGAAATAACTGGCCCTGTAACCTTGAGCAAGTTACTTAACCCCAATTGCTTAAAAAAAAACAGAAAACAAAAAAAAGAATTCTCCTCCCTCACCCCTCACCTTCAGCTATAGTTCTCCCACTTTAAAAAACGTTTGTCATTCTGTGTTTAAGATAATCCTAAAACTATTTCTTACACATGGTAGTCAGTTTAAATACATGTTAAATTGAAAGGAACCTTTGGTGGATATGTGCAATAAAAGTTAGGAAATGGATCATATGACTAACTTTTTGAAAATAATGTTTTATGTATCATTTACATAGAGGAAAGGATGTTATACTAAGACAGGGGTGGGGAACCTGGGGCCTCAAGGCCACATGTGGCCCTCTAGGTCCTCAAGTGTGGCCCTTTGCCTAAATCCAAACTTCACAGTCCTGCGGCCTTGAGCCAGAAGGTTCCCTACCCCTTTATTAGGACTTACAAAATACCTATGTTTTACCATTGGTGAAATCATGCTGCTTCTTTGACTCAGTTTCCTTATATGTAAAATGAGGGTAATAAAATTGTCTTACTCTAGATTTTCTGTAAAGCTCAAGTAAGATAAAGCATAGGAAAGCTTTTTGGAAGATATACTTTTTTAAGTAAGTTATAAACATTTAAAGTTACATTTAAGGTATAAACATTTAAAGTTTGCAAAGCCCTTTCCATATATCTCATTTGAACCTGACAAAGATCCTGTGAGGTAGATACTATAGGTATTATCATGCCTATTTTACAAAGGAGGAAGCTAAAGCTCTGCCAATTTAATTCCTACCTATGGGCACACAGTTATTAACTGATAGAGACAGGATTCCAACTTGGGTCTTCCTGACTCCAGAGCCAGTCTTCTAGTCATTAAGTTATACAGTTTCTGAGTACAGCATAATTTAGGAAAAAATGAAATAAACTTGCCATTAAAAGACCTGGGTCCAAGACCCAACTCTACTATTTCATGTCTATGTAACTTCTCTGAGCCTCAGTTTCCCCATCTGTTATAAGGATATAATAATAGCTTCCTATATCATAAAGTTCTTGTAAAGAAAGTATTCCACAAACCATAAAGCATGATTTAATGTGTGGCATACTATAAAACATATGCTTTTGATAATATATTTATATATCAATATGTATTACTTAAAGACTCATTATATATGTATACATTCATCTGTATGCTTACTTAAAGACTCATTATGTATTTATATATTCATCTGTATATTTAATTACTTAAAGACTCATGTGTACATATCTATATATAGTATATTGTGTATGTA
>NW_027185698.1:1897176-1922273 GCF_028583685.1 Petaurus breviceps papuanus | reverse complement strand
AGAGAGAGAGAGAGAGAGAGAGAGAGAGAGAGAGAGAGAGAGAGAGAATGAAGGGAGTCATTAAGACAGAGAGATAGAGCAGAGTAAGGAGAGAGAGACAATGGGAGGAGTAAGGGAGGAGAGGGAAACAAAGAAATAAAGAAAACGAGAAAAAAAGAGAGGGAGAAAAGAAGGGAATATTTGGTGTCCTTTGAACAGAAATTTGGAGTGATAAAAATGCTCCCCAGACTTAGGAAAGGCGTCCTAAAGCTGTTTCTCCCATGTTGTTCTTCCATCCTTCACAGTGCCTGTCTAAAAGCATTCCAGGTTGTGTAATGCCTGATCTTAGGGAGGAGTCCATTTCCCCTCCCTTCATTAATTCCTGGCCCTTCCTGATGCCACAGGGAAAAGGGAGGGGAGACCTAAATCTGAAACTTCAACAATATGTGGGCATTATTGTACTCCTGCTAAAATGTGGTATTTATTTTCATTTCAGAGGTCAAGTTTAGGTCAGACTATCCAAAGAATCATCTCTGAAGGTTACTTATTTAGGGGGAAAGAGGTTTGTGTTAAGTGAGGTTAGGCAAACACCCAAAGGCTTGTACAATTTAAGATAAATGGAAAACTTGATCCACAAAAACTTGACCCAGAAGTCTCCTTTAGCCTGGACCAATTTTGTGGTGACATTTCTTTTACTTCCTGTTTGTGACTAGACTTTCCTTGCCCTATTTCCTTTTTTTTTTTTTGGAAGGGTGGAGGATGGGGCTACATATCTCCTTTTTGTTTTCTCCCTGCCCTTTTGAAAAAGTGTTTTGAGAGGCAGGTAGGGAAAGGAATTTGGAGGCAGGGAGGAGAAAAGTAAGGGACAACGTTAATATGAAATAGGGTAAGTTGATCTAAGGATTCTTAACTTGGGGGCTGTGAATTTGTTGGTTTAAAAAAAAACCTTTGTTTTAATATAATAAGTTTCCTTTGAAATATTATATATTTTATTTTAAACATTTAAGAATATCACTCTGAGAAGAGAGCCATAGATTTTACCTGATTGTCAAAGAGGTTCATGACCCAAAGGAGTTTAGGGACCCCTGAGATTATAAACTTTTTGAATCATAGGTTTAGCTTCATTTCAGTCAACCACAAAGAATATCTGGCAGTCAGCAATGAATAATATTTGTTGAGTTCCTGACTTGTTCGGTGCTGAGAATTTATGGAGCTTATACAGGGTAAGGAAAAGGCCAGGTCTGGCTACCCACTGGTGAAGTGGAAGAGATCTCAGCAGCATGTTCTTTTCTGAATTTAGGACTTCCGGGTAGTCATTCCAACTTGACTTTCCCAGTGTGAATAGGAGATCTCCGTCCATAGACTCTGAAAAAGCTCAGGTGGCGTGTTACCAGATTTTCCCAGTAGGGGGTGCAGCTGTTCAGTAGTAATAGCCACTCCATCTCAGCTATGGTGGCCGTAGCAATGCATGAGACCCAGCAGAAACCAGGGAGCAAAGCAGGGGTCAGCAGCCAAGAGAAGCAGTAGGTTCAAAAAGAAGCACAGGCTGCAAAAAATGGAAACAGACAGTGGTGGAAGGGGAAGTGAAAACTAGGACACTAGTGTTGCTGTTGGCCAGCCAACATCCATTGCAGATCAAAATAATGCACCTTATGCTCAGATGGCACTTTGTAAACTTTCATTTCTATTATTTAATTTGATCCTTATGGTAAACTGTGAGGACCTTGGAGCCAGGAAGACGAGTTAAGATTTATTAAAAGTTCACTTGCTGACACAACCTTGTGGCGTGACTTCTCATATATAACTTTTCAATGCTCCAGGAAGACCTATAAGACTGTGAGTTGAAGAGGAGGAGCAGATCTGCATTGGTAAATGGACTTTCTTCATCCTGGAGTACATTCCCAGACAAATGAAAACAAAGGTCCAGTCTTCATACCTCTCCTCATTGTGAATTTATCATCAACAAATACAAACATTTCAATATACAAAGAATAAGGAAGAGGTATGTGTGCACACACATGTATTTTAAAACCATCAATTTCTATTACAGTTTTTTTAAAAGATTATTATCATCTATGCACATGCATATATAATAGAACAAGGCAGTAATAAGACTGATCTATTTATTTGTGTCCCTTTCTGCACTTTTTAGTTTTCTTCTATGTATTAAAAAAAAAACCTTTTAATAGTATCTATTACAACATACTAAGCTATCTAACCACGAGGAGTGCTCCCTTTTAAGAACTGTAGATCTGTATGTGTGTATATACTATATGTACATGTACATACACACACATATTCCAGAAAAACAACAAACCAATATGTTGGTGAAATGCATAGGATGTTGGACCTGCAGTCAGGAAGACCTGAATTTGAATTCATCCTCAGTAATTTATGAGTTGTGTATTCCTGGGCAAGTGACTCTTCCCCTACCTCAGTTTCCTCATCTGTAAAAAGGGGGTAATAATAGCACCAACCTCCCAGAGCTGATGTGAGAATAAAAATGAAGCAATATTTATAAAGTATCTTGCAAACCTTAAATGCTAGCTATTTTATCTGTGGATACACATTTAAATCTACATCTATAGTCTGTCACTTCTCTGTCAAAAGATATGTTTCATCATCAGTTCCCTGAAGTCACTAACTACATAGTTTCCAGGTTTCTTTAGAGTTCTATCAAAAGTTGGTTTTTTTTTGTCTTTTAAGTTGTTTTCCTTTACATTCATTACTAGTGTTGCCTTACATAAATTGTTTTCCTGTTTCTGTTCACTTTGCATTCTATCAGTTCATATAAGTTTTCCCATGTTTCTCTAAGGCTGTCACATATGTAATTTATCATGAGTCTATAACATTCCATTATATACATAAATTCAAAATTTATTTTGCCATTCCCCAAGTGATGGGCACTTAAAGTGCTGCTATAAATATTCTTGTATATATGGATTCTCTCTCTCTCTGGGATATATGCCCAATTACACTATTGTTAGGTCAAAGGGTGTGCTTAATTTAGTGACTTTTGGGGAGGGTTCCAAACTGTTTTCTAGAATGGCTGGACCAATTCGGGGCTCCACCAACAATGCATTAGTGTAACTCTTTTCCTGAAAGTCTTCCAACAATTGCTGTTCCTTGTTTGTCATCAATTCCAATCTGATGGGTGGGAGGTGGAACCACAGAGTTGCTTTAATCTGCAATTCTCTAAGGATTAGTGTATCCAATTTTGCTTCCTGCTACTTTCCAGCCATCACCAAACAGATATGAATATATTTCTCCTCTTTCCTTGGAGAAGTTGGGGATTTGGGGCACAGGGTGTTGCATATGCTGTGAGATGGGGTCACTCAATTCATTTTATATATTGGAAAGTTGGATGATAGGGGAGGGAGTAATGTAATATAAATACAAAATGCATTGATAAAATTTTTATTCTTATTGTCATGTAATCTTGGTAAATTACTGTTCCTTCTGGGTCTCAGGTTTTTCACCTGTAAACAAACCCAAAACAATAATAACAAAGCACAAGTGCTCTCTGAGATCCTTGCCAGGTTTGGAATCTCTCTACTATGACTCAATGACATACATAGCCTGTTGTGATCAGCTGGGTCTCACTGTCCCACAAACATGCCATGGGCATCTCTGCCCCATTGCTTGTATTTAATTGTTCCTCTCACTTGGAATCCTATCTTCAATCTTCTCCTCCTACCAAATCTTGCGTCTTCTTCAAAGCCTAGTAACTCCAGCCTTTATCAACTTCATGGGATTTCTGGTCTGCTTATGTCACTGAGCACCTAATTATATATTGTCTTATATGCTCACCATTGTTTCACATTGTCAATGTTCTCTTCCCAACTCAATTATAAACTTTCTGGTGCTAGAGACCAATTTTATTCTTCTTTATGCCCTGCAAAACCAAGCACCTTGGCATCATAGCAGTTTAGTAAATATTTGTAAGCTCATTGATTGACCTAAAGACTAGCCCAGGGGTGGGGAACCTTTTGACTGAATACAAACTTCATAGAACAAATCCCCTTAATAAAAGGATTTGTTCTACAAAACTTGGACTCAGTCAAAAGGCCACACTGGAGGTTCTCTCAGAGGGCCACAGGTGGCCTCGGGGTACAGGTTCCCCACTCCTGGGCTTCCCCCATCAAAAGTCTGCTTTTTGTGCTTTCTACTTTTACAACACAATAAAATTAGACCAAGATGAGGTCACAGGCTGAAGAGATGAATGTGGTCTGATATGGTCAGGAAGGGATTCATGCATGGATCTTGTAGGACTGGATCTAGACGTTGAAAAATGGACAGGATTGAAATAGGCAGAGAGGAAGAGTTAGGGTCTTGTAGATGGGATCCAGGTGCTTTTAGTAAGCCTGAGTGAGAGTCACATTCACCCAGTCTTTCAACAGTACTGCATTCTGATAATCAACTTGAAGCAGAGATGAAAGAGAAGCTCTTGGGGTTGCATAACCCCAAGTTCAGAGAGAGCCAGGAGGCTTGAGGTGCCCAAAGGAACCTTCATTGAAGATGACTTGCATGCTGACAAGTGTCTCCCTCTCTCGTCTCTCAGGAGCTTCCTCCTCATCTTTAAGTCTCAGAAAGAAAAGTTCTAACAGCAAAGAGAGCCTGAGGGCTGGCTGACAAGTTTTCCTTTCCTGGGAAAAGAGAGAAAAAACAAAATGTCACTGAGGTTTGCCTACGATTTTGTTTTAAATTTAGAATAGAATTGATCCTTTCTTTTAAAGGAAAGTTATTTAGGAGGAAACAATGTTTTGTTTTGTTCTATTTTTTTGTCTTAGATTCAAATACAGGTGAAATTCTCACAAAGCTTGGTTTACCTGTTTCTAAAGATAGATTCCTTCCTTCCTTCCTTCCTTCCTTCCTTCCTTCCTTCCTTCCTTCCTTCCTTCCTTCCTTCCTTCCTTCCTTCCTTCCTTCCTTCCTTCCTTCCTTCCTTCCCTCCATCCATTCTTACTTCCTACCTTTGTCTCTCTGTGTGTCACCAAACCTGGTATATATCCAATGTATATACAATTCAGGAACTTTTGCTCTAGGCAGATGTATGGAAACTCCCTGCCAGGACCCTATCTAGTCTAGGCAGTCTTGGAGTCAAGAAGACCTCGGTTTAATTCCTTACTCAGATACTTTACTTAGCTGTGTGACCCTGGACAATTCACTTAACTTCTGTTAGTCTCAGTTTTTTCACCTACAAAATGGGGATAATAACATCACCTATCTCTCAGAGTTATTGTGAGGACTGAATGAGATAACATGTAAAGAACTTCATGAAACTTAAATTATTATATAAATGCTGGCCAATATTGTTAATATTAATTATTTTTACACTTTAGCCAAAATTTTCTGTAAAAATTGCATTTTGTTAACACTGGTGTGGAGAATTCCTGCTGTGGAAACTCCTTTCACCAATGCATACCTGCAATTGGAAGTTGCTTGGGGTCCAGAGAACTTCTTACCTATGGTAGAAAGTTATCTGTCATGAATCACATTTTTCACTTGGAAACCCAGGAAATAATCCCTACTTAGCATCCCAATTCTTCTCTTCTTATACGCCCTTATAGCTCAGATCACCAAAGAGTTTTGCATACTCATGATTATACTACACTGCATTTGCAGCCTCTCCAGCTACAGTTCATTCCCTTGCCCACCACCTTGCAGGTTGACTCGACCCCCTATAAACTTAAGCAGGAAAGGGATGAATCATGCAAGCTGGCCAGTCATGGATGGGTTGAGGTCTTATGGATCAAGGGAAAATCCAAAATGATGATTTCACAGATATATTTTAGTATTTGGTTATGCACTTATTTATATTTGATTTTGTATTATAAATACTTGCTTTAGCTATCTTATCTCATTCCTAGACTTTAACTTCCATGCAGGCAGGAACCATATTTTTACTGATCTTTATTTCTTCCTGAGAGACTATTATGGTTCTTTGTACCTAGTGGTGCTTAATAAATGATCATATTTGGTCATTGACTGATGATCAGTACAGATAGATGGATTCATAACTGACTGACTGACAAGATTAAAATACAATGCCAGACCCCATTGGCTTGCTAAGATGGTATTGCCATAGGAAGGATGCTAGGGAGCTACTTATGGGAAAATCCTGATGACATGTGTAAGGAAAGTTCATGCGTGGACTTTCTGTAACTGGGTCCAGTTGGTTAGGAAGAGCTCCCTTCTACTGGATACATAGTCAGATATGTCAACATCTTGAAAAGCTGATTAAGCCCTGGTAATCTCTTTCCTACATTCCTGTGTGAGGAAATGAGGTTACTCCTGACTATGCTGTAAAGGAAAAGACCTCAAGACCTTCTTTCTCTCTGAGGCCACATAACTACCCCAAAACATGGCCTCCTTGATCTGTTCATTGTCTCTTTTCTATCTTTTTAAAAATTTTATTTTTAATGTATGTATTAAAACAAATATTTCTAGAACATAAAAAAGATTATTGAACATGAAACTGCAAATCTACTATGCTCAACTTGCTATTCCTTTCAAATATACAATAAAATTATCATGTAAATTTCTCTTTTTTTCCCCTTACTTTCTCCCTCTCTCCTCCCACACTGGAGATGGTTATCATTAGATACAAATAGGTATACATATGTAAAATTATTCTATACAAACTTCTATTTATCAGTTCTTTCTCTGGATGCAGATAGCATCTTTCTTTATATGTCCTTTATCATCAATTTGGGTACTGATAATAGACAAAATAACTTATTCAGAATTGTTCTTAAAACACAGTGTTCTCTTGGTTCTGCTCATTTCACTCTACATTTTTTTTTTTGCTTTTTGGAAGGGGGAAGGCAGGGCAATTGGGGTTAAGTGACTTGCCCAAGGTCACACAGCTAGTTTTGTGTTAAATGTCTGAGGCCAGATTTGAACTCAGGTCCTCCTGACTCCAGGGCTGGTGCTCTATTCACTGTGCCACCTAGCCGCCCCCACTCTTCATTATTTTGTGCAAATATTTCCATGTTTTTCTAAAGTCATTGAACTCATCATTTCTTATAGCACATTAGTATTCCATCACAATCATATATCACAACTTATTTATCCATTACCCAATTGATAGACATCCCTGAAATTTCCAATTAGAAAAAAAATAATAAAATTCATTTGGAAAAAGCAAAAAGTCAATAATATCCAAGGAAATAATGAAAAAAAGTGTAAAGGAAGGAGGTTTAACAGGACCAGATCTTAAACTATATTATGAGGCAGTAATTGTCAAAACGATCTGGTACTTGCTGAGAAATAGGAAAGGTAGATCAATGGAAGAGTACACGTACATTTTACGGTAGCAAATGAGCCTAATAATCTTGTATTTGCTAAGGGTGAAGACTTCAGGTTTTGGGGTAAGTATTCATTATTTGGTAAAAATTGTTGGGAAAAATAGAAAGCAGTATGGCAGAAGTTGGGCATGGACCGATGTCTCACATTATTTACCAAGATAAGGTTAAAATGGATACATGACCTAGATATAAAGAGAGATTTTACAAGAAAATTAGAACACGGAGCACATTACTTATCAGATTTATGGCTAGGTGAACAATTTATGAATAAACAAGAGATAGAGAGCAACTTAGGTAGAAAATGGATAATTTCAATTACATTTAATTTTTAAAATTTTGTACAAATAAAGCAAATATAGCCAAGATTAGAAGGAAAGCAGAAAGTTGGGGAAAAAAATTTATAGACACTTTATCAGATAAAGGTCTTATATCTAAAATATACAAAGAATTTTGTCAAATCTATAAGAATGAGAGTCATTCTCCAGTTGATAAATGGTCAACGGACATGAACAGGCAGTTTTCCAATGAATAAATCAAAACAATTTCTAGTCATATAAAATGCTCTAAATCATTATTGATTAGAGAAACATAGATTAAAACAACCTTGAGATATCATTTTACACCTACCAGATTGGTTAAAATGATAGAAAGAAAAATAACAAATGTTGGAGATGATGTGTAAAAATTGGGACACTAATTCATTGTTGGTGGAATTATAAAATGATCCAACCATTTTGGAGAGCAATCTGGAATTATGCTCAAAGAATTATTAAACTACCTATACCCTTTGACCCATCAATTGATCTATTGATGATTAGGGAAATAGATGATTAGGGAAAGAGAAAAAAGAACCTATATGTTCTAAAATGCTTATAGCACTTCTTTTCTATTCTAGGTGTAGGGAATGGAGTCTCCAATCTGGGTTAGGAGAACAAGTTGGCCTTCTATCACTTTTTTTTTATCATATGTAGGTGCAGAAAATGGAGTCTCCAACCTTGAGAGTTTCCAAAGTTGGGAATGTGAACTACTTTTAACAAATGAAAAGGTCCTAATGTCATTTCCCAGGAGGCCATATGATCTTGGTTGCAGATGAGGAAGGCTCTATGGACCTTCCCCTTCCATTATTGTTATTTTAATAAAAGCCATGAGAAATGGAGTCACAAATGTAACAAATCAATGGCCAGAGCTGACTCAAGCCCTTTTGAAGATGCCGAACTAAACAGTTCCGGATGCAGCCAGTAGAAAAAGCCTCCTCCCCAGGTGCATGGTGGGCCAACCAGAACCAGTTACAGAATATCTATGCATGACATGTCATCTTGATTCTCTCAGAAGCAGCTAGCTTCCTAACACCCTCCTTGTGGAGAGCTTAACAAAATGATGGGTCTGCACATGTGCTAGACCCTCATTACATACTAAGTATTGATCAAGATTAACTTGGAGGGATATCTCTATTGATATGCCACAAGACTCCTTAGTTCTTTTCAGCATTTTCATCAATGACTTGGAAAAAGATAAAAGGTATGTTTACCAAATTTGTAGATGCTACAAAATTAGTAGGGATATTTAAGTGGTTGGGTGACAGGTCATAAGATAATACTTAAATCCAAAAAGATTTGGAATTATGCCCTGAAATCAAGATAAAATTTAACTGACATGAATATAGAATCTGGACATGGTTTAAAAAAACTTTAAAAGTCAACCATACAAGAAAAGATTGGACAGCTGTTCATGCAAAAAACACAATTGTATGAGTTTTAAGTAATTGCAAGTTAGTATGTTTAGATATCACTGTCTTCCTGGTATAATACCCCATCAGAAAGGAAAACTTCAGTAGAAACTTATTAGCTGTGTACTATACCACTAATCTGGGAGCCAGTCTCTCATTCCAAGTTATTTTTTTGGGAAATTGTGACTGGCTCTAGTATCTATCCCAGTCCATGCAGCAACCCACACAAGAAACAGGACTGGTTGAGGCTCCCCCAAGACCTCCCTGTCTGCACCTAAGCTTTGATACACATAGATGGCATCCACCCTCTGCCATACTAATGCAAACAAACCTATCAGATCTCACAGTTGGGTAACCTTTTATTCAGCTGAATGAGGGGAGGACATGATTGACTAGAATACAGTCATCTTGAAGTTTTATAGAACAAATCCTTTTATTAAAGGGACTTGTTCTGTGAAGTTTGGACTCATTCAAAGGGTTGTACTTGAGGACCTAGAAGGCCATAGATTCCCTACTGCTGCCATAAACTTCCCCCTCCTCCTTCCCCTTTTGGCTAGGGGCAGCTAGGAGACACTGTGGATAGAGCATACCTGGAGTCAGTAAGACCTGAGTTCAAATCCAGTCTCAGACACTGACTGGCTATGTGACCCTGAGCAAGTCACTTAATCTCTATTTGCATCAGTTTCCTCATCTGTGAAATGGAGATAATAATAACACCTACCTCCCAGGGTTGCTGTGAGCATCAAATGAGATAATCTTTGTAAAGTTCCTGGCACACAGTAATCACTATATACGTGTTAATTATCACTATCAGCATCGTCAATAATAATTCCTGCCAGGTGTATTAGAAGCCTTGAGCCTCTCCCTGGATCCTGCATTTCTAGGCTAAGTGCACAGTGCTCTCCCTCTTGGACCCAGATCCGTATTTTATCTCCCATCTCTGTGCCTTGATAGAATCAGTGAGCGCCCATGTCCTTCATACACAACCTTCTCACCTCCAACCTTTTAGAATCTCTAGCTGACTTTGAAGTTCCTCTCCAGTGCCTAGCCTGGTCCTCCAGGCAGCTTAGCCTGATCTCCCTCCTCTCCCAGGTCCTAGTACCCTCCCCTAAAGATGATTTTGCTTTTCCCTTTCTTCACCTTTGCTGTACTGCCTCTTCCCAATAGGTCAGCTCCTTGAGGGCAAGGAAGGGCCTATTTCATTTTATCTTTGCATTCCTAGCACCTAGCCCTGTGCCCGACACTAAGCAAGTATTTAACAAATGCTTAATGACTTCATCTGGAGGTGGGGTGGGACAGAACTGAATCACCAGGAAGTCACATAACTCCACCAGGAGGGCAATGAGGGTACTGAACTGCACTTTAGGCTGGAGTTGCAATTCTAAATACTGGACTAGGGCCCCAGTAACTTCCAAAAGGCATTAGGGTAAAGCTATCGTGTGTTTTGTCTCAATAGAAGCAGAGTGATTGGTCTACAAAATATCGGGGTCAATAGACTGTCATATACACACATCAACATGATTAAATGCATATATGAATACATATACATATATGCCATATACATTGTGATTCTTCCTCTGGGGATAGAATGACTGTCAGCTGACCCTATGTCAATGGTAAGAGCTTCCTTGTATCCATAAACTCACTTCCTTGGATTGACAGTCCCTATGCTAACGCAGGGGACATATCTTAATTCAGTGCTACTCAGGTTACTACTGACAATAACAGTGTGCTTTAATAGAAGAATAATGCATGGATTAAGGGAGACAATTGTCTTTTTGTACTCTCCACTGGTCATACATGTCTGGAGTCTGGAGAACTGTATTCAGTTCTGGGTCCCATGGCTGAGGAGAGACAAGGTAAACCACCGAAGAGTGACCAGTATTCTGAGATTAAAAACTATATCATATTCTTCTTTCACAACATAACTAATGTGGAAACATGTTTAATATGATTGTACTATATCAGATTGCAGGTTGTCTTGGGGAGGAGGGAAGGAAGGAAAGGGGAAAAATTGGAATTCAAAATCTTATAAAAGTGAATGTTGCTGGGGCAGCTAGGTGGTGCAGTGAATAAAGCGCCAGCCCGGAGTCAGGAGGACCCTAATTCTGTTCCAGCCTGAGACACTTAACACCCACACACCCACACACAAACTAGCTGTGTAAACTTGGGCAAGTCAACCCCAATTGCCCTCCAAAAAGCAAAAAAAAGTGAATGTTGCAAACTAAAAATAAATAAATAGATAAAATTCAAAAATAAAATAAAACAATATTGCTGTTATTGTGGGGGAAAAAAAGAAAGATGGAAAACTGTATCATAATGAGTGTAGGAGTGTGCTGCAACCACCCATCTAATGCTGTTTTGTTGGAAAGACCACATGCTACCAGTCTACTGCTCATTCTTACCTGCTATGCCTAGTGTTTGGCAGAGAGAACTCTGAGGAAACCACCAAGCTCTCTGTAGCTCTCAGAGAGCTGGCTCTCTCTTAGGTTCACTCCCTTTGAGGTTGGCAACTGTTGTCTCTCTCAATCTAAGTTTTTTATGTGTACATTTACTCAGTTTGACTCAGGTCTACATCCTCTTAGGAAACTCTTCCCCTCTTTTCTCTATCTTAGATTAGATCTATCAATGGTGTTAAGCATTTACTATATGCCAAGCACTCAGTATGAAAATACAAATGCATGGGGCGGCTAGGTGGCGCAGTGAGCAAAGCGCGGGCCCTGGAGTCTGGAGGACCAGAGTTAGGTTCCAGTTCTGGCCTGAGAGGCTTAGCACCCACACAAAAATACTAGCTGTGTAACCTTGGGCAAGTTACTTAACCCCAATTGCCCTCCAAAAAGCAAAAAAAAGAAAGAAAATACAAATGCAAGCATTCCTTCCCACCTTCAAGGAGCTAACATTCTAATGGAGAAAGACAGTGAAATGGGGTTGGGTGGGGGAGGAATGAGTATGGGCATACCCCGTCACTGTTTCCTAATCATTCTAGTCTACATGACAATTGCAACAGATGTTTTATCAAAGTAGCCCACTGTAATATAAACTAAGAGTATCTGAGGATTGGCATTCACTCATTTGTGTATCCAACAAGCTTTTGCTCTTCAAACAATAGTTTGGCTCCAAACCACCTCTGTCTATTCTTCTCTTTCCCTTCCTTTCCCTCTCCTCTCTTGTATGAATAAGAAAGGAAAGAAAAGGATTTAGAAAGACCTACTTGTTCCCTCATCATAGAAGAAAGAGCACTAATCCAGTCTAGGAATCACTTGGCTATATCAAGGACCTCAGTTCACTCCAGGTCCCCATTTCTGCTTCGCTCTGCTCCTACGTCTTACTTGACTCCCCTCTTGTTGCTTCTTCTTGCCAAGACAGCTTGCCCACCAAAACTCTGCTCAATTTCAACCTGCTCATAGAACCCCTACCTGCCCCCCCCCCCCCCAAACAAAACCGCCCCCCCCCCCCCCCAGCACCTAGATGGCTTTAGCCATGGTTTCAACTATAATCTACACTTTGATGGGTTTCTTAAACTATTTCCACTCATGACTACTTTTCTGTTGTGTGGCCTGAGGGCATGGACAGTGCAAAGTGCGCTTGCTTTGTGTTCAGAACCAAGACTTCAGTGAAGTTACTCGGTTTAACATGGCAAGCACTGCCAGACACATCTCTGATTCATTTGTGTTTGATTTGGAATTAATTTTCAATCATTATGAATTCAGAAATGTTTTACTGTTGCCAATTTTTTCATGATTACATATGGGGTCACAACCCACAGTTTGAGAAATATTGATCTATAGCATCCTTTATGCTAGGGGGATCTAGTATGGCTTAGTTACCATTCTATTAATTTCTTTTCCTTTTAACAATTTGTGACATCACTCGGTCTGATGTTGACTACCTGTCACCATGTTCTCAGCTATGCCCATGCTTGGGACCCTCTTGGAGGGTTTTATATAAGGACATGGGATTGCTTAGGCTAGAAAAGAGGGTCTGATAACTATTTTCTTTTTTTTTTAAATTTTAATTTGTTTAGTTTTAGTTTTCAACATTCATTTCCACAAAATTTTGAGTTACGAATTTTCTCCCCATCTTTCCCCTACCCCCCACCCCAAAATAGCGATCCTACTGAACACCCCTTCCCCCAATCTGTTCTCTTTTATCTTCCCCCATTCCCCCTTTAACTTTCTAGTAGGGCAAGATGGATTTCTATACCCTGGTGCCTGTATGTCTTATTTCCCAGTTGCATGTAAAAAAATGAACAAACAAAATTTTTTAAAACATTTGTTTCTAAAATTTTGATTTCTAGATTCTTTCCCTTCTTCCCTTATTACCCACCCCTACTGGGAAGATAAGCAGTTCAATATAGGTTGTACATGTGTAGTTATGCAAAACATTTCTGTAATAGATATATTGTGAAAGACTAATTATATTTGCCTCTATCCTATCCCACCCCTCACTTATTCTATTTTCTACTTTGACCCTGTCCCTTTTCAAAAGTGTGTGCTTCTAACTACCCTCTCCCCAACCTGCCCTCCCTTTTATCATTCCCCCTCTTATCCCCTTCCCCCCATATTTTCCTGTAGGGTAAGATACCCAATTGAGTGTGTATGTTATTCCCTCCTTAAGCCAAATTCAATAAGAGTAAGGTTGACCATTCTCTTTCACCTTCCTGCTCTTCCCCTCCATTGTAACAGTTTTCTCTTGCCTCTTTTATATGAGATAATTTACCCTATTTTATTCCTCCCTATCTCCTTCTCTCATTATATGCCTCTCTCACCTCTTAATTTTATTTTTTAGATATCATCCCTTTATATTCAACTGATACTGTGCCCTCTGTCTATGTATACATGTACACACACACTCACATATATACACACATACACCCTCCTATACATATATATACATATTCCCTTCAACTATCCTCATACTGAGAAAAGTCTCATGAGTTACAATGATCATTTTTCCATGTAGGAATGTAAATAGTTCAACTTTAATAAGTTCCTTATTATTTCTTTTTCCTGTTTACCTTCTCATGTTCTTCTTGCTTCTTGCATTTGAAAGTCAAATTTTCTGTTCAGTTCTGTTTTTTTCATCAAGAAGGCTTGAAAATCCTCTATTTCATTGACTGATCATATTTTCCCCTGAAGCATTATACTCAGTTTTGCTGGGTAGATGATTCTTGGTTTTAATCCTAGTTCCTTTGACCTCCAGAATATCATATTCCAAGCCCTGTGATCCCTTAATGTAGAAACTGCTAGGTCTTGTGTTATCCTGATTGTGTTTCCACAATACTCAAATTGTTACTTCCTGGCTGCTTGTGATATTTTCTCATTGACCTGGGAACTCTGGAATTTTTCTATAATATGCCTAAGAGTTTTCTTTTGGGGATCTTTTTCAAAAGATGATTGGTGAATTATTTCAATTTCTCTTTTGCCTTCTGGTTCTAGAATATTAGGGCAATTTTGCTTGAGAATTTATTGAAGAATGATTTCTAGGTTCTTTTTTTGATCACGGCTTTCAAACAGTCCAATAATTTTAAAATTATCTCTCTTGGATCTATTTTCCAGGTCAGTGGTTTTTCCAATGAGATATTTCACATTGCCTTCTATTTTTTTATTTATTTGGATCTGTTTATAGTATCTTGATTTCTCATGAAGTCATTAGCTTCCATTTGCTCCAATCTAATTTTGAAGGAATTATTCTCTTCAGTGAGTTTTTGAAATTCCTTTTCCATCTGGACAATTCAGCTTTTTAAGGCATTCTTCTCATTGGCTTTTAGGGCCTCTTTTACCATTTGAGTTAGTCTATTTTTTAAGGTGTTATTTTCTTCAGTATTTTTGGGGTCTCCTTTGGCAGGCTGTTGACTCACTTTTTATGCTTTTCTTGCATCATTCTCATTTCTCTTCCCAATTTTTCCTCCACTTCTCTTATTTAATTTTCAAAATCCCTCTTTAGTTGCTCCATGGCCTGTAAGCAGCTCATATTTTTCTTGGAAGCTTTTGATGCAGGAGTTCTGACTTTGTTGTCTTCCTCCTGTTCCATGCTTTGATCATTTTTGTCTCCCAAAAAGGATTCTATGAGCTGATAGATAGCACTTCCTCTCCTTATTCATCTTGCCAGCCAATTACTTGACTTTTGAACTCTTTGCCTGGTAGAACTCTGCTTCCAGAGTGGAGAGAGCTGTGTCCCAAATCGCTGTGTTTTTGCAAATGTTGTCAGAGGTCTGAGCAGGGCGCCCTCTCTACAGACACCACACTGGCACACTGGCATTTCTCACCCCAGGACCACCATCTAAGACAGTGATCCAGATCCAAGCAGGTCAAAGCAAGAGCAATTACTGTCTGAATGGTAGCATGGTCCCCCTATGATCTGCAAGCCAGGAGCTCCAGAGGCAGCCATGCCTCTGCTACCTCTTGCCCTGGGAGCAGGGGCCAAACCACACTCTTCCGTCACCCAGTTCCAACAGAATTCTCCACTGACCTTTTATTTTCCCTTTGGTGTTTATGGATTGAGAAGTCTGGAAACTGCCACAGCTGCTAGTGATTCACTCTCCTGAAATCTGCTCTGGCCAGCCTGCTGATTGGGGCCACCCTGGGGCCGGAACCACACAGCTTGCCAGGACTGTGCTTGGCTCCCAGCGCACTGTGATAGACCCTTTCTATTGGCCTGCCAAGCTGCCTTCTGTGGAAGATTTGTTTCTCTCTGTCTAAAATTTTTTTAGAGTCATATTTTGCAGATATTAGAGGTGATTGTGGGGGGAGCTCATGGAAAATCCTGCTTCTACTCTGTCATCTTGGCTCTACCCCTAACTATTTTCAAATATTTGAAGAGACATCAGCTGGAAGAAAGATCAGCTATATTCTACACAGTTCCACAGGACCTAACTAGAACTAAAAGTTGGAAGTTGCAGGGAAACAGATTTCTAACTTTCTACCAATTCCATGGGCCCCCTCATGAGGTAATGAGTTGCTATCACTGAAGGTATACAAGAAGAGAATAGTTGAATGTCTTTCAGGGATGTAATAGAGAGAATTTCTCATGAAGTTGTAGACTGGGTTGGTGTCCAGGGTTCCCTCCAACTCCAAGATTTTATGATTCTGTGAAAACTAGGAAATAGTTGCAAATGAATTCCTGGGCTCTTCTTCTGGCCTCTGTTTTACCCTTCTGGGCTCAGGCCTATTGATGGTAACTGGAACTTCAGGAAGTGTGATAGGCTTAGTCTCAGAGTCTGTAATTTCTTTCCTGTCTTTAGGGGTATAGGTCTAGAACTGAAAGAAACCTCTCAGAGGCCATTGAATCCAACCCCCTCATTTTACAGAAAAGGAAATTGTGACCTTGATTGGTCAAGTGATTTGCTCAAGGTCTCAGAGGCAGCAAATGTCACAGGTAGGATTTGAGTCAGATTCTCTTCTCAAGAGTTAGTGCCTGTCCATACTATGCCCCCTCTTGCCCTATGTCTACTGCCTAATAAAGACTGGATTTCCTGATTCATTTGAAATAGCTCTGGCAAGTGCTCTATCCAGGACCCAGCCCAGGAAGCATGAAATAGAAGGTAGTAATAGGTCACATAAGTCAATCGATTTCTTTATCTTTCTCTGCTTTTTAGATTGAAAATGGCAAAATGACAGTGACATCTTTGAGATTCTGGGACTCTTTTTTGGCTTTGCAGGACTCACAGAAGATGGGAGACTATTTGGGTTTAGTTTATTAATGGGGCTACTAATCCTCCATCCAAGCACAAGTCAAAACAGGTCTCATAACTCATTAAAAAAAAAAACAAACATCCCTGCCTCGTAATCAGTCTGCAGCACTTTAGTTCAGAAGTGCTATAAGCAGAAATAGAAGCACAGAGAGTCTGTGCTAGAAAATTCCAATCTCCGTGAAATGCCTTTTGTAGCACATGGTTTTAAATGACTCCTGGCATGATAACTAGAGAATTAGCCTCAAAAGCAGGAAGACATGTGTTTAGGGTCTGCCTTTGACGTGTTCTGGCTGTGTGTTCCTTGGCAAGTTATTTGACCTCTCAGTGAATCAGGCCAGGAGTTACCAGGTTAAAACTATTTCCATAATAATACTAAGATGTTCTTTGCTTCTTCAAATACTATCCCTTAACTATATATCTGTGAGGATGGATTTTCTTCATGTACTTCAACCAAAACAATATCTTGCAATAGATTGAATGCAGAAGCAAATCAGAGAATACAGCTGTCTTCAGTTATGCCAGACATTAGAGAGACTTGTAAAGATATGGAAAACAATGATACTCTTTTCACTAAAATTTTTGTTTTGGAAAATATAGTCATTTTTCATAAAAATATGTTATTTATGCTAAAACATAATGGGGAAGAGGAAGGGAATAAGCATTTTTTTTTATTGTTCTGCTGTTTCAGTCATGTCCAACTCCTCCTGGCCCCATTTGAGGTTTTCTTGCTAAAGATCCTGGAGTGTTAGCCATTTCCTTCTCCAACTCATTCCTCAGATGAGGAAACTGAGGCAAACAAGGTTAAGTAATTTGCCCAGGGTCATCCATAAGTGTCTGAATTTAGGAAGATGAGTTTTCTTGACTCCAGGCTCATCCACTGCACCACCTTGCTGCTCAACAAGCATTTATATAGCACCTACTGTATACCAGGCACTTTGCTAAGCATATTCATTTGATCCTCAAAACAATTCTTTGAGGTAGATGCTATTATTATCCCCATTTTACAGTTGAAGAAACTGAAGCAAACAGAGATTGAGTTAGTTGCCTAGGATTATACAGCTAATAAGTATCTGAGGCAAAATCTGAACTCAGGACTTCTTGATTCCAGGTCCAGTGCTCTAACCATTGTGACACCTAGTTGCTTCAATAAACTCTGTATTAGGTTTATTATTGTTATTTTAAATAAGTTAATAAATGCTTTAAGATTTTATCAGTTCTGGAGTGGCTAGGTGGCACAATGAATAGAGTACCAGCTTTGGAGTCAGGAGGACTGGAATTCAAATCCAGCCTCAGACACTTAACACAAAACTAGCCATGTGACCTTGGGCAAGTCACTTAACCCCAATTGCCCTACCTTCCCCCCTCCAAAAAATTATCAGTTTTAATTTCTAACATAATAAATATTCATAGGTTAAGCTGCAAAAACAAAAGCTCTGGGGTTCTCAATAGTTTTAAAGAGTGTAAAGGTGTCCTGACACCAAAAAGTTTGACCACTGCTCTAGGACAGAAATGCCAAACTTTTGGCAAGGGTATTTCAATGACCTGCAGAATTCTTATAACCAGAAACGGATTAAAGTATATTTGGGAAACATTTTACAAAATAAATAAAAATACAATATAGCCAATGTCAATTTGTATTTGTTTTTCTTTTTTAAAAATTTATTTATTTATTTTTAGTTTACAACATTTAGTTCCACAAGCTTTGAATCTGTATGTTTTTAAGGCATCGTGTGACCTGCAGAGATCAGTTTCTATTTGAGTTTGACACTAGCAAACTCTCAAGTTAATCTACAAGCATTTATTAAACACCTTACTATATGTCAGGTATTGTGTTCTCTGAGACTGTAAAATGTAGAGAGGGTACTGACCTTCTCTGTACTGGGAGAGGAAGCTCCCTACACCAGTGAAACAGCAGGTGCCCTCCTTACCCCACTCTCTAATGCACAGCACTCTGCTGCCAAGGCTGCACCCTAATTCCTTAGTGTGGCATTCTTGAAAGCTTAACTGCCAGAGTGCTAGGGAGACTCTGAGTATGGCCCTGGGGACAGGCTTTATGCCCATTACCAGAGGACCAATCTAACTACGTTTGCAGAGTTTCATCACCTCATTGGTTGCAAGGTGGTAAATTTTTTAGCCACAGAAACTCTTGCAGGCCATCTACTAAAACCACAGAGAGGTTGTGATTTGTGTCACACATGAGGGAATATGCACACGGACAAAACTGCTTATCCTTCAAGTACTGAAGTCATGCCCAGGAGAGAAGGACCAAGCTCTACTCTAGGTGGGTCCCTGGCTCTGTTTTTAAATGATCTACAGAAATATATGGATTATAGTCTGGGTACCTGAAACTTGGGCAGATCACAGACATCCTCAGCAGAGACCTTCCAGCCCAACTCAGACCATAACGCCTCCATCTATTCATATCATGTGCAACGGTGTTCTAGATGTTTCTAGAAAGTGGAGGGTGGAAGGAGGGTGGATCTGCTAGAGGCCTTTCTCCATTTCTTTCCAGTTCTTCCTCTTCCTGTGCTAGGTGTAGATAACCAAAGAATTTGTTATTTTGTTTGTTTTCTTTTCCCTTTTTTGCTAGGCAGAGGAGCAGGGTCCTTTTTTCCCCCTTTTGGTATTTTGCCCTTCTTCTCTTTCTTAGGGTCAATGGTGAGAAGACTAAGGAAAATTATAGGCAAGGTTTTGTCTTCTCTCCTAGAAGATGGAGGGTCAAGAAATCTTACCTTTTTTGTGGGCAGCATTTGGGTAGAAGCAATGTTCTTATCTGGCAGTCAGAGAAGTAGCTTAAAATCTCTCTCTTTCTTTCTGTCTCTGTCTCTTTTTCTTCCCCCCTCTCTACTCTACTCCTCTATCCCCTAGGAGTTGAAAAGTCCATACAACATCACATCAAGGTAGGCCCAACTTGGCCCAGGAGAGGTAATCCATTGCTATCTCTTTTGGGAGAAATACTTGTATATCTCTTATCTTTATGCTTAATATTAAATATTATGATATCAAACATGATATTTTGATATCATCACTGATATTATAACATTTTGAAAGGTCTGATGTTCACTATTGAGCCATAAATATCCTTGATTCTATTTGATTATTCTTATTAAATATTCCTCCCCCTTCAAACAAAATTGTGAGTTGACTAAATACAGTTTGACCGTTCAATTGTTTTATTGTCCACTGACAAAATAATCCCTGGAATACAGGGAATATTGGTGCTAAATACATATGGAGTGCCTCTGATCTCATGAATAATAAATTATTAGGTTTTTTTCCTTTGTTTTAGCAATTAAGGATTTGAAGAAAAAATATGTACATCTTTCATTTTTTTTACAAGACCTCTATTTCTGAATATATACTCCCTTTTGTTCCCTACCAGAGAGGCACCTCTTGTTTAAAATATATACATATACATATATATATATATATATATAATAGAAAGAAGGGAAAAAAGTACAGCAAAATAAACCAGCAAGTCAACATTGTTTGATAGTACATGCAGTATTCTTTACTCATAGTGCCCTGATTCTGCAAAGGGAGAAAAATACATTCTTAAAAATCCTTCCCTAGGGGCCAAACTTGATCATCACAATCATATAGTGTTCAGTTTTAGCCATTCTTCAATCTCTAGATTTTGCCACTGTGCCTTCAATTGCCTTCCTCCTCCACTCTGGGAGTTTCCATTTTGAGAAAGGGCCCAGACCAGTCATTTTTGCTCCCATTTATAATCCCTGGTGATTAGCTCAATACGTGACACATAGTAAATGCTTAATAAATATTTGTTGAATTGACTTGATCTTTCCTCTTTTCATTGTTAAGTCATTTTGTATATAGTTTTTCTGGTTCTATGTCTCTTCATCAGTTTGCATACAATCTTCCTAAACTTCTCTGAATTCTTTGTATTCATCATTTCTTATGGCACAGTAAAATTCCATTAAATTAGGTACTACAATTTATTTTAGTCATTCCTCAATAGAGGGGAACAATGAGGTTTTTAAAATCATCCTAAACATTTCTTGAAGTGAAAAAAACATTGATTTCTCCCTCTCTGCTTTAAACTGACCCCTTCAGCAAAGCTATCCAGGTTTGTAACTTTGGTGCCATCCTAGATTCAGCTCTTTCCCTTGCTGTCCCCCCACCCCAGTATCTAATTAGTTGTCCAATACTTTTTTATTCCATTTCTACAGCACATCTTGCAACTAGACAAGATTTAAGAATTGGTTGTTATAGTAGATAGTTCTGGACCTGGAATTAAGAAGACCCGAGTTCCATCCTGACCTAAGACACTTACTAGATGTGTGACTCTGGGCAAGTCATTTGACCTCTGCCTACCTCATCTGTAAAATGGGGATAATAATAGCACCTACCTCCCAAGGTTATTGTGAGGATCAAGTGAGATAACATATGTAAAATGCTTTGTAATCCTCCAAGAGCTATATAAAGGCTAGCTTCCTAGCCTTATGCTACATTACTCACCCTTGTGCATTCTACATTCCAGCTCAAACATACCATTCTATTTGCTACTTCCCATTCACACAGGCTCTCCTCTGTGCCTGGAATGCAGACCCTCCTAAGTTCCACCTTTCAGAATCCTGACCTTCCTTTAGATTCAGATACCACTTCTTCTATGAAGCCTTTTCTCTTTCTCCCAGTTGCTAGTTTTCTCGCTCTCCCTTCTCAGAGGACTTTGTATTTTATGTTATACTTTTCCCCACCAAGCATTAATAAAATATTTTTGTTAGTAAAACATTTTATTTTTTCCATTTACATCGAAGATAGTTTTCAGCATTCATTTTTTATAAGATTTTGAGTTCCAAATTTTTCTCTTTCCCCTCCCAAAGATGACAAGCAATCTGATATAGGTTATACATGTGCAATCATGTTAAACATATTTCTACATTAGTCATATTGTGAAAGAAGAAACAGAACAAAAGGGAAAAACCATGAAAAACAAAAAAAGTGAAAATAGTCTGCTTTGATCTGCATTCAGACTCTGTAGTTCTTTCTCTGGATGTGGATAACATTTTCCATCATGAGTCTTTTGGAATTGTCTTGGATTTTATATTGCTGAGAAGGGTTAAGTCAATCACTGTTGATCATTGCACAGTGTTGCTGTTACTATGTACAGTGTTCTCATGGTTCTACTCACTTCACTCAGTTCATGAATAAAATATTTGTAAAACTGAGAAGCAGGACCCTGTAGTGTATAGAAAGTCAGCCTTACTGTCATTAAGACCTGGGTTCAGATCCTGACTCTGACACATGCTGGTTGTGTGATCAGAAATAAATCTTTTAACCTCTCAGTGCCCCAGATAATTAAGTAGGATAATAGGGTCATCGATTTAGAGCTGGAAGTTCAGAGGTCATCTGGTACATCCATTTTACAGATGAAGAAACTGACAGTTATGGAGGATAAGTTAATATCAAAAGCAGGATTTGAGCCCACCCAGGTCCTCTGACTCCTTGAGCTAGCAGCCTCTTCTACTATTGATTACAGAGAAGCAGCTCATCTGTATTTGTAGAGAAAGTTTCCACACTGGGAACTCCCAAACACTATTGAAATCACTGAAATGTACACCCTTGTTACCGAAAGAAAAAACAAAAAGGTAGAGTCAAACCACTTACTTCAATAGCAGCAGAAAGATGCAGTGAATCTTGAGTGAGCTGGGCTTGATGTCATAAAGACCTGAGTTTGAATCCTGCCTCTGAGGCTTACTATCTGTGTGACCCTAGGCAAGTCACTTAACCTTTTTCAGTTTCCTCATCTGTAAAATGGAGATACCTCACAGGATTGTTCCGAGGATCAAATGAAATGATACATAAGTAAAGCACTTTGCAAATCTTAAAACACTATATCAATGCTAGCTGTTATTATTATATTATATTTATTATATCATATCATATCACATTACATTATATTATATTACCCAACTGAAACGATTGAAAAACAACAACATTATTATTATTATCGGGGCAGCTAGGTGGTGCAGTGGATAGATTACTAGGCCTAGAGTCAGGAAGATCTGAGTTCAAATCCAGCATCAGACACCTGCTAGCTGTGTGTCTCTAGGCAAGTTAACTTAACCTTTATTTGCTTTAGTTCCTGATCTGTAAAATGGGGACATGCTGAAAAAGGAAATGGCAAACCACTCTAGTATCTTCGCCTAGAAAATCCCCTGGACAAAGTCCATGAGGTCATGTAGAGTCAGAAATAATTGAATGACTGAAAACCAATTGTTATTATACTTCAGAGGATTCACAATCAACTCCTAACCTGTGCATCCTCTGAGGATACAGATTGCTAGTTACAAGCCATTTGGTCAATAGTTCCATGAGTCACTGAGGCCAAAAAAACTATCCCCTGGTGGCCAAACTTTGAGGGATGAGCCTCTTCTGCCTTAGCTAATTGTTGTTTTTTTGTTCAGTCATTTTCAGTCACATTTGACTCTTTGGGACCCCATTTGGCATTTTCTTGGCAAAGATACTGGAGAAGTTTGCTACTTTCTTCTCCAGTTCATTTTACAGATGAGGAAATTGAGGCAAACAGAATTAAGTGACTTGCCCAAGGTAACACAGCTATTAATTAGGCTGGATTTGAACTGATAAAGATGATTCTTCCTGATCCGAAGCCCAATGCTCTATCCACTGCACTACCTAGCTGCCCTATTCTGTGCCACCTTAGTTAGCTAAGCTGGTCCTCTAATCATCTCTCCTTTGTGTCATCAAACAAAACAACAACAAAAAAATCATCTAGCTTGGAATGATTTGCTTAGTGAACACTAAGCATGCAAGAGCATCATACACACATTAGCTTTTCAGAACCTAGGGTCATTTCCATTCCACAATGAGGCATCAAAGCACAACTTCCATGGAAGAACTAAACAATAATACTGCAAATCAGATAAACCAAATACAGATTTGGAGATGGGACAATGGTCCAGCTTTCAGAACCTGGACTGGTCCAAGGACCAATGGGGACTTCAGAAAATGGATAGTCAAGCTCTCCTCTTGTCTCTTGGCCAAGAAGTGGGTGAGCTACAGGTACAGAAGGGGGCAGACATGGCCAATGAGTTTGTTTTACTTAACTTTATATTTTTTATTAGAAGGGACAGTTCTACTGAAGCAAGGATCTTTGGGAAGTGACAATGATGCAAAAAAAAAAATATCAATAAAACATTTTCAAAGGAAAGAAAACATGTCCAAGTCTCACCAAGTCTCAGGATTAAGTTCTCTCTCTCTCTCTCTCTCTCTCTCTCTCTCTCTCTCTCTCTCTCTCTCACACACACACACACACACACACACACACAGCAATAAAATTGAATCAACTTGTATCCCATGTTTTGTTTATGAGTTTTCTTTTCAAAGTCAACCTTCTGAAAACAGAAAGGACTATTTTTTGATTTTCACCTGACACTGGCCAGTCTTCTCTCAGTGTCTGGAAAACAAAGTCCCAATTCTCCAAATATCACCCTTCACCACCCTGCCTGGAACATACTTCCCTTCCTGATTCCTCTAGTGGGAATCTTACACATCCTTCAGGACCCAACTCAAATGCCACCTTTTCCATGAAGTCTTCCTTGATCCCATCCCTTCCTATGCCCTCCAAGTCAAAAACAAATTTTCCTTCCTCAGATCTCCTATAACTCCCCGTTGATATCTCCGTTATGTACCTATATTCCATTTTATGTCATACTTGCTTGTATATGCTTCTTAATCACCCTATGAGGCTATAATCTCTTTGAGGGTAAGGACTCTGCTTCAGACACTTATCAGCTGGGTCACCTTGGCAAGTCACTTATCACTATAGGTCTCAGTTTCCTCAACGTTAGATGGGGACAATAACAGCACCAACTTCTTAGGGTTATTGTGGGGATCAAATGAGATTTTTATAAAGTGCTTGGCATAGTGCCTAGTACATAGTGGTGCTATATAAATGCTAGCTGCTGTTGTTATTGTTATTTGTCTGTCCTACTATGTGCAGGACCCTTTGTGCCCAGTAAATGTTTATTTAATAGAAGCAGAGTTGAGGACAAGAACATGGCAGCTTTATGCTCGCCTTCACTCTATTCTCTGGAGATAAATTAGTTGCCTGGGGAGAGGTCTGTGGGGAGGGAGGGGAGGAGCAAGTTCTATAGATCTGTTCCATACTTTGCTGAAGTTCTAGACTCTTTTATGGAGATATATTAGAATGAACTGACATTTCCCTTGCATACTCCCCTTCCCTACCCCCCACCCCCTTCCCCAATTCAGGCTTTTCTAGTTTAAGGGAAATCTTGGCCTGTACTGAAAGCTTCCTGGACTTAGAAACAAATTCCTTTTCTAGGCGCAGCCCTACATAACCATAAACACTGGAAACACAGAGAGCTGTGGCTTCCCCCCCCCCCCC
>NW_027185698.1:1846102-1897076 GCF_028583685.1 Petaurus breviceps papuanus | reverse complement strand
CCCCCCCTTCCCCCTACTTGTGATAGCCAGAAACATTCCTCAGAGACTTGGTTCGTTTTCAAGTTTTACATTAGAGTTTTGAAGTCAAGTGGCAGAAAAGATGCCATGTGCTGCCTAAGACCAGAGGAAGTCATTTTTCACAGTACCGAGGAAAAGCCTGATATCTGTAGGACCTAAACATGACAACAAAAACATTAACATCATCATCAATCATCATCAACAACACAAGAAGTCTGTCAGTGATGTATTGAGTGTGTTAGACTTGCTTTCTCCTTGGAAAATAACAATAACAATAACTAGCACTAAAAAAAAAAACAAAAAAAATTTAAAAAAGAATAGCTAGCACTTATATTGGACTTTGAGATTTGCAAAGTGCTTAATGCTTATCTCATTTGATCCTCACAGCAACCCTTGGAGGTAGGTGCTATGATTATTCCCATTTTACAGATGTGGAAACAAACTAAGAGAGATTAAATGATTTGCCCAGAGTCACAGATGTAGGAAGCATTTGAGGTTGGATAGGAACTCAAGTCTTCCTGACTCAGAGGAGAGAAGGAGAGGAGAGCATTCTATCCATTACATTCCACAGCTGCCTCTGATAATGGAAAATATGATAGTATTCCCACACCCAGATCATCTGGATTTCTTTTGCACTCACTCACCAGTCCCAAAGACGGTTCACCAGCCTTTGAGAATGTTGCACTAGCTTAGGAAATAAAAGGACAGGAATATCATTCATTGTTTATCTAGCTGGACTTGTCACTCAACATTGATGATAGCTATTTCCAACCTAATCTCACAGACAAACCTAGATGATCGAAAAGATTGACCTGGTGACATTTCTTTTTCTTAGATAAGCCTTAGTTATCTTGATGCATTCAGTAGATATTTATTGAGGACTCATTCTGTGCCTCTCCACTATGCTAGGTACTGTAGACAATGTGGAACCAATCTACTTGAGAAGCTTTTGTTGTTATTGAGCTGTTTCAGTCATGTCTGACTCTTTGTGACCCCATTTGGGGTTTTCTTGACAGAGTACTGGAGTGATTTGCCATTTCCTTCTCCAGCTCATTTTACAGATGAGGAAACTGAGGGAACAGGGTTAAGTGACTTGCTCAGGGTCACATAGCTAGTAATTGTCTGAGGCCAGACTTGAACTAAGGAAGATGAGTCTCCCTGACTCCAGGACTGGACCCCTATCTACTGCACCACCAAGCTGCCCCATCTTTCAGCTACCTTTGAGCAAATAAAGTGCATTCAGACAATACAACTCTAGCTACCTCTGAAATGTACCTGGAGTGAAGTTCTGCTGGCCAGAACAGAATCTTCTGTCTTTCCAGGGTCTATGGATAAAAGAGGGATTGTGCCTTAAAGAGAGAGTTTTTCATTCTTCTCTGCCTAGAAGAGAATGAGACATAACATTGGCATTAGCACGCAGGACTGGGAGTTGACGCTGAGAAACAGTTCTTAAGGTGTTGGACGATCAAGAATGTAGGGGGTGGAATGGAAGCTGAGAGGACCGGTTAGGGGAGGGGGTGGCAGCCACACAGCTGGTGCTTGAAAGAACCTGGATTCTGCCATTGCCAGACCCTTCCCCTACCTTCTCCCCAAGGAAGGTCCTGAGGCTGGAATAGAAGGCATGTCCAATCAGTGCCAAGCCTGACTCTTCTCCTTGACTCATCTAGACAGTGAAGTGTCTCTCTCTCTCTCCTCTCTCCCTAGTCTGAAGGCAAAGAGGTTGATTCTAAAGCTTATTTTTATTCTTTAAAGTTATATTTGTAATTTCTTTTTAATTTTCAACTTGCTCACTGCATAACGGGATTGGTCATAACTTCTCCAGTTGAGTGCTTCAATACTTGAGAAAAGGATGAACCTGTCTAAACTGTTGATGAAGACCGAGAGTGCTGACCCCCTCTGGCCCCCCTTCACCACACCAACTGGGGGCTCAGAAGCTAAATGAGAGAATGTTTTATTGATGTTGATTTTAAATATCTTTTGCAAACTTCCCAAGCAAAGTAACAAACCACATTAACCAAGACTTTGGCACAAACTAGTTAAAACACTGTTAAGCAAACTTGGAAAGTGGGAGGATACTTTCCTCTTAGGCAGTTAGCCGTGGGCAAGTATATTCCCATTGTTCTCTGGGGCAGACTCACCAGTCCTATCAAGCTCTGAATGAAGGTGAAAGCCATGCCCCTGGGGACATCAGAAGGGATGCTTTGGGAAAGAGGGCCCCTGCCCCACAAAGGAGAGAGGAGACAGTCTTTTTAAGCTAACCTAAGCACCTTCTATCCCACACCTTACCCCCAAAAAGCTTTGGGATTTACCACAGTTTTATGTTATTACAGACTTTAGAGACTAGGTGAACAGTAATGGAAAAGTAGAAACTTGAAAGAAACAGAGATAAGCTCTGTAATGGATGCACAGTCTCCCAGGGAAGGACACAGAAGGAATGAGAAGGGGGGTAAGGGAGTGGCACCAAAGTTGCTTTTTAGCCAATACAGATAGCTCCACTCTCTCCAATCCTGGTGGATTCCACAGGGTTTAGCATTCCTTGCATTTGGCAGCCCCAGAGGTGGTAGTTGCAGCCGCTGGTCCCCTAGGGTCCCTCCCTTTCTCCTTCTTCCCTCTGTTGCACCATGATAAAGGTGCCATTTCTCTCAATCAAGTTACGTCATTCTCCTCTTGAAATTTTCAGTCCCTCTCAAGATTCAGGAAAAAGAAACTTTGTTTGACATGGTTATAGCCTCTCATTTCTCAGGGATCAGTTAGAGTGGATGCCAGATCCTCTGGCCCCACCATGATCATTGTCTTCAGGGGCATTAAAAAGAAGAGTCACAGGACTTGGAGAATACCTCACAGCTCTCCTGGGTACTCCTTTCACCAATGTAGATTCCAACCCACTTAGAACTTATCATCTTAGAGTCCTAGAGCCTGAGGCTTAGAAAAGCTAAAAAATGAACCCTGAGTCCCATAGCTAGGAAATATCAAAGGCAGGGCTTGAATCCTGATCTATATATCTAACCCTCACATCAATCCTGACCTTCAGAGCCTCATAACCAATTGCCTTATCTCCGTCTGGCTAACTCATAGATATCTGAAGCTCAACATATCCAAAACAGAATGCTTGTCTTTCCCCCTAAACCTTGTCCTACCCCCTCTTAACTTTCTTGTCTCTGTCAATGGTCCCACCATTCTTAAAATTTCTCAAGTTTGCCACCGCAAGGTTGCTAGGAATCATTCTCAATGCTTCACTCTTACTCACCACCCTCACCCCCACTGAGTTAGTTGACTAGTCTTGTCGTTCTCCTAATCATTTTTCCCCTGGATTATTTTAATAGTCTCCTAATTAGTCAAGATAAATCAGCAACACCAACTATGTCCCAGGCATTGTGCTAAGTGCCTGGGATACAAAGAGAGACAAACAACATTCCCTACCCTCAGATTGTTCACAATTGAATGAAGAAGGCAACATGCAAAGAACTGTGTACAAACTAGGTACATACAGGATGAAATGGAGATGATTTCAAAAGGAAGGGACTAGCATTAAGGGGGATCAGGGAAAGGCTTCTTGCTGAGACTTGAAGGGAGCCAGGAGAGGAACTGCTCTCTCCAAATCCAGTCTCTTCATTCATCTTGCATCGTCTATGCAATTATCAAATGGATATTTCTAAGGTGAAGATCTGCTTATGTCACTCCCTTGTTCAAGAAACTTGAGGCTCGGGGGGCGGAGCCAAGATGGCAGAGTAGAAGCACTACCTTCCCGTGGCTCCGGCTTCCACCTTCCCCAATCCATGTAAAAAGGGGCCTCTAAACAAACTTTGGAGGTGCAGAACCCACAAAATGACACAGAGAAGCTAACCTGCTACTGAGGACAGCCTGGCAGGCTGAAAGGAATCCAGTGCAGTGCTCTGGGTGCCGAGCCCAGCCCCATGTTGAGGCTTTAGCCCCATGGTGGGCCTGACTAGCCCCCAGCCAGAGGGGCTCCAGATCAGCAGCAGCTGTGGCCGTTTCCAGATTTATCAACACATAGATACCAAGGACAAAATGAGAGGTCAGTGCAGTATGGACTTTGGGACCAGTAAGTGGAAATGTGTGGCTTTTGCCCCCTGGGGGGAGAAGCTGCTGAGACTCAGGCACAGCCAGCCAGCGCCACATGACAGCTTCAGCTCCTGGCCTGCAGAGTGTAGGGGGACCAAGCACCAGTCTGAGGGGTAATCGCTCTTTATTTAACCTTCTTGGATCTGGATTGCAGTCTAGGGTGGAGGTCCTGGGGTGTGTGTCCAGCTTGCCAGACCATGTGGAGACCTCAGAGAGGGCACCCATTTAATACCTCTGGCAGCTGAGAAAACCCCAGCGTTTGGGACGAAAGCTACCCTGTCTGGTGGCAGAGTCCTACTGTGGCCAAAAGCCCAAAAGTCAAGTAATTGAGTGGCAAAATGAGTAAGCAAAGGAAACAAAGCAGACAGAAGATTCCAACATTACACTCCTATTTTGGGGACAAAAAGGAGCAAAGCATGGAACAGGAGGAAGACAGTGAAGTCACAACTCCTGCACCAAAAGCTTCTAAGGAAATACAAACTGGTTACAGGCCATAGAGGACCTTAAGAAGCAGATAAGAGAAGTGGAAGAAAAATTGGGAAGAGAAATGAGAACAATGCAAGAAAATTATGAAATGAGAGTCAACAGCCTGACTGAGGAAAATAATACCTTAAAAAACAGACTGACTCAAATGGCAAAAGAGGCTCAAAAAGGCAATGAGGAGAAGAATGCCTTAAAAAGCTGAATTTCCAGATGGAAAAAGAATCTCAAAAGCTCACTGTGGAGAATCATTGCTTCCGAATTAGATTGGAGCAAATGGAAGCTAATGACTTTATGAGAAATCAAGATGCTGTTAAACAGATCCAAACAAATGAAAGAATAGAAGGCAATGTGAAATATCTCATGGGAAAAACCACTGACCTGGAAAATAGATCCAGGAGAGATAATTTAAAAATTATTGGACTACCTGAAAGCCATGACCAAAGTAAGAACCTAGAAATCATCCTCCAGGAAGTTCTCAAAGAAAACTTCCCTGATGTTAGAGGTTGAAAGAATCCACCGATCACCTCCTGAAAAAGATACCAAAAAGAAAACTCCTAGGAATATTATAGCCAGGTTCTGGAATTTCCAGATTAAGGAGAGAATATTACAAGCAGCCAGGAAGAAACAATTTGAATATTGTGGAAATACAATCAGGATAACACAGGATCTGGAAGCTTCTACACTGAGGAATCTAAGGGCTTGGAATATGATATTCCAGAGGTCAAAGGAGCTGGGATTAAAACCAAGAGTCACTTACCTAACAAAACTAAGCATCATATTTCAGGGGAAAATATGGTCATTCAGTGGAATAGAGGACTTTCAAGCATTCTTGCTGAAAAAACCAGAGTTGAATAGAAAATTTGACATTCAGATACAAGAAGCAAGAGAAGCATGAGAAGGTAAACAGGGAAAAGAAATCATAAAGAACTTATCAAAGTTGAACTATTTACATTCCTACATAGAAAAACAATAATTGTAACTTATGAAACTTTTCTCAGTAGTTGAAGGGATTAGAAATATATGTGTATATATATATATATGTATGTCTATATCTGAGGGTATATGGGTATATGAATACATATGTGAATGTGTGTATATATGTTTGCAGGTATACATAGATAGAGGGCACAGGACCAATTTAACAGGAAAGGATGATACTTAAAAGGTGAAATTAAGAGGTGAGAAGAATATAATGAGAGGAGATGGGGAGAGACAGATTGGGGTAAACTATCTCATACAAAAGAGGCAAGGGAAAATGGTTACAATGGAGGGGAAGAATAGGAAAGCAAAAGAGATTGGGTCAACCTTATTCCCATTGAATTTGGCTTGAGGAGGGAATGAAATACACACTAAATAGGGTATCTCACCCTCCAGGACAGTAGGGGGGGAAGGGGATGAGAGGGGGGATGATGGAAGGGAGGGCAGGCTGGGGGGGAGGGAAGTTGGAAGCACCCACTTTTGAAAAGGTACAGGATCAGAGTAGAGAATAGAACAAGTGGGAGGTGGGATAGGAGGGAGGGAAATATAGTCAGTCTTTTACAATATATCTACTATGTTATTGTTTTGCATTAGCCAAACATGTACAACCTATACTGAACTGCTTATCTTCCCAGTAAAGGTGGGTGACAAGGAAGGAAGGGAATGAATCTGGAATTGAAAGTTTTAAAATCAAATATTCAAATATATATATGTATGTATGTATATATGTGTGTGTGTGTGTATACTATTATTAATACCATCTTACATGTAATTGGGAAATAAGATATACAGACACTGAGGCATAGAGATCCACTGGAAAAGTCGAAAGGGGTATGGGAGAAAATATGGAAGAGAGCAGACTGGAGGAGGGGATATCCTGTGGGACTGCTATTTTGGGGTGGTGGGTAGGGGAAAAACGGGGAGAAAATTTGTAACTCAAAATCTGGCAGAAACGAATGATGTAAATTAGAAGTTAATAAAGCATTAAAAAAACAAAAAAGAAACTTGAGGCTCTCCATTGCCTTTAAGATAGAATATGGTTTTAAAAACCCTGCAGGACTGAGGCAGCTAGGGACAAATAGGTAGTGCAGGGGATAGAGCACTGGTCTTAGAATCAGGAAGACTCATCTTCCTGAGTTCAAATCTGTCCTCAGACACTAGCTGTTTGACCTTGGGCAAGTTACTTAACCCTGTTTGCCTCAGTTTCCTGGTCTGTAAAATGAGCTGGAGAAAGAAATAGCAAACTATTCAGTATCTTTGCCAATGGTGTCATGGAAAGTCAGACATGACTGAACCAACCCAACAGCAACGATTGAGTAGTTACAACATTTCTCACACTCTGTTAGAAGACCGATTTCATATTACTGCCCCTACCTAATATGCAATTTCTTTAGAACGCAGAGTATATGAGAGGCAGAAATGTGAAATCAGCTAGGGACTGAACTAGACTGAACTACCGTATTCTGCAAAGGAGGGAGAATGACCTTAGACTGGCAGATTACAACAACAAAGATATATCTGGTGATGTAGAGGAAACTTCAAAGGGTGATAGGGTGATTTTCAAAGAGAGCCAGGTTGCCATTAGTACCAGGAGATAAAGACTGTGAGTTTGTTAATGTTGGATCAGAGTTTCCTGGGGGCACAATGGGCCTCAAGGGCAGAGGTCCTATGGAAGTTCAGGGTTGAGGTGCATGACAGGAGAGCTTAGGGAAAGGTAGCAGGAAAGGGGTTTTTAAGTGGTTCTGACAGTGATGCTGAAGCAAAGGAATTAAGGGAGTAGGAAGTGCAAATTTATTAGCTATGGGATGGGGAAGAACCAGTTGACTGGGGGTCCTATCTTCTAGGGTTCTGTGATGGCTCAGTGGTAGGTATCACCTGACAGTTTTCTCCCTCCAAACAACAAGGACCAGGAAGTTGTGGCAGCAGAGAGTTCCGGTGAGCATATGGGTCAGTCATTCAATCAGTAAACATTTATTTAGCACCTACTATGTGCCAGACATTCTAAATCCTAAGGATATAATAGAGTCAAAAAGACAGTCTCTGCCCTCAAGGAATTTATAAACTTTTGGGGGAGACAATAAGCAAACAAATATGTACAACCAAGCTGTATACAGGTTAAATAGGAAATAAACAAGAGAGGGAAGGTACTGGGATGAAGAGGATTTGGGAAAGGCTTCCTGTAGATGATGGGATTTTAGGAAGCCAGTAAGCAGAAATGAGGATGGAGAGCATTCCAGGTGTGAAGGATAGGCACAGAGAATGCTGAGAGTCAAGAGGTAAAATTTCTTGTTTGTGGCATATCAAACAGACTGGTGATCCTGGATTGAAGATCACATGTTGGAGAATAAGGTGTAAGAAGATTGGAAAGGTAGGCGGGGCTAGGTTATGAAGGGATTTGAATGCCAAATAGAGTACTTTATGTTTCCTCCTAGAGGCAATAGGGAGCCACTGGAGTTTATTGAGTAGGGGAGTGACATGGTTGGACCTGTGTTTTAGGAAAATCACTTTAGTGGATGAATGGAGAATGGATTGGCATGGAAAGAGACTTGAGTCTGGCAGAACTACCCACCAGCAGTAATCAAGGTGTGAGGTGATTAGGGCCTGCACTGGACTGGTGACAGTGTCAGAGGAGAGAAGGGAAATATTCAGAAGATATTGCAAAGGAGAAAGAGGCAGGCCTTGGCAATAGCTTGGATATGGGGGGTGAGAGACAGTGAGGAGTCAAGGATGATGGCTAGGTTTTGAGGCTGAGGGACTGGGAAGATGGTATTGTCCTCTCCAGTCATGAGGCAGGTAGGAAGGAGGGAGGACAGAGGAGGAAAGAGAATGGGCTCTATTTTGAACATGTTGAGTTTAAGATGTCTACTGGACATCTGGTACAAGATATCTGAAAAGCAATTGGAGATGTGATATTGGTCAGTAGGGAGTTTAAGATAGTATAGGTAGATTGAGAATCCTTAACATTAAATCGGTGGGAACTAATGAGATTTCCAAGTGAAGTAGTATGGTGGGAGAAGAATCTTATGGCACACCTACAGTTAGAGAGCATGATCTGGATGAGAATTTAGCAAAGGAGACAAAGGAGGGGTCAGAGAAGTAGGAAGAGAACCAGGAGATTGTGGCGTCTTGAAAACCTAGAGAGAAAAAGTTATCAAGGTGGTTGAGGCAGCAGAGAAGTCTGGGTTCTTTGTGATTGGGTTCTTTGGGACTGAATTGAATTCATTCTTGATGCCTGCTCCCTAGCTTCATCCTATAAGGATGGAAGGAAGGAAGATAATAAGCATTTATTAATCTCCTGCAATCTGCCAGGCCCTGTGCCAAGTGCTTCACAAATATGATCTCATTTGATTCTCACAGTGATCCTGGGATGCTATTGGGTAGTATTGTTATCCCTATTTTAACAGTTGAGGAAATTGAGACAAATGGGTTAAATGACTTGCCCAGGGTCACACAGCCAGTAAGCATATGAGGCTAGATTTGAACTTAGTTATTCCTGAGTGGTGACTCAGGGCTCAATCAACAACTGTGTCATGTAGCTGCCTTTAGGAGGTACCTGAGAGTAGAACTGGAGCTTGGCTTTTGTCTGAAGATTCTAAGTCTCTGGAAGTCATAGCAGCCTCCTTTCACAAGATTGTTGTGAGGAAAGCACTTTCACGAGCCACAGAAATGAGAATTAGTATAGCTATTCATCTCTCTGGGCCTCAGTTTCCCCTTTAAAATGAGGAAGCTGAACCTTAAAGTGCCTTATTAATATTAGCTATTTATTATCATTGTTATTATTACTATTGCTATAATCACTTATGGTCCCTTTGGTTTTTGAATTTTCAGATTTCATTTATTTCCTTGTTCCAATTGTCAGTCTAACAGTGGGAATCCTGTGATCACAACAGAGGCTGCTGGGTGCAATGCACTGGTTCCCGGTTGCCTTGGTAGTAAATGGCAGAGGTGAGATTTGAACCCAAGTTCTCTCACTCCACATCTAGCACTATCCTGGTGCCCCACCCCTTTTGTCCTCTTGCCCTGTGAACATAAGGCTGGTGAGTCCAAAATGTCCTTCCCTAGATGTTATGTAAGGCCTTGAACTGAAAGTAAATAGCATTTCTTTATCTGGGTGTCCAGTTTGGTTCTGGGTCAGTGGTTTTAGGGCCCAGAATTCATTCTCTGCCCAAACTGGTCCAGTAGGTGCTTTATTTGGAAGATGAAATGTTCTGTTGGCAGTTCCTTTGAATAATGAATACTTGGGTGTGGTTCCACATGCTTGGGGTTCAGGCAGATAGATAAGTGCAGCTCATTCTGTTTTTAGGTCACAGTTCAGTTTGATCTAAAGCCCCTGCTGGGAACAGCTGTAGCAAGGAGGGAGGGACAGCCCCAGAGGGTGGCAGGCTGGGAGGAGGGTCAGGTCACATGGAGCGAGCTGGGAGCTGGGGAGAGCAGTTGGTCAGCTCAGCCCTCCACTCCCAGGCCCTGACCCTCTCGACCTTGGCTAATTGAACTTCTGAGTCCACGCCTGCAGCAAAGCCCCAGCTCCACCACAGAATCCCAGGACAATTTTCACAAAAGAAGGTTAAGGGCTGAGATTGTTCAATTTGGGGGGGAGGAGCCCTATCAGATTTTCTTGGGTGCTTTGCCTGACTTCATTTTTATACCCCTGGGGATGGGAACACGTGCCATTTGATAAATGGAGCTTCGTGGGATGTCTTAGAAAAATTTGCGTTCTCAGAGATCCTTGAACTCTAATCCTAAAGCACATGTATAACAAACCGAGACTTTATTCCAGTCTGGAAGGCAAGGGTATTAAGTGCTAATCCACTATTAATTATTTTTGCCTGAGTTCATGCACCCCCCTCCCCCCATCCCTATACTACCATGATAAACATAGACCCTATAAAACTGAAAGGAGAAAAAGGAAATGATTTTCAGAAGAACAAAGAAGGGTAAAAAACAGCTGAAAAAAAGCTATACAGGCTTTTCCTTAAGAAAGGATGAACTTTTCTTCCCATTGGCAGCTCTAAGAGGTATGTGTCTAAAATGAAGATCAGAATAGTTGGCTGATAGCTGAGTGTGTGAGGTGTGTGTGTGTGTGTGTGTGTGTGTGTGGCATAGTGGGAAAAACACTGGCGCTAACATCACAAGGTTGATGATGGCAAGTCACTAGAGCCCCTATTTCCTTATCTGTAAAATGAGGATGATGATAATACTTATTCTACCTACCTCACAGAGTTGTTGCAAGAATAAAGGCAAATTATCTATATAAATGGAATACTATAGGTAAAGTGCCTTTCAAACACTGAAGCATTATATAAATGTCAGCTACTAATATTGCTTTCTACCTCACAAAGTAATTGTATGACTGTGAAAGCTGAGCACTACAGAATCAAAGCTTTGAAACTGTGGTGCTGGAGAAGACTTTTGAGAGTCCTTTAGAGAGCAAGGAGATCAAATCAGTCAATACTTAAAGAAATTAATTTTTTGTGGGGGGGCAGAGTCTAGATGGCAGAGTAAAAGCAGGAACTTGTTTGAGTTCCTGCTCCAACCACCTCAAAGACCAGTAAAAAAAATTACTCTAAACAAACTTTAGAGCTACAGAATCCACAAAGGGACAGAGAGAAACAAATCTCCCGCTGAAGGCAGCCTGAAAGGCGGATAGAAAGGCACACTGGGCTGGGAGCCCAGCTCAATCCCTCATGGGCCATGCCAGCCCAGAGTCATGGCACAGACTGGAGGGAGCACACTTCAAGAGAGTGAATCACTGGCAGCTATGCGATATCCAGACTTCTCAACCCATAAACACCAAAGAGAAAGTGAAAAGTCAGTGGGGAATTCTGTTGGAACTGGGTGAGGAAAGAGCAAGTTCTGGCCCCTGACCCCAGGGCAGCAGAGGTGGTGATGGCATGGTGGCTGCAGCTGCTGTCATGTGGCTGCCTCCAGAGCTCCTGGCCTGCAGATCTTAGAGGGCCCAAGCAACCACCCAGAGGGTAATCACTCTGGCTTTAACCTGCTTGGATCTGGGTTGCAGTCTTGGGTGGTGGGACTTTGGTGTGTGACCAGTGAGCCAGAGCTTGTGGGAGCTGTAGAGAGGGCACCCTCCTCATAGCTCTGACAATAGCTGGCAAAACCCCAGAGATTTGGGACACAGCTCTCTCCACTCTGGAAGCAGAGTTCTACCATGGCAAAGAGCTCAAAAGTCAAATAATTGGCTGGCAAGATGAGCAAGCAGGAGAAACGCAATCAGACCACAGAATCTTTTTGGGGGGACAAAAAGGATCAAAACATGGAGCCAGAAGAAGACAACAAAGTCGTTCTTTTTGTTTTTTTCCTTTCCAATTTATTTATTTAATTTTAGTTTTCAACATTCATTTCCATAAGACTTTGAGTTACAAATTTTTCTCCCCATCTTTACCCTACCCCCACCCCAAAATAGCAAGCCTACTGAATACCCCTTTCCCCAATCTGTTCTCTCTTATATCCTCCCTCATTCACCCCTCCCAACTTTCTAGTAGGGCAAGATGGATTTCTATACCCCAGTGCCTGTATATCATATTTTCCAGTTACATGTAAAAAGCATTTTTTTGCATTTTTTTGAGGGGCAATTGGGATTAAGTGACTTGCCCAAGTGTAATGAGAATGTAAATTTTAAAGATCTTCCCTGCCCCTAGGCTAAAGTGCACCAGAAGCCTGGGGAGGGAGGCTTGTTTTTCAGTAGATACTTTTTGATTGGCCAGTGGGTCAATAAGGTTGTTACATTCTCTGAGCCAGGAGAAGGCTATATAAGCCCTGATGTGTAGCTTTGTTTTGGGACTCACTTTGAGAAGTGTTCTGTGATTTGATCTGAATTCTGGGAAGCCGTTGTTGAGAGTCCCCTGGCTTTGAAAAACCCAGAATGTGGAAACCCAGATGTTGACTGGGTATGGATGTAATGGTTGGACAGTTTGGAAATCTGTCTGCTTGATGTTTCTGTCTTGATAATTATGCCTGTATACTTTGAGGTTCAGGGTGCTGACCTTTTCTCCTGAACAAGGTAAACGATATATGTCTGGCTGATTAAAGTAAGCTTGTTAACCCATTTTGAGTTGCTTTCCTTTAACAAAGCAGATCCAAGAACCTGTGGTAGCTGCAAACCCTGAGGACACTTGGGGTGCTTGCTGCTACACCAAGGTCACACAACTAGTAAGTGCAAAGTATCTAAGGCCTGAATTGAACTCAGGTCTTTCTGACTCCAGGCCAGTGCTCTATTTACTGCTCCATCTAGCCACCCCTTGCAATTTCTTTTTAAACATTTGTTTTAAAAACCTTGAGTTCCAGATTTTTTCCCTTCTTCCCTCCTCACCCATCTCCACTGCGTAGATAAGCAATTCAATATAGGTTGTACATGTGTAGTTAAACGCAAAACATTTCCATAGTGGATATATTGTGAAAGACTAACTGTAATTCCCTCCATCCTATCCCGCCCCCTACTTATTCTATTTTCTCCTTTGACCCTGTCCCTTTTCAAAAGTATTTGCTTATGGGGTGGCCAGGTAGCACAGCAAGTAAGAACACCGGCTCCAGTGTCGGGATGACCTGGGGATCGAATTCCGGGCTCAGACACTTAGCACCCACCCAGAAACACCTGGCCATATAACCTTGAGCAAGTTACTTAACCCCAATTGCTTAGGGGCAGCCAGGTGGCTCAGTGAGTAAGAGCACCAGCTCCAGTGTTGGGATGAGCTGGGGATCAAATCTGGGCTCAGATACTTAGCACCACACCCAGAAATAACTGGCCATGTAACCTTGAGCAAGTTACTTAACCCCGATTGCTTTAAAAAAAAAAAGTATTTGCTTACAACTATCCTCTCCCCCAATCTGCCCTCCCTTCTCTATCACCCCCTTCCCAACCCTTATCTTCTTGCCTTCTATTTTCCTGTAGGGTAAGATACCCAACTGAGTGTGTATGTTATTCCCTCCTTAAGCCACCTTCAATGAGAGTAAGGTTTTCTCATTACCTTTTACTTTCCTGCACTTCCCTTCCATTGTAACAGTTGTCTCTTGCCTCTTTTATATGAGATAATTTACCCTAACCTATCTCTCCCTTTCTCCTCCCAATATATTCCTCTCTCACCTCTTAATTTTATTTTTTAGATATCATCCTTTCATATTCAACTCCTAATGTGCCCTCTGTCTATGTATACATGAACATACATATGTACACACTCACATATATTCATACACATATACACCCTCCTATACATACATACATATATATTTATATATATACACACACATATATATTCCCTTCAACTATTCTCATACTGAGAAAAGTCTCATGAGTTACAATTATCATTTTTCCATACAGGAATGTAAATAGTTCGACTTTAATAAGTTCTTATGATTTCTTTTTCCTGTTTACCTTCTCATGTTTCTCTTGCTTCTTGTAACTAAATGTCAAATTTTCTGTTCAGCTCTGGTTTTTTCATCAAGAATGCTTGAAAATCCTCTATTTCATTGAATGACCATATTTTCCCCTGGAGCATTATACTCAGTTTTGCTAAGTAGGTGATTCTTGGTTTTAATCCTAGCTCCTTTGACCTTGAGAATATTATATTCCAAGCCCTTTTGATCCCTTAATGTAGAAGCTGCTAGGTCTTGTGTTATCCTGATTGTATTTCCACAGTATTCAAATTTTTTCTTCTTGACTGCTTGCAGTATTTTCTCCTTCACCTGGGGACTCTGGAATTTGGCTATAATATTCCTAGGAGTTTTCTTTTGGGGATCTTTTTCAAGAGGTGATTGGTGAATTCTTTCAATTTCCATTTTGCCCTCTGGTTCTAGAATATCAGGGAAATTTTGCTGGAGAATTTCTTGAAGGATGTTGTCTAGGCTCTTTTTTTGATTGTGGCTTTCAAGCAGTCCACTAATTTTTAAATTTCTGTCCAGGATCTATTTTCCAGGTCAGTGGTTTTTCCAATGAGATATTTCATATTGCCTTCTATTTTTTCATTTGTTTGGATCTGTTTATAGTATCTTTACTTCTCATAAAGTCATTAGCTTCCATTTGCTCCAATCTAATTTTGATGGAATTATTCTATTCAGTGAGTTTTTGAAATTCCTTTTCTATCTGGGCAATTTGACTTTTTAAGGCATTCTTCTCCTCATTGGCTTTTTGGGCCTCTTTTGCCATTTGAGTTAGTATATTTTTAAGGTGTTATTTTCTTCAGTATTTTGGGTGGTCTCCTTTAACAGGCTGTTGACTAGCTTTTCATGATTTTCTTGCATCATTCTTATTTCTCTTCCCAATTTTTCCTCTACTTCTTTTACTTGATTTTCAAAATCCTTCTTGAGTTCTTCCATGGCCTGTAACCAATTCATATATTCCTTGGAGGCTTTTGATGCAGGAGTTCTGACTTCATTGTCTTCCTCCTGTTTCATGCTTTGATCCTTTTTGTCCCCAAAAAAGGATTCTATGATCTGCTTTTTTTCCCTCTCCTTGCTCATCTTGCCAGCCAATTATTTGACTTTTGAACTCTTTGCCATGGTAGAACTCTGCTTCCAGATTGCAGAGAGCTATGTCCCAAATCACTGGGGTTTTTGCAACTGCTGGAGCTATTAGGAGGGTGCCTTCTTTCCAGCCCCTACAAGCACTGGCACACTGGTCACACACCCCAGGACCACCACCCAAGACCACAATCCAGATCCAAGCCAGTTAAAGCAAGAGCAATTAGCCTTTGAATGGTCACTTGGTCCTCCTACAATCTGCAGGCCAGAAGCTCTGGAGGCAGCTGCAGCCACTTTGCCTTCTCCACTTCACACCCTGGGGACAGAGGCTAGACCATGCTCTTCTCCACCCAGTTCCAACAGACTTTGTGACTCACCTTTTACTTTCTTTTTGGCATTTATTGGTTGAGAAGTCTGGAAACTGCCACAGCTGCTGGTGATTCACTCTCCTGAAGTCTGCTCTGGCCACTGCTGGTCAGGGCTGCCCTGGGGCCAGAACTGCTAGGCTCATGCAGGACTGCTCTTGGCTCCCAGTCCTGTGTGATAGACCCTTCCTGTTGGTCTGCCAGGATGCCTTCAGCTGGAGATTTGTTTCTCTCTGTCACTTTGTGGGTTCTGTAGCTATAAAATTTATTTAGAGTAATTTTTTTTACATGTATTGGAGGTGGTGGGAGCTGGAGCTGGGCAGAGGTCCCATTTTTACTCCACCAACTTGGCTCCACTTTCAAGCATTCTTGATGAAAAAACCAGAGCTGAACAGAAAATTTGACTTTTAAATACAAGAATTAAGAGAAGCATGAGAAGGTAAACAGGAAAAATAAATCATAAGGAACTTATTAAAGTTGAACTATCTACATTCCTACATTGAAAAACAATAATTGTATCTCATGAGACTTTTCTCAGTATGAGTATAGTTGAAAGGTATATATATATATGTGTGTGTGTGTGTGTATACATACATATATATGTATGTATAGGAGGGCATATGTGTGTATTAATATATGTGAGTGTGTGCATATGTATGTACATGTATACATAGAGGGCACAGGATGAGTTGAATATGAAGGGATGATATCTACAAATAAAATTAAGAGGTAAGAGAGGAATATATTGGGAGAAGGAGAAACGGAGAGATAGAAAAGGGTAAATTATCTCATATAAAAGAGTTAAAAGAAAACTGTTACAATAGAGGGGAAGTGCAGGAAGGTGAAAAGTAATGAGCCAACTTTACTGGCATTGAATTTGACTTAAGCAGGGAATAGCATACACACTCAAAGGGAATAAGAGGGGGGATGATTGAAGGGAGGGAAGATTGGGGGAGAGGGTAGCTAGAAGCAAACACTTTTAAAAAGGGACAGGGTCAAAGGAGAAAATAAAATAAGTGGGGGGGGGCAGGATAGGGTGGAGGGAAATGTAATTAGGCTTTCACAATATAACCACTATAGAAATGATTTGCATACCTACACATGTACAACCTATATTGAATTGCTTGTCTTCCCAGTGGGGGTAGGTGGAGAGGAAAGAAGGAAAGAATCTAGAAATCAAAGTTTTAAAAAGAAATGTTAAAAAAAATTATTTTTTACATACAACTGGGAAATAAGATGTACAGGCACTGGGGTATAGAAATCCATCTTGTCCTACTAGAAAGTTAGGTGGGGGGATGAGGGAGAATATAAGAGAGAAAAGATTGGGGGAAGGGGTGTTTACTAGGATTGCTATTTTGGGGTGGGAGGTAGGTGAGACACAGGGAGAAAATTTGTAACTCAAAATCTTGTGGAAATGAATGTTGAAAACTTAAAATAAATAAAATTTTAAAAAATTTTAAAAAGAAATTAATTCAGGATGTTCACTGGAAGGTCAAATACTGAAGGTTAAGGTTAAATGCTTTGGCCAATAATGAGAAGATGGGACTCATTAGAAAAGACCCTGATATTGGGAAAGCTTAAAGGCAAAAGGAAAAGGGGATGGCAGAGGATGAGATGGATGGATAGAATCAGGGAAACAATGAACATGAACTTGGACAGATTTTGAGAGACAATGGAAGATAGGTGGTCTGGAGTGTTATGATCCATGGAGAGATGAAGTGCCAGACACCACTGAACAACTGAACAATAACAACGTAAATGACAGTTACTATTATTATTGCTATCTACCTCACAAAGTAATTGTAAGTTACAAATAAAAAGTCTATATGAAAGTGTCTTATAGGTATAAAGTACTATATTTATACAAGCTATTATTATTTTAAATTTTGTCTATTTTTATTAATGTCTTTTGTCTTGAAATCAATTTCCAAACACACCCCTCACCTCTCCCACACCCAGCGATCTTTCCTTTATAACAAAGATTTTTATAAGTAAAAGAAACAATTCAGCAAAAATCAATGAACATATCAATCATGTCCAACAGGATATGAAATATTCTACATCCATAGTCCCCCACCTCTGTAGTGAAGGGAGGGAGGTATGTTTTCTCAACTCTTTCCTATACATTTTAATTACAAATGTTGGTTGTTATAATTAGAGTATTTGGCATATTTTTATTGTTCTTTCCTTTTAAATTGTTGTAGTAATTTTGTGCATTGCATTCCTAATTGTACTTCACTCCATATCAGTTCTTACAAGTCTTCCCATGCAGTCTAAATTCTTTATATTAGTCATTTCTTATGGCACAGTAGTGATATTCCATTATATTCATGTACTCCAATTTGTTTGGCCATTCCCCTATTAATGGGCAAATACTTTGTGTCTAGTTCTTTTCTATAACACAAAGATTTCAACTGAATATTTTGGCATTTATGGGATTTTTGACTTCCTTTGGGTTTATGACTGGCAATGGAATCTCTGGGTAAAAAGTTATGAGCATTTTAGTCACTTTTTATTTATAAAGGAGAAGAGATGTGATTTCCCCTCCCTGGCTTGGTTGATGTAGTCACACATAATTTGCTAGTAAGTACACCCATTGATCTCCTCCCCCCTTTCTTTTAAGGTAATCAGAGCTAAGTGACTTGCCCACAATCATATAACTAGTAAATATCTGAGGTCAAATTTGACTTCAGGTCCTCCTGACTCCAGGACTCTATCCGTTGTGCCTCCTGTTTGCCCCAGCAATCCCTTTATAAGGTATGAGTCCATCTCTAAGTCTAGAAGAGAACAATGTGATTGACTGAGCAAACAAATTAGCCATAATCTTGGGGTATTTAAATAGTTAAACTCTAGATGATTTTGAGGAGTTTAATAAATCTAGGAGATTCAGGTCTTAAACTGACTTTGAGAAAAGTGAAAGGACTATTTCCTGGCTCTCTCCACCCCTCTCCCAAATGAAATTGGCTTAGTAGTTTTGAAGGCAAGCTAATTAACTGTAAGAGACACCATTTCCAACCTGGAGAACTTCAGAGACAGTTACTGAAAGAAGGAAGTAACTTCAAGGAGCAGGATTTCTGGACGTAGAGAAGAGAGCTAGAAATGGAGAAGAGTGGACCCTGGTAATACAGATCAGCAAACCACTCAGCATCAGAGAGTAGATTGTGAGAATTTTGTAATGAGAGAAAGGACTTCCAGATCCTATATTACCAGGAGTTAAGAGTTACTTTTACCACACATATTCCTCCTATATATATATATATATATATGCCTCATTACCATCAAATTCTAAGTTTGAGCCCACTCTTCCTGTGAAGACTATATATTGTGATAGAATGTGCCCAAGTTATGAATAAATATGAAAGTTGAGGGTAAATGTTCTAATTCTATTACTCAATATTAGTAAATGCCTTGACTAATAGTTAATTGTGTCCATTGGATGATTGCTAATGGGAAGCACACCGGTAAGGGTTTATGAACTATAGTTTTAAGAATATCATACCATAGGATTATTCCTAGAACCCAAGAGTGGTAGTCACCCATTGAGGAGGTAGCACAGAGGGGGCACTACCTTAGTATAATTGTAATTTTTAAAACTATTATTAATAACTGTCTAATATTTGAGCAAGTGCCTCAGTTCAGTTCTAAGGAAAACAGTTATAATAATTCACATTTCTATAGAGCTTTAAGGTTGACAGAGTGTCTTCCTCACATAAACCTGTGAGGTACAGGTATTACAGATGTTCTGTAAGTACAGAGCACAGGTATTATAGATGCTCTGTAAGTAGCAGAAGCAAGATTAGAGTCCAGGATCTTTGTCCATCTCACTTCAATCAATCAGTCAATCAATCAATCAATCAATCAATATTTATTAGTGCCTACTATGTGCCATCTGTAAAACAAGGAGTCTGGATTTGATGACCTCTGAGATTCCTTCCATCTCTTCATTTATGGGTTTAGGATACCTTATGGGAATCACAAGATCATAGGATCAGAGATGGAGTGACCTCACAGGTCATTGAGTCGAGACTCCTCATTTTACAGATGATGAAACTGAGGCCCATGGGTAGCTGGGGTAAGGATCAAAGGACATAATGTATGTAAAGTGCTCTACGTTTTTGAATATAAAGACTGTGGAAAATAACATATTATGTTTCCCTCAAATCTTTCTCTAATTCCTCAGCATGGCAACAAAGGGAATCTAGAAGGCCCATAAAGTGCTGGCTCTTTAAGACCATACAATACTAGAAAGGCTTTGAGTAAGAACTGATGGTAATCAATAAATCAATCAACAAACATTTATTAAATGTTTACTGTGTGCCAGGCACTGTGCTGGGCCCGAGGGATGCAAAAAGAAGCAAAAAACAGTCCCTGACATCAAGGAGCTTACAGTCTAATGGAGGAGACAACATGAAAACAGATACATACAAAAAAGTTACGTACAGGATAAATAGAAAATAATTGAGAGGGTATACTAGATGTCTGTTGCCTAGGGCCAGCCTTGGCTCAGTTAGGATAGCTCATCCGCAGAAAGAATACCAGCCCCTAGGTGATTAATATTTTCAGATCTCAGCAACTCACACAGATTGCCTAATGAAGTATACAGGGACTACCAATGGTTAGGACAAAGGGATTGCCCTTCATGAAGGAATCCATAGGATAGCAGATTTACAAGTGAAAGGACTTTAGAAATGAACTTGCCCAGCCCCCTCATTTTACAAATGAATGAAACCAGGTTCAGAATGTTGAAGAGAGTTGTCCAAATACTGGTATTTAAGAACCATTCTAGACTTTGAGCATAAGTCCTTCCACTCCAAATTTAGTGATTATCTCCTCACTGCACATGTGTTTTCAAAGCATTATGTAGGCAATGGGTTTCCTAGAAGGTTGGATGGAAGAAGTATTCAAATGTCACATTTTATGACACAAGTGACTGGCTTTTGAGTTGTACTCTGCTTAGATGTAATGTAATTAAACTGTCTAAAAATGACCACTGAGGTTTGAATGACTGAAAATACAAGCTAGGTCTGGAAATAATAGGAAGGGTTGACAGGTAGGGATAGATCCACGAGTGACAGTACCCCCATGAGATTGACATTAGGCCTAGACAAAAGGCCAGGAGGTATGATGGTGAGGGGCAGGCTATTGGATAATTGCAGATTACTTGCCCCAGACTCCTGAGTGACAATAGGAATAAGCTACAATTAAAATATGAGGATAAAAATTAACTTGTTTTCTTTCAGTTTTTGTTTTGCAGTTTTGACATTCTCTATTACTTTATGAATCTCCACATCTTCATGTATATATATATATATATATGAAAGAAAGGTAAATGGAAATTAAAGCCTCCTGCTGCTTAGGACTTTGGAGGTAGAATTTGCATCCCTGAAGCATCCCTGAAGAACTGAGCCAGTTGAAATTTCCCCAGAGGATCTTGAGGACCTTAAACAGAGGTTTTTCCTGGGATATTATTCCTTCCAAATATGGGTAATTGCATTAATAGGCAAGAAAAACTTCCCTCTTCACAAAAGAAGCCTCTGTTTAGGCTTGCCCCCTCTATTGTTTTCACTTTGGCTAAGTAATGATTAATAGACTACATAAACAGAGTTCCAAATACCTGCATTTGGTTGTGGATCAGGAAATTATTTATAGTTGCCTGAAGCCAGCCTTGATGTCTGGTATTTCTATGGGATTGTCTTGAGCCCAGGAGGGGAGAAATGTTGCCTTGTGTCAATAAGAAAAAAGCATTTAAGAATCTTTACAGGTGTTTCTCAAATCAGTTTCTGTGTAAAGAAGGGAAGAGATGGTATTTTGCAGCCAGCCGGGGGGGAGGGGGGGGGGGGGGGGAGAAAAATAGGAGCAATTTGATTAAAGATTAATTTCTGAAGTAGGTGAGGAGAGAGGAGGAAAATTTACCGAAAGTCACATAAAGTTGGGTTTTGACTCAGTTCCCTAAAGAGAAGGGCAACTTCCTGTTTATTTCTGTCTTTATTTGAAATTGATATGTTTTTGATCATGGTTGGAGAATAGTCAAGAACACTTGGGGGGATCTCTCTTGTCCTCTAAATGTTACAAAGCAAATTAAAATTGGGCTCTCTCCTCTACTTTGCAGAGATTGAGGTCTCTAGGTGCATATGCATATAATGTCAGACTTTTTCATTGTGTTGGTTTATTTGGCTGAGCTGTTTCTCTCCCTCTTTTTTATTCTTTCTTATAAGGAATAGAAGGGATGGGGTACCTACTTTGTATTGTAAAATTGTTATCTGTAAAATTCCTTTCCCAACCTTGGGCTCAGCCCCTTCCCCCTACCCTGTACTCCGCCTAGGCAACACCTTGTGACTCCTTTGTTCTTACTTAATCTCTTCATTTCTCCTCCGCCTGGCCCACACCCTCCTTTGTCCTTGCCTCTGGTCTCCTCCGGTCTGGCCCAAATCTTATCTAAACTATCTATGCACTAAAGTCACTAGTTCTTCTCAGTCAGCTCTAACCTTTGGTCAGCTCTGACCTTTATCTATGCACTGAGGTCCCTCCTGTCCGGTCAGCCCTGACAATGGCAGCCCTACCCTTTAAAAGTAAAAGCATGTACCCCTCTCACTCACAGGTCCCCTAAAGGACTCTTGCCTGCTTCTCATAGAAGCGTAACAATAAACTTCTACAACTCTCACTCCAATTAAGCCTGAGACCTTGAATTCTTTCCAGATGCTATTGCAGGTTTTCTGGTCTTAGATAAGATCATAATTCCTGCTGAACCTATTGGGATCCCGTCCCTCATCAGAAAGGTGTGATATAGCCAGGTAGCACAGCGAGTAAGAGCACTGGCTCCAGTGCTGAGAAGACCTGGAGATCGAATCCCGGGCTCAGACACTCAGCACCACACCCAGAAATAACTGGCCATGTAACCTTGAGCAAGTTACTTAACCCTGATTGCTTTATAAAAAAAAGAAAAAAAAAAGAAAGGTGTGATATAATGGGAAACATATATGATGTAAAGACAAAAAAAATTAATAAAGGGGTCATTTCATCTAATGTTAAAATACTTTTTTCTAGGGGAACCTTATTATTTATAATCCTATTCTAATAATTACCATTGGACTCTTAAAAATTTAGAACAGAAGTGAAGTTGTTGTGTTTGTCCTTCATTCTTGAAGAGGACCATGGCATCAAGGAAATGATAACATGATTTGCAATTGACTTTGATTTGAGTGAGGGAGGGCTGTGCAAGCTCACTTTCTCCTCCAGAGTCATGTGGGTCCAGTGGCCACATATTTATCAGGATGACTGGAGATGGCTCAGGATGCAATGGGAGACCCTGGCCCTTTTAGGCTAAGGCCTCCTCAAGTACTCACTTAGAGTGAGGTAATGCCCACTTAGTGAAGAAGCCTCTTTAAGAAGTGAGTCAAGGGATGGCCCAATTTAATTAGAAAAAAAGAAAAAGAAAAAATCAAGCTGGGAGAGGAAGACCCTCAAAGTTGCTGTTCCAAAGAGAAACAACTACCATTGACATTTACTCTAAGCCAGGAGGACCCAAAATATAATCATTAAGTGGAACTTAGGCAGGAACCTATTATGGTCCAATCTGTGAGCTTCTGAGTGAACTGGGTTTAAGGTTTTGTGAAAGAAGGAAGGAAGGAAGCAAGGAAGGAAGGAATCTAGCTAGTAAACCCCAAGTTAAGTAGTTAAGTGGGCAGCTTCTAGTCATCAAAATTTACCTTCCTTTGGGAGGAGAAGGAGAGGACGAGCTGAGTTACCCAACTAGCTAGGTCCCCATTCAGGTGGCTTGATCTATTTCCAGGTTGTATTTGTCTTTCATTTTTGAAGTATACCATGGCATCAAGAAAATGATTTTGGTGACTTAACAGAGCCTTCCCTCACTAAAATCAGTCAACTGCAAGTCATGTCATCATTTCCTTGATGCCATGATCCTTTTGAAAATGAAGTGAAGTGAAAATGGAAAGAAACTAAACCTAGGCCAAGCTAAGATCTCACCAAAATAGTCTTTGAAACAAAGGTAACAACATTGGACTTAAAGTCAAGAGACCTAGGTTCTAACCTGTCTTTGGTCATTTACTACCTGTGTGACCTTGGGTAAATACACTTCTAATGGCCTTTTCTCCATCTTCATCCTTGTTGCTGTTGAGTCATTTTCAGCTGTATCTGACTCATGACCCTGAGTGAGAGAGGTGAAACTTCTCAGACTATACTCTAAAATCTAGTAAGGCTCTTTGTGGGAAACAAGCCCAAGTTCCCCTTCACCGGAGATCACATGATTTACAAGGACTTAAAACTCAGAGCAGTAGGGAGTCACCCCTCTCCTCAGTGACACCTCAGCATAAGATATGCCAAATAAGGACAGAAGTGCTTTCTCAAATGTACATTGGGTGGCCTACTGTGTCCTTGCTCTGGTACTTGAGGTAGATTGCCATGCTAAGATTGTGCACCTGACTTCTGGCCAATGGAAGAAAAGGGTCAGGAGGGAGGTGGGGGAGAATTCACCATTAGGGTTTTATAACTTTGCCATTTCCTTTTGTAAATTGCTTCTCCTCCCTAACCATTTGTCAGGAGGGTGACCCTTTCTCGAGATCGTAATATGCCATTCTTTTCTGCTTCCTATCTTGAGAAACCTCTGAGTATTATATAGGTAAGGATTTCTGTTGCACACAATTTTTGGGGTGCACAGTTTTGTCGGGCTCGCCCAGGATTTATCCTTTCATGAAAGGGTCCCACAGACCCTTAACAAGGACCAGGCGCCAACCGAGGTTTCTCAGGGGTCCTTGGAACTGGTCTGTGAGATCTGACTCTAACAGGGTAACAAGCCAAAGAGAGGGACTCAGTACAAAGCAGAAATTCTGGTTTTGCTAGTGAAGACCACCGGCAGGGGATCATGTAAGTTTGTGTACACAAATCCAGGTATGCAAGTCTCTGGGTGATCCAGGGGTGGGAGACAATCTAAGCAATTTGAGTCTGTAAGATTTCTCCTGCCTAGGAAAGAGTTAAATAGGCCTAATAGAGCTTGATAAGATTAAAACTATGGGTAAAGAGGAACCTAAAACAGCCCATCCAAAATACTTGTTTCTAACATTTCAGAGGATAGTCCTCTTGGAGATAAACTAGCTAATTGGGATAATTTACCAAAATACAAGGGAAAAGACTAAAAGAAGATGATAAAATACTATTGCCTCATTTGGGCCAGCACCCCACTTGGGAGAGGCATATCTTGGCCAAAATAAGGCTCCTCTGAAGACTGGTTGTGCCAACAACTAAATTTGTATATGAATTCTAAGGAGCCTTTAACCTGGGGAAATGAATATGCCCTGTGGAAGTAAGACTATTTGCTCTAAATAAGGGGAGGAGCCTAAAGGGAAATCAGAAGAACTAGAACAGAGGCCGCATCCCTGGGACCCCCTTCTTTCTCTACCCCTGCCCTACATTCCTTCATCTCTAGGACTGGGACAGGTATGGGGACTTCCCTGTCCAACCTCAACTCTTCCTTCCCTGCCCTCCAGGACCTCTAAAAGGGAATCTGAAAGGGGTGAGGACTTAATTGACTAGACACACCCAAACAGGCCTATCTCCTCAGGGAATTGAAACAGTTAATAAAAGATCTAGAGTTTTCCTCTCCCTGGGATTGTAGAAGCTGCTAAAACTTTCCCTCTTCAGGAAGTCCCACTGCCCCAGGGGATAGGCTACGAGAATGTCCCCCCCCCCCCCACTGAAATTACAACTTTTAATAAAGAAATGAAGCAGTTAATTGAAGACCCCTCAGGGGTCACTGATCAGGTTAATCAGTTTTTAGGACCCAATTTGTATACTTGGGGTGAATTATTATCAATCTTGGATATATTATTTTCTGGGGAAGAGAGGGGAGAAATTAGGTGGGCTGCTATGCAGGTTTGGGATGAATCCCAGCCTTTGGCTTCAAGGAGGTCCAAGAGGAGAGGAAAAATTTCCTCTCTGAGATCCCACCTGGGATCACAGTAACTCCATACATAGAGGGCACCTGCAAGATCTTAGAAACATGGTGATCCAGGGAATTCAGAATGCAGTGCCTAAGAACCAGAATTAAAAAAAAAAGTACAGGAAATATAGCAGGACAAAGACTAGGCCTCATACACCTTTCTTGATATGTTGAAAGAAAATATCAGAAAATTCTCTGGTCTAAATTTAGATGATCCTATGAGCCAAGCATGGTTAAAACTATATTTTGTTACTAATGCTTGGCCAGACATTAATAAAAAGTCACAGAAAATTGAAGAGTGTCAGGAATCCTCCAGATTCCACTCCCCAAAACTAAAAGGGAGCTTTGGAAATTCTTGGGATTGGTGGGATACTGTAGGAACTGGATTGCCTCCTACGCAGTCCTGACCAAACCTCTATATCAACACCTATTGGATGAGAAACCCGACCATATAGTGTGGAATGAGAACAGTAGAAAGAGCTTTGCTCGTTTAAAAGAGGCCCTGACTTCCCCTCCAGTACTGGTTCTCCCTTCCCTAGAAAAGCCCTTCCAGGGGCCGCCAGGTAGCACAGCAAGTAAGAGCACCGGCTCCAGTGTTGATAAGACCTGGAGATCGAATCCCGGGCTCAGACACTCAGCACCACACCCAGAAATAACTGGCCATGTAACCTTGAGCAAGTTACTTAACCCTGATTGCTTAAAAAAAAAAAGCCCTTCCATCTTTTTGTAAATGTAGAAAAGGGAGTAGCCTTTGGGGTATTGGCACAAATAAGAGGAGGGTGGAGAAGACCAGTAGCCTTCCTCTCCAAGATTCTGGACTGTGTTGTCTGGGGATGGTCCACTTGTATTCAGGCTGTGGCCACCATAGCCATCCTAATTAAGGAGAGTCAGAAGTTGACCTTTGGGGTGAGCCTTATAGTGAGTGTTCCGAACCAGGTGACGGTGATTCTCAATCAGAAAGCAGGCAGGTGGCTCACTGACTCCCCAATCTTGAAATTTGAGGCTATTTTATTGGAAAAGGATGATTTGGTATTAGCCCAAGACAATAATCTGAACCCTGCCTCTTTCTTCACTGATAGCTTGGAATGGAGTTCAGTGTCTGAACATTACTGCCTAGACATAATTGATCTCCAAACCAAGGCAGGGGAAAATCCCCAAGAATCCCCTGCCCTTCGAGGGGTAAATCTGTTCATAGATGGTTCCTCTAGAGTGGTTGAAAGGAAATGGAAAAATGGGTATCTATAACAGATGGAGATAGAGGATCTCTGAGGCAGGGGGACTACCCAAACCCTGGTCTGCCCAGGCGTGTGAACTTCACTTACTAAATCAGGCCCTAAAGTTACTGGAAAGAAGGGAATGGAACATTAATACATATTCAAAATGTGCTTGGGGAGTGGCACATGTATTTGGGAAGATATAGGAATGATCAATAGCAGAGGAAAAGAACTGGCCCATATTACCTTAATAAGCAAAGTCTTGGAAAACCTGTTATTGCCTGAAGCCATTGCTATTATATATGTTAATGGCCATCAGTCTGGACAATCCTTTGAGGCCAGAGGAAACTGCCTTGAAGATGAGGAAGCTAAGAGGGCTGGAGAGGAAGGATCAGGGCAGGAAGATCCTATGTTGGTCTTAATCCCTTCATTTCCTCCCAGTCTTCCCTCCCCCTCCTTTTCTCAGGAAGAGAAACAGAAGGCCCAAATTCTTGGGGCACAAGAGGATAAAGGCAGACACTGGTTCCTCCCTGATGGTCGAGAGGTCTTGACCAAAGCAAGTGTGAGACAGGTAGGTACTGAAACACAACAGGGTAGTCACTGGGATGTCCAGAACATGTGTGGCATGGCTTTGACCCATTTCAGGCAATTGGTGCATGGCTGCCTTGTTTGTCAAAGGATAAATAAGTTCACCCAGTCCCAGGTTCCAGTTGGGGGAATGCCCCCAGTAATTAGGCCATTCCAGAGTATACAAGGCAGATTTTACAGAACTGCCTCCAGTAGGCTGCCTAAAATACTTGCTGGTCATAGTAGATCACCTAATCTCTTACTGCAGGCAACTGCACAGGCAGTTAGCCGAATCCTGCTTGAGCAAATCATTTCTAGATAGGGGATGGTGGAGAGGATAGACTCGGACCAGGCGACACATTTCATTGCCAGGGTCCTTAAATCTCTGGCCAGACCATAGGAATTCCCTGGGAGCTCCACACTCCTTGGCACCCTTCTTCTTCTGGCAAGGTGGAAAGGATGAATCAGGAAATAAAGAGACAGTTCACTAAATTGACAACTGAAACCCAACTATCATGGACCAAGTGCCTCCGGATAGTTCTTGTCAGGATTAGAACTAAGCCTAGGAGAGACATTGGACAATCTCCTTATGAACTTCTGTATGGACATCCATACCCTGGGTGGGGGAGGGGGGGGAATGAAAAAAACAAACTGAGATCCTATGTTGGAATGCAAAGACAAATTTCTTAGAAATTATGTACATGCTTTGGTAAAACACCTCCATGCTTTACAGAGCAAAAACTTGATTGATCAAACTCTGCCACTGGGGTTCCTAGGGCATCAATACCAGCCTGGAGACTGGGTATTGATCCAGGTGTGGAAAGAGGAAAAGCTTACCCCATCTTGGGAAGGACCTTTCCAGATCCTGTTGACTTCAGATATGGCAATCCTGACTAAAGAACGTGGGTGGACACACCATACTTGGGTAAAGGGATCTGTAAACCCTGCTGCTGAATGGACTATTGATCCAGAAGATTTGGTGGAACTGAAGTTGTCTTCAGAGAAGGCTACCACCTACAGGCTGAGCTCATGAGCCCTGAACTCTTACTTATAGTAAAGCCTTTTCTGCTTATAACTATACTTGTGGGTGGAATCCTTTTTTGTCTCTCTACTCTTTTGTGTAATTCTTTTACTTATAACAAGAGTGTAATACCATGGGATTTACCTTAACTCTGCTCCTGGTCAGTATACCCTTTGTCCAGCTAGTCCCCATTCCCTGAGTACTCAAAGAGAATACCGAAAACAGTTTTGATTACTGGAATAGTCTGGAACACTTTGTCCAAAATGATAAGGCTAGAAGGGATGGCTGAGGGGACTGTACAATTAATGGTGTTAAAAGGACAAGGGTGGACCCCAATTGACCAAGAGAACAGGCCTAGTCCTGAGGGTCTAGAAACTAAGGAAGATGAGATTGTAGAAGTGGCTTATCAGCAATGGTGTAAGAAGTTTTCAGGGAGTGAAAATGAGAGGAGGGATTGAGTGAGAGAAGTGAAAACTTCTCAGACTATACTCTAAAATCTAATAAGGTTTTTCATGGGAAACAGGCCCAAGTTCCCTTCACCAGAGATCACATGATTTACAAGGACTCAAAACTCAGAGCAGTAGAGCAGTGGGGAGTCACCCCTCTCCTCAGTGACACTTCAGCATAAGATATGCCAAGTAAGGACAGAAGTGCTTTCTCAAATATACATTGGGTGGCCTACTGTGTCCTTGTTCTGGTACTTGAGGTAGATTGCCATGCTTAGATTGACTTCTGGCCAATGGAAGAAAAGGGTCAGGAGGGGAGTGGGGGAGAATTCCCCATTAGGGCTTTATAACTTTGCCATTTCCTTTTGTAAATTGTTTCTCCTCCCTGACCATTTGTCAGGAGCGTGACCCTTTCTCGAGATCGTAATAAACCATTATTTTCTGCTTCCTACCTTGAGAAACCTCTGAGTATTATTTGGGTAAGGATTTCTGTTGCACACAGTCTTTGGGGTGCACACAACCCCATTTGGGATTTTCTTGGCAAAGATAGATACTAGAGTGGTTTGCCATTTCCTTCTCCAGACCATTTTACAAATGGGAACCTGAGCAAATGGGTTAAGTGACTTGCTCCAGGGTCATATAGCTAGTAAGTATGTAAAGTCACATTTGAACTCAGGTCTTTCTGACTCCAAGCTCAGCATTTTATCTACTGCACCATTATTCTTGACCTTTGCAGCTTTTGACTGTTGACCTACACTGCTCTCTCCTGCTTCTTCTCTTTCCTGTCTGACTGATACTTGTTGAATCTCCTTATCCAGGTCATGTTCACAAATGGTGGGCTCTGTCCTGGTCCCTTCTTTACTCTTCATTTATATTATCTCAGCTGGTGATTTCATTAGTTCCCATGGGCTCAATTATCTCTATGCCAAAGATTTCAAGATCTAGCCTTAACCTCTCTTCTGATTGAACTACAGTTTTATATCACCAACTTTTGGATATTTTGAACTGGATGTCCCAAAACCAACATATTCAAAACAGAACTCACGGGGTGGCCTGGTGGCACAGTGAATAGAGCACCGGCCCTGGAGTCAGGAGGACCTGAGTTCAAATCCTCACTTACTAGCTGTGTGACCTTGGGCAAGTCACTTAATCCCAACTGCCCTGCCTTCTATCCTCCAAAAAGCAAAAAAACAAAAACCAAACCCCAGAACTCCCTTTACCCTCACACCATCCCCTCTTCCCCACTTTGCTGGTACCATAGAGGGCACCAATGTCCTTTTAGTCCTTTTAGTCACCCAGGTTTGTAGCATATGCGCCATCTTTGATTCCTCAGATAAATTCAATCCTCCATATCTCCAATCTGTTGCCAAACCATTGCTACCTTCACAACATTTCTTGAATACATTCTATTATCTCTGCTCACCCCTCCACCACCTTAGTGTAGGCCTTCATCATTTCTTGATTGGGTTCCTTATCTCTCCTAATTCTAGTTGCCAAAGTGATTTTCCCAAGTTTAAGTCTGACTAAGTCATACTCAGTAAGCCTCATTGGCTCCTTATTGCTTCAAGGATCAAATAAAAAACCCTTGGGTTGCCATTTAAATCCCTTTACAACCTGATCCTTTCTTACCTTTCTAGGCTTTGCACACTCAACTTCCCATCCTTTAACTTCCTCTGGGACTAAGATGAGCTAGTCTAATCTTTCTTCCAGAAAATAAACTTCAAGTATTTTAAAGACAGCTCTCATTTTCTTTTGAGATCCTGATAATCGTTAAGACTGAGCTGTCCAGCTCAGTTTCATTTCATGAGCTAATATGATAAACATGTATTTATGTTTTTATCCAAAAAATGTTGAGTGGTACAAAAGGTAGGTCTCTTGGATATTCCACTGGAGACATCTTTCCAAGTCCATACATACCATTGATTATTATTTCTCTTTGAGGCCAACCATTCATCAAATCATGAATCCATCAATTTGTATACTCACCAATGCTATCTTATTTCACAGTGTCCACAAGAATAGTATGAAATACTCAGGCAAATGGCTTGCTAAAACCTTCTTTGCTTCACGTTTTTTTTTTGTTTTGTTTTGTTTTTTGGAGGGCAATTGGGGTTAAGTGACTTGCCCAAAGTCACAAGGCTACTTTTTGTGCTAAGTGTCTGAGGCTGGATTTGAACTCAGGTCCTCCTGACTCCAGGGCCGGTGCTCTATTCACTGTGCCACCTAGCTGCCCCTGTTTCACGTTTTTAAGAGCTAAATTGGTGGGGAAAGAGTGGAGTGGTCTCAGGCCATGTATAAATGAGAGAAGGAGAATTAATTCTGAGGTAGAAATACCCCAGGGGAGTCATGGGCAAAAAAATCTAAAAAGGTAATTTATATTCTTTTTAACCACCTAGGATTTTCACTGTCATCTTAACAAATTATCTTCTCAGAAACTATTAAACATTTCCAGAAGGCTTTTAGTTAAAAACTCAGAATATTACATTTTAAAAACGACAATGGCCATAGTTCTAGTCTTCTCTAATTTAGGATTTTGCTTCAAGAATTCTAGATTATTTCCCCCTGGTAGACTTCATGATTTTCCTGGGAACTTTATCTTCCTTCAAGATCACTTCATTCTTGATACTGTACCTCGTCAGTATCTTCTACTTCTGGGACCCCTCTGAATGGAGGTTGGAGAACTCCTCCCCAAAGTTCCACTTAAAGAGGTCTCCCAGGATATCTCCTCACCTCCCAGCTAGTTGAACTTTCTTATAGCCTTTTTTATTATGTTCTTGGGCTTATATACTTCAGCATACCACATAATTTTCAAGAACAGCTTTCCTCCCTAATCCCCCTTCTCATATTCCTTTTGTATTTTGTCTTCCCTCATTAGATTGTAAGCTCCCTGAGGACTGGGACTGCCTTTCTTTTTCCTGTTTATATCCTCTGCCTTAAACAAAGTACTCGGCATACAGTAGACACTTAAACAATGTTTATTGACTGATTGGCTAATAAGGTTTGTAGAGAGGGATAGCAGAAGTAAGTCAAAATTGTCCTGCTGGGTGCACAGATCATATCATGATATAAGAAATAGTAGAACATGGTGGATAGCCACCAGGCATGGAAGTCAGGAAGATCTCAGTTCCACTCCTGACTCTGGTACACACTAACCTTGTGACCTTGAGCAATCCCTTTACTTGTCCTGCTCAACTCTCTTAAGAATATAAAATTGCAGAATACTTGCTAATCTGTATAAAAAGAGTTTCCATACTGGAGTTCTCTCTTGTAGTGAATCTTGATTGTCTAGACATAAGATAACAATCCTTTGAATTTATAAGATGGTTAACTAAGATATTAGAGTTGGATGGGTTTGTTTATTTGTGTAAAAAGACAATTCAAATAGCATGTTTCTTATCTCATTGAGTTCCCACAATAACTCTGGGAGGTAGGCAGGGCAGGGCAGGTACTATTATAAAAATAGGAATTATTATAAGAAGAAGAGATTGAGGCTCAGAGACATTAAGGTTACCATAACTGGTAAGAGGTAGAGTAAGAGCTCAAACTCAAATACTCTCTCTCATAATTCCACTATAACCTATAACATCATCTCTCATATCATCTATGGAAAGATATATGAAAAAAAAATCCATGAGGAAATAAAAAATCAAGGGAATGGAAAGAGATATTGAAAGGTCATTGAGTCCATTCTCTGCCTTCAGGCAAGACCACACCTAAACTATCCCAGACAGATGAGACTCTATTATCTTTTTCAAGACCTCCCTAGTAGAGGAGCCCACAATCCCCTGTTGTAACACGTAGGCTGATATGTTACATACTTCAGCATACCACATATTTTTCAAGAACAGCTTCAAGATGAATCCATTACAGGTCCTATTAATTAGACTAGTGTTGGAAAAAAAGTATAGAAAGTTCTGTAACTTCCTTATCAACAATACTTTAAAGAATGGCATTTGTCCTCTGATGCTACAGGTATTTAACCTGAAAACACTGAAATTAATCCGGTGTACAAGGAGAGCTCTCTATACTTAGCTGCAGAATTCTCATTTATCCACAGTTGGATTTCTGCAATAATTATGTAACTGGCTCCAATTAGGATGGCTCATTTTTCAAAACAATAAATTATGAGAAAACCAGTCATGACCAAACAGAACTTAAAATAGGAGTGTTCATCCTTGAGCTCGTAAAGTTCTGTAATGCTTAAATAAAACTTAAAAGTACACCCAGTTGACCCGCTTTTCTCCTCCCTGCCTAACCCCTCTATTGATTAGAAACACATAAGGAGGCTGAGTCTATTGGTAACATTAGTTGAGAAAAGTATCTGCTTATACTGAGTCAAAGAAACTCTTTCACGACATTTAAATAAGCCTTTTGATAAAGGTCTCTTTCAGTATGTTAAGTGGTTTGCAGTTGATAAAAAACAAAATTTAATTTTCATTCACAAATGAAAGCACTTTCTTCCTGGCTGATAGTCATCTTAGATGACATTAAATGAATATCCTTTAAACTCAAAGGTGACTACACCAGCCAAGTGCTTTACCAAATGTTCTCCATTGATGGTTATTAATTAGTATAAGCCATTGTGGAGTGAGTGCTTTATTCCAGGCCCTTTAGGCTTCTTAAATTTATGACCTTTCATTGAAATATTTATAGGACAGAGAGAAGTTCAGTTCAATCCCTTTCTGGAACATTCAGGCACAATTTGCAGTTCAAGGAAGAGACAGGATCAGGAAATATCTACTGTATCCTTTAGCAGGTTTAATCATACAGAAAAAGCACATGGAAATGTTCTGGAAAGGGATTGTCTCTTGACAAATTCTTGTTTTTAAATTTTTACTGCCTCTTACAACAAAAGTAGAACCATCAAAGGGAAATTATGGCATCGTAACATCTTCTGACATCTTAGGGTGCTTTTAAGAAAGATGCTATCCACATTGGCTCCAGTCCTTCCTTGAGTCTCCTCCATGTTATGTTGGTAACTAATCTGTCTGTAAAAAACACTATGCTGTTCTTTAATGATGAGAGTGGTAAAAATAATGGTCTAAGAGACAATAAATAAGACACCAGATTCCTAAGTGCAGTCACTTACATGTAGATATGTCTACCGTAGGCCTTTCTATTAAGCCTTTCCACACTTGGACCTGACAAAAATCAGAGCTTCAAGCCAGGTGAGAGAATCCAGGCTCACCTCAACAAATGAGGATTGTATCAGAAGGGAGTAATGATACAGGTGATAGATAACCATGTAGTGCGTATACATATCGCTAGCACATTACTTTTATATATACACAAAAGGAAAAACTCACTGACTCATTAGATTGAAAGCTCTCTGAGGACAGGGACTATCATTTACAAAAAAAATTCTTTGTATACCCAGATCTAAGAGAATAGTGCCTTGAACATGGTAGGTGATTAATACATTTTGAAATGAGAAAAAAAGGAGAGGTCCAGAATGACTCCAGTTTTTCAAGCCTGGTTAACCATTGACAAAAATAGAAAAGCTTGGAAGAGAAGTCAATATGGGGCAAAGACAATGAACATGGCTTTGAATATGTTATGTCTGACGTGATGTCAGAATAAGTGAATAGAACAATCCAGCAGGCAGTCAGAAATGTGGGCCTGGAACTCAGGAGAGAGATCTGGGATGGAAATGAAGGTTGGTGAGTCAACCCTATGGAGAAGATAGTTGAACCTGTGAAAATGGAGAGAATGAAAAGAAAGAAAGGGAAAGGGTAAGTGATTGAGGTTTTAGGTCCTTCTAAAGTTGGTGAAAGATAAAAGCAAAGCTAGTGAAGACAAGGGGGAGTGATGAGATTCAAGTATACCAAGAGCAGCTTTGCTAAGCTTTGGGAAAAAAAATGCCCTGGAGATCTTTGCTGTTCTGTGAGGCATAGTGGTACAGCATGGTAAGAGCCCTGGAATTAGATGAGTCAGATTTAAATCCTGCTTCTAAAGCTTACCTACCTGTGTGATGTTGGGCAGGTGCTTAACCTCCCTGGGCCTCAGTTTCCTCATCAGTAAAATGAAGGAGATACACTAGTCAGGAAGCACCCTCCAACTCTAACTCTCTTTGATCCCGTGACCTGTTGTGGTCATTCACGTTCAACCTGTCCTCAGTCCAGGGTCCCTTCTCCTGCTTGGGATCTCCAAGAAGCTTCTGTTCTTCTAGCTTCCTTCTGCTTCTATAATTAGCCATAGCTTACATAGTAATGACCCACATTTACAAAAAAATACTTTGAAGTTTATACAGTTCTTTCCTCTCTAGAATCTTATGAGATAGATATTGCAAACATTATTTCTGTTTTCCAGATGAGGGAGCTGAATTTAAGAGAGGCAGAAGTAACTTGCCCATGGTCACACAGCTCATATGTGTCAGATGGGAGATTCAAAGCCAAGGCTAGCTCTCTCTCCACTATCCTTACTGCTTCTCATTGCTGTAGACTGAAGTCCCTAGAAAAGCATGTCTCTCCCAGTCTTTGGTTTCTGCTTAACTAATTTTTTTTCTTTTTCTTTAATTGTTTCCTGATTCTCATCTGAAAGGCTTGGTCTCCCTTTGATAAAGGACTTATCCTATTTCCAGAGTTATCTGCTCTCTCCTAGAGAAGTAGGCACTTGTTTATTCAACAAATGAAGGCAACATATGATTACAAAGACAACCTTCTTCCACAGCTATTGTTGCTGCTGTCAAGTTGTTTCAGTCGTATCTGATTCTTTTTTATCCCATTTGGGGCTTTATTGATAAAGATATTGCAGCAGTTTGCCATTTCCTTTCTAGTTTATTTTTACAGATTATTAAATTGAGGCAAACAGTGTTAAGTGACTTGCCCAAGGTCACATAACGAGTGTCTGAGGCCAGATTTGAACTCATGAAGATGAATCTTCTGACTCCTGGTCCAGCCCTCTATCCACTGTGCCATCTTCTTCTATAGAGGACATGAAAACAGGGACCAATTCATTATAATAAGTATACTTGGCCCAAGTCGCTACAGACAAATGGAAACTTGGCCCATCGCTTAATGTTCTCCCAATGTTCAGGAGAAATCAGCAGGTGTAAAACAATTGTAGGGGCACAGAAGGCCAGTGGGGGCAGAGGACCCAGGAAGGAAATGCTGCCAGATCCTCTCCAGAGAAACCCCTTGGTCAGTGGACCAGTTGCTCCACCTTATTTATGGCTCTGCCCACCTTTAGCTTTTCAGTTTGGGGGACACTTAACTTGTTATAGAAGTCATTTCTTGGGCCCTGAACATGATTCTTGGTGACTTCCTCCCATTTCCAATTAAATAGATGGTTTAATATTTCTTTCCCTGTGAGAGCCTCTCAAATACTTAAAGATAGTTATGTTCATTCTAAATAATAGTAACAACAGAAAAATTATAGGAAGATTTACATAGCTTATCTCACTTTAATTTTCACAATAACCCCATGAGATAGGAACTACTGATAATGGCATCCTCACTTTGTAGATAAGGGAACCCAGGCTTTAATAGGTTAAGTGACTTGCCCAGGGTCACACAGCCATCAAAGGTCAGAGGCAGGATCCTAACTCAGATTTCTCCTGACTTAATTTCAAGGTTTTCTTCACTATACCACATTGTCTTTTTTCCCCTCTCCACGCTAACTCACATTGGTACCTTCAACTGGTGAAGAAATTCTCTTTACCAACAAAGTAGACTCTGCAACTTATACAGTAAATAGTCTTAGAGTATTTCCTAGAGTTCCTACAGATTAAATGACTTGCCTAGAGTTAAAGAGTAAGTATGTATTAGGGGCAGGACTTGAGCCCAGACTTTCTTGGCTTTGAGGTTGGTTCTTTCTCTCATACAACAGTCAGATCTGTGCTTTAATAATATTAGTTTGGATGTATGGATTAGAGCAGTAGAAACTGAAAGCAGAGTGACCAATAGGGAGATTAGTAGAGTAGCCCTAACAAGATGAAAGGTAGAGAGAGGGATGGAAGAGTTAGCATGGAGATAAAATTAACAAACTTGGCAACTGATTGGATATGGGATGTGTGTGTGTGGGGGGAGTATGTGTTTGTGTGTGTGTGTGTGTGTGTGTGTGTGTGTGTGTGTGTGTGTGTGTGAAGGCAGAGATGAAGAGTGAGGAGTGGAGAATGATCTCTAGGATGAAAACCCAAGTGCCTGGAATGATGGTAGTGCCCTCAACAGAAAAACGGAAGTTGGGGGATGGGCAACAAGTTGCTTGGGGTATGTCGACTTTGAGATGCCTATAGGGCGTCCTGGTGGACATACATGTTCAGCAGACATTATGCTCTAAAATTTTCAGAGCAAAGCACAGGAGGACTGCCAAGGAACTGTTCATGTTCTTTACATATGCCTACCATCACATTAGATTTTTTGGCTGCCACCTTTATGGTCGTCTCTGATATCAACAAGTACATTGTCTCTTTCATCCACAGCTGAATGACTAGGTTATCTACATAACATTTTCCTTGAGAAATTGAGATGTAAAAAGGTTCCATCACATGCTTAATCATTTGCCACAATAGAAAGTGACAGGACAGAATAGCAACTATACTCTTAGCTAGTGACCCCCCAACTCACTAGCTAGTCATATGTAATGGAGAAGACCTTAGGCTTGGAATCAAGAAAATCTGAGTTCAAATCCCACTTCAAATACTTCCTAGTTGTGTCCTCAGTAACTTGATTAATCTCTTTCTTAGTTTCTACATAAATAAACTGGATTGAATGACTTCTGCAATATCTTCTAGCTCTAAATTTATGATCCTGTGATACTCTAGCACTTAGCACAGCACTTGGTCCATAGTAGGTGCTTAATCAATGCTTATTGATTAATTATTGATTGATTTTTACTCTTGTCATATTATAGCTTGGCCTGATAAGACAGGAGAAATTATGGAGTATATAGAAGTCTCCTTGAGGAAGTCATTTGCATTCCAAATTATTCTTCAATTTTTGACCCTTTGAGATTATATTTTATTTGTAAAAGTAATTGTCACTTAAAAAGTATGAGTGATTAATTTCCTAGCCACAGATGGTTTAATGTCCTATGTCCTATCAATTATAATTTTATATTTGTGTAGAAGGAACACACAATTTACCAACCAACATGATTGCTTAAGGAAGGTACTTCTGGAAATGCATGATGTCAGGGACCTTAGCTCATGTAGGCAGCAGGGGTATTACTATCACTCTCTAATTGTCTGGTCACTTTTCCTCTTTGAGCCTAAGTTTTTTAGCTGGAAAACAGGGATAATATTTCTTGCCCTACCTACCTCAAAGAACTGGTTTGAGAAAAGTGATTTATAAACTGTAAAGTGTTATATAAACGAGAACACTCATTACTAATAGTGCAATTTTGTTTATTGTAGCACTGTTTTCACTACATAATATTGTTTTGGGACTATCCCTTGCTTTTCTACAAGTACACACATCTGGATAAGCATCTGGAATGTGGTAAGTCAGGGAAAGATTTCTTCCTCTCCAGGACTCCAGGGAAAGCTTAGCAGTACCCTTGTTGCAGCATAGGCTGGCTGACCATTCATGTATACAAGTGTTCATTTATCATGGGTCTGTAAGTCAGTGATGCCCCTGTGTGTGAACTTTTATTTAGCTGTTATCTCATTTATAAAATAAAGGGGCCTGACTAGATGGATTGCTAATGTCCCCTCTAGCTCCAAATGTCTATGGCAATAAGGGATAGAGGTAGGGAGAGGAGAGGATCAAAGAAGTGGGTGCATTGGTGTAGATAATAAAAAATCACTCCTATTTGACTTGGGGAAAGTCTTTTTGGAGATCACTTGTATTTAAGGGTGAGTGCATACTTCATGCAAAATAACCAATACTGAAGGCAACAGGAGATGGGGGATAAAGCTGTCCAGCTTGTTCACCATTTCCATGTTACGGATGATCAGCACAGAGATTGACGCTCTCTCTATGCATTCTGGGATGGGTAGAAATCAGCAAGTATTTGGTTTAGACAACCTGCCCTTCCAACTCTGGTTCAGCTTCACTATTTAGAAGCAAAAGGAAACAGAGATGCTAATAATGTAGATGGTGGTACTGTCAGAAAATGTAGGTAAGTGGGGCAATTGATAACATTAACTAGAAGCCATGAGTGGGGAAAACCTACTGTTCAGATGCGACAATTAATGGTGGCTTCCAGAAAAGATTTATCATTGGGTTTCAACAAGTCGTTCTCCCCTTTCTGAAAGACCTTAAACATTTATTAAGCACCTACTAGGCTCAAAGTCCTGGGTTAGAATTTCAAAACACAAACATTTTAAAAATAGATTCCATTCTTATCCTCAAGAAACTTGCGTTCTAATGGAGGGAATTCTAATAGCCTGCACACTTTCCATCAATAAGATACATGGTAAGGTATGATGGGAGCAAAGGACAGATGTAAATTGAGTACTGCAGGAACATTTGAGGAGGAAAAGAACACTTTCTGCAGAGGTTCTTAGTCTAAGACCATGAACTTGGTTTTAAGAATTATATTGATTAGTATTTCAATTTAATTAACGTTTCTTCAACTTAATTATAAACAACAACAATAATAATGATAGTTGGGATTTATATAGCACATGCTCTGAACTAGGCGCTTAACAAACACTGTCTCATTTGTTCTTTACAAGAACTCAGGGAGGTAGATGCTAGAAATATCTCCATTTTACAGATGAGGAAACTGAGGCAAATAGCAGTGAAGCGATTGACCCAGGGTCACACAGCTAGTGTCTGAGGCCATTTTTTACCTTAAATCTTCCTGAATCCAAACCCAGTGCTCTATTTTCTGTGCCATTTCACCACCCCAGATGTTTTCCTTTATAAAGCTAATGTTAAAAAAAATGATTTTAACATGTAATTGGGGAGGGGGAATCATAAAAATAATAAAACTATACATTTTATTTTGTACATTTAAAAATGATTCTGAGAAAGTGATCATAGATTTCACCAGATAGCCAAAGAGTTCCTTTAAGGACCCTTATTCTGGGGTGATCAGGGAAGGTTTCAAAGAGCAGGTGACCCCTGAACCTTGATGAAAGAGAAAGATTCTGGAAGGTAGAGATAAGGAGGGAGGGTGTTCCAGACATAGGAGTTGACCTATGTGAATTCACAGAGTCGGGAGACAACATGTTAAGTTTGGGGAACAGCTAACAGCAGTTCATTGAAAATGTAGACCATACAAAGGAGAGGAATATTTAACGGTAGGCCTGTTCCTTGTTTCCACAGCTGTCAAGCAGCTGGATTGCTTTCATGTACCCAGAATATATAATGTCAAAATACAGGGCTTGACTTGGACTAGATTTTCCTAGCAAATGTGAGAATTCCACACAAAGTTGCCCTGTGACAATGCCAAAAAATTACTGTCAGTTCACCCTGCCCATCTGAAGATATCTTCTTGGATTATAAGCAAGCCAGGCATCTCTGGGGCTGTTTCAAACTAGTCTGGTGGCCTCTTTGGGGATTTCCCACCCCCAAAGTACATGAGCTGCTGTGCTTTTAATCACAGAATTTTGTGGCTGGAAGGAATCTTGGTCCAACCTCCAGATAAGGAAAAGGAAGCTCAGAATTGTGAAGTAACTTGTCTAAACAAGGTTGTAGAGTTAGTGAGTAATAGAGAAACACCTATGGAAAGATAAATGATAGATTGATAGACAAGTAGATGATAGGGAGAGGGGGAGAGGGAGAGAAAGAGAGAGAGAGAGAGAGAGACAGAGAGAGAGAGAGACAGAGAGAGAGAGAGAGAGACAGAGAGAGAGAGAGAGAGAGAGAGAGAGAGAGAGAGAGAGAGAGAGAGAGAGAGAGAGAGAGAGAGAGAGAGAGAGAGAGAGAGAGAGAGAGAGACAGAGAGAGAGAGACAGAGAGAGAGAGACAGAGAGAGAGAGAGACAGAGAGAGAGAGAGACAGAGACAGAGACAGAGAGACAGAGACAGAGACAGAGAGAGAGAGACAGAGAGACAGAGAGAGAGAGAATAAGTAGATATTGTGTAGACTCCCAATTCAGAGATAATGTACCTGCAAATTACAGTGACCCAAAGGGTAAATGATAGATACAAATATTACAAATAAATTACAACATATTACCATCAGCAACATGCACGCAAGAAGGTTATATAATAAATGTCATTCAATGTATAATCAGAAACGGGAACATGTTTGTCATATAGTAAGAGCAAAAGGTGACAGAGATAGATAGTATATTCCCTGTACTGGTTACCCAGGGGATGTTAAAGGGGGAAAAAAGAATCAAAGCAAGCCCCCAGCATATTGGATAAATCCTTTATGTAAGGTTTCCAGGAGAATTGGACAGGCTGAGAAGGAATGAATGTGTTGGAATATTCATTGTTGGAGGGAATATCAACATGAATCTGTCACAGAGGAAGATTCAATGAAATGATCTTATAAACGTGGAACCGCAAGGGACTTTAGAGATCTAGTCAAGCCCCCTGATTTTTCACACAGAGAAGTTAAGCAAGTCACTCAAAGTGCCACAGGTATTACATAGCCAAGCCAGAATCTAAAGCCATTTGTGGTCTTTCCACCACACCATCCTGTTTCATGGGCATCAGTACCAGGATTAAACAGAGGTTCCAGGAGTAGACAAAGGGCAGTGGGTCAGGATGAAGGACTCACGATCTATTGATACACTCAGTTTCCTGTGAGAATATTCTTAAAAATTGGTCTTGATTTTACCATTTGCCACAAACGAGTTTCTATTTGGCTGCTCCCTGTTGGGATCATTGACCTTGGAGGACCCCAGTCACCTCTAAGTAATAAAAGCAAGCAGCCCCCACTGGCAGGCTTGGCCCATATTGTTCATTCCATTTCACTTTGTGTGGTGTATAATAATGCCACACTAATACTATCATGATGACAATATGGTGCTATTTAATAATTTACTAAAAAAAAGTTTGCTGGGTTGCTAGCTACTTACTCCCCAGAAAGACTCAACATCTGGCAAGTTCAGTAATTACTCACTTACCCTTACTTTAGACTTCTGGTTTTCTCAGTGACCCAGATCTCATGGCAACCATGAACTCAGGAGTAAACAAAAAAGCTCCAGAGAATCGCAGAAATAAGTTATTCTAAACCCCATATGCTTTCTTCTATGCATGAAGCATAGAGATTCTCAGACAAGGGTCTATTATTATTAGTTTCCTTTTCTCCCCTTCTCTTTATGTCAAAACCCTTAGACATCATCTACTCTCCCTTCCTTTTCCCTAGACTCTGGAAATAAGATGGCCTTTCTTCTGGCCAAGACCAATTCCTCTACATTTATCTTTGAACCCATCCTCTACCATCTTCTCAAGTAGATTGCCCCTCAATCCTCCTCCTTCCCCCATGCTCCATCTCTAAGCTGAAACCTCTCTAACCAGTGAAGTCTTTCCTACTGGCTTCAAACATGCTAGTCTCCCCTATGCTTTGAAAATCTCCATTAAACCCTATCACCTCTTTACACCATTTATTGTCCAATATTTCTCTTCCCTTTCTCAGTCAAACTCCTAGAAAAATTTGCTGCTTTGACTTCCTCTCTCACTCACTCCTCAGCCCTTTGCAATCTGGCTTCCACCTCATCACTCAACAGAAATTGTCCTCATCAAAGTTAGTAATAATCTCTTAACTTGCAAATCTGAAGGTCTTTTCTCAGTCCCAATATTTGCTTCATTTGATACTGTTGACTACACTCTCCTCCTGGATGCTCTGTCTTCTGGGATTTTATGAAACTACTGTTAAGTATATATAGGATGTTTAATAGGGAAAATAATAATGAGGAAGGGGACTGAGGATGGTCTCTCCATAAATCTCCTCACCCATCAGTAAGAGAAGGTAGGTAGATGGGAACAAAAACATGTAAGAAAGAAATCCAAAGGGGATTTTATCAGTGCACCTGCTTTTTTTTTTTTTTTTTTGGAGCAGGAAGGTAGGGTAATTGGGGTTAAGTGACTTGCCCAAGGTCACATGGCTAGTAAGTGTCTGAGGCCAGATTTGAACTCAGGTCTTTCTGAGTCCAGGGCTGGTGCTTTATTCACTGTGCCACCCAGCCACACCAAAACTCATGTATTTAACTTTTAAAGTCCTATACAAACAACTTATCTTTCCAGCTTCATTGGACATTACTATTCCTCAGGTACTCTGTGATCTAGCCAAATGGTTTTTCCTCTTTTCCTCATATTGAATATTCCATTTCTTATCTCTGTGCCTTTGTACTGGTTCCCCTTCATACCTGAATGTACTTTCTTCTCACCTCTACCTCACTGAATCTCTTCTTTTTTCTTTTTTAAAGCAATCAGGGTTAAGTAACTTGCTCAAGGTTACACAGCCAGTTATTCCTGGATGGGTGCTAAGTGTCTGAGCCCGGGATTCGATCTCCAGGTCATCCTGACACTGGAGCCAGTGCTCTTACTCGCTGTGCTACCTGGCCGCCCTCTCTCTTCTTTTTTTCTAAGACACAACTCAAGCACTAACTACTCTATTCAATCTTTCCTGATCCTCCCAACTGCTAGTACCGTCCTTCCCAAACTATCTTATATTCAACTATCTTGTATTTATTTACTTTATAGTCATTTTCTATGTACTTACATGTCCTTGCTGTTTCCCATTAGAAAGTAAGCTCTGAGTAGCAATTGATTCCTTTTTTGTATCTTCAGTGCTGAGCACAATGTCTGACAAACTGTCTACATTTAATACATGTTGGCTCATTGATTAGAATGATATACACATTTAAAGACTGAGGTGGAATTGTATGATGCCAAAAGCAGATGGAAAAGGACAACTTCCTGTGAGAAAGGAGACAGCAATATCAGCAAATGGAAAAGCGCAGCATTCTGGAACTATTTAGTACAGACAAGCATCTGTAGTTTTGTTCAATAAGACAGGATGTGTAAAATATTTTATTGAGTGGTAAAAAGGCAAGGAAACATGTAATAACAGTCTAAAAATATTCCCATCAAAACTCATTTTATACCTAGCAAAAGCCTCGATTAATCAGAATGCTGGAGGAGTGTTCCTATTTATGTTTTTTTTCTAGAGAATTGTTGAGTGAGTGGAAAACTCTCTTTGCTGTTGATAATCTTTCTAAAAAGAACTATTGTTCTTTCTCCTGCCTAAGTAACCAGAGTATATTCTGTTCTGATGGAGTGTTCATGTGATGATTCGATTCTAGCAGGGTCTCAAGGTCATCATCACAAGCATCAATTCTAATGGCACAATACTAGAGGAGGGAGGCCATCCCCCATGCCTGGATCACTCTCCCTCCTCAACTCCAACCAGTGACCTCACTGGCTTCCTTTAAGTCCCAGCTAGAATCCCGCCTTCCACAGGAAGCCTTCCCTGTCTCCTCTTCATTCCATTGCCTTCCCTCTTAATTGTTTCCTCTTTATCCTGCATACGCTTACTTTGGACATATTTGTGCCTCGTCTTCCCCATTAGAATGAAATTTCCTTGAGAGCAGAGACTGTATTTTGCTTTTTTTTTTTTAATATCCCCAGTGCTTAGCACAGTGCCTGGTACATAAAAAGGTGCTTAATAAATGTTTATTGATTAATTGATTGATAATAGATTGGACTGAATTTATATTAACCCCAGGCTTTAAATCTTTAAAAATCCTTTCAAGTTAGTAAACAATAATGTTAAAGACATCACCCTCATGACATCATTGGTCTTCTTAGAACTAAGAACTAAGGACAAACAACAATAATGTTTATAATAAAGTATGTGCTTCATCCAGAAGCTTTATGCTAGTGATGGAGGAGATACAAAGTTGAGATAAAACATAGTCTCTTTCTCATAGAGTTTATGGTCTACTAGGGATAGGTGATATATAAGAGCTTAATTATGATTTTTTTTGCTTTTTGGAGGGGGGAAGGTAGGGCAATTGGGGTTAAGTGACTTGCCCAAGGTCACACAGTTTTTGTGTTAAGTGTCTGAGGCCAGATTTGAACTCAGGGCCTCCTGACTCCACAGGGCCGGTGCTCTATTCACTTAATTATGATTGAAAAACACATAATAAGTGCATTACTGAGGTACAAAAAAGGTGCTTTGTGAATGTAAGCTCCTTGAGAGCAGGAAACTTCATTTTTTTTTCTTTTTGTATCTCTAGAGAATACCTACTATAGTGTCTTATACATTGTAGCCACTTACATCAATGATTGTTTAGTAAGGGGTGGGGAACCTGTGGTCTTGAGGCCACATGTGGCCCTCTAGGTCCTCAACTACAACCCTTTGACTGAATCCAAACTTCATAGAACAAATCTCCTTAAAAAAATAATTTGTTCTGTAAAACTTGGACTCAGTCAAAAGGTTGCACCCAAGGACCTAGAAGGCCATGTGTGGCTTTGAGGCTGCAGGTTCCCTGCCCCTGACTGAATTGTGAGATTCATGGGAGAAAAGTTGTTATAACTCAAGAATGGAGGTGAGAAAGGTTTCCTGGAGGAGAGAGTGCTGAATTGGATTTTGAGAGTGGGGAGGAATTCAGCAGATGAAGAAGAAGGACATTTTAGATTAGATTAACCAAGCAAGAAAAGTTTTAGTCTAAAACAATAATTTCAAAACTGCATTTAGAGACTTTGTTTTGTTTTCACTTTTTAAAAAAGAAATGTAAAAGACTTAGAAGGCATTTTCACAGAGCCACAAGGGAATCACAGCATGAAGAAAGGTATGAAGACAGAAGAGTGAAGGGCATGTTCAGGGGATAGGAAAGAGGGTGAAGATTTAGCCCTTGATTTCTTGGGGCTGGGGAGGGGGCAGAGTTGATAATCCCAAGGAGAGGATGGTATCCTCTAGGAATCTGATTGCCATGATGCCCCCCCCCCCCAACCTGTCCAAGAGTGAGGACTGGTCAGCCTCTTTCTGCTGAATGAAGGCAGTCATTACCTTCTGCCCTACCCACTATTGGGGGGACGGAGAAGGGGGAGATATTCAGTTGGCCCTGCCCCTATCTCTTCTGATCCTCAGTGGATTCTCTTGTCTTCTCTGGTTCTGTAAGTGAGACACTGAAGGCTTCTCACTTCTATAGCCATGAAGCTGGGCTGTGAGAAATTTGATGAATGCCAGGTTTGCACTTGCCTTGACCTTATGTTAGCTCACTCTCCTTGGTTCTCTCTTTTCTAGCATGGAAATAGATGGAGTATGCACAACACTGATTCCTTCTCTTGGCAGATCCTGAATGAAGGCCCCGTGGGAAGCAGTTACAAAACAGAAAACTGACTAAGAGGTAATGTGCTTTGGTGCTAGATCTGATACGATTAACAATTTTTTTTGGCACTGCCCAGGAAGGGTTTCATATGGCTTTCCTGAATCCAACAAGCCCACTGCCAGCAGAAGTAGGCAGACTAAGAGCAATCCAGTCGAGAAAAAAATAAATGCCATCTTGCAAAGTTTTTCAACTGCACACTCTTGAAATCTTGCTAGTGCTCAGTCCCTCCCTTCCCACCACTTCTTCAGCTATTGACTGAAGCCATTGGTGGGCCCAGGTTGATGGAAGGGTTTCAGGTCAGCCAGCTCTGCTAAAGAGTCTCTTCTCCCCTCTGGGGGCAAGTTGGAGGGAGTGACATGGAATAAGAAGCAACAAACTCTTTTGCAATGCACAAATATTTTTGCAAAGTGGATGATGCCTCTTGGAGTCCTCTTCGAAAACAGTATAGTGTTTTCATTTTTTTAAGGTCATGTCATCATTGATTCTAAGAAGAATTTGCCTTAAAGATGATGCCGATGATGATAGTGATAGCAGCAATAAGAAGAGCTTACATTTAGGGTTATGAAACACTTTCAAGTACATGATCTCATTTGAGCTTCACAGAAATCTGGTGAAGGAAGAAAGTACAAATTTTATCCACACTCTACAGTTGAGTAAAAATGTTTGATTATTTATTCAAGGTCACAAAGCTAGTAAATAAGGGGAGTTGGGATTTGAAGCCCTATTTTCTTTTTTTTTTTTGCTTTTTTTTGGAGGGCAATTGGGGTTAAGTGACTCGCTCAAGGTCACACGGCTAGTAAGTGTGTCAAGTGTCTGAGGCTGGATTTGAACTCAGGTCCTCTTGACTCCAGAGCTGGTGCTCTATTCACTGCGCCACCTAGCCAACCCTGAAGCCCTATCTTCTAACTTTAAGTGCAATGATATCTTCTCTATGCCAGTGTTTCTCAAACTGTGTTGCAAGGAATCTTGACCTAATTTAAAAAAATGAACATTGTATGGTTTGTTAATAAGCATTAAAAATAATAACTTCTAGAGAATTTTACTATAAGGATTAGGGCAGCTAGATGGCACAGTGCTGGATCTGAATTCAAATCTCATCACAGATACTAGCTGCATGACCCTGGGTAAGTCTGTTTGCCTCAGTTACCTTATCAGTAAAATGAGCTGGAGAAGGAAATGGCAAAACCACTATAGTGTTTTTACCAAGAAAACCCCAAATGGGGTCACTGAGGATCAGACAAAACTGAAAAGACTGAACAACTAATTATAAAGGTTTAACCAAAGCTTTGTTTAAACTGTAGGGTTCTAGCACTGTGGAAAAGTTGTAGAACTACTGCACTATACCATTCTACCTGGAGAAGATGTCTGGGTTCGGGAAAGAAAAGTTGAAGTTTAATTGGTGACTGGTTTCATTTTTTTGCATGTGTGTGTGGGGGGGAGGGGAGAACGCATGTACATGTGTGTGTATTTTAGTTGGGACCTGTGATTTATCTTCTTCCAGTGAAGAATCTCCCTCTACTAATCTCTTGTCAGTATGGGCTGCCTTGGTAGGAAGGGGCTTCCCTCTCACCAGAAGCAAAGGCTGGGTGACTATTCATCAGGTGTTGGTAAAGAGGATTATTATTCAAGTGTGGGCTGCACTAGGCAACTCTGTGGTCCTTTCCAGCTCTGAAATTCTTCGATTCTGCGATTGATCAGTAGTGTTACAGTTTTTTTGCTGATTGGTTCAAAAGAAATAATGAATAATGGCCCTAATTGTGACAAATAAGTTTTCAAAATCAAGAGAAATTTGAATTAAAATGTAATGAAGTAGGGGGCGGCTAGGTGGCACAGTGAATAGAGCACTGGCCCTGGAGTCAGGAGAACCTGAGTTCAAATGTGACCTCAGACACTTAACACAAAAACTAGCCATGTGACCTTGGGCAAGTCACTTAACCCCAATTGCCCTCCAAAGAGCAAAAAAAAAATTAAAAATTAAATGTAATGAAGTGAAAAATGCAGTTTATGGCCTTTGCATATAGACTTTGGTCTCTCTTCTTAACTCACTATAATGATTTCTGGGCAGTATTACAGAGTAATCTCATCCTTCTTTTAATCCTGTTTGCTTTAAGTCCTTTATAGCTGCCTCTGACACAGCCCCACCTAAGTGCAGGAGTTAATTGATGGAGTTGGATTTAGCAATGAGATTCATTAATTTAATCTTTAATTGGCAAAGCAACCAAGGGGGGTGTAACACCAATGCAATATTCACAGTGCTGACAGTGACTGTAAATATGCCGGCATAGTGCTCAATCATAAAGTATAATAGACTCTCCATATAGAAGACAGAAGCAAAACATTTATTCAGACACCAGAAAACCAAGTCCCAAAACTAGAAAGCCGAATCCATCATAGTAGTAAATAATTTAATACACCATAACAGCACTGAGAACCACACCATCCTTTAACCTTCCCACAAATCAACACTCACAAATCTAGATATCTCCCTGGGTATGTCCTCTCTCTCCCACCATCTAGCTGCTCTGACTCCCAACATTCTGTGGGCTCTGCTCTACCCTTCAGCAAACTCCTCCCACCCCAGGCTCCATGTGATTACATTCAGCAGAGAAAGGGGGCAGGGAAGATCTTCACATTCCCACTACCATCACAGGGGGCCGCAGCCTCAATGAAACTGAAGATAAAGTCAAGAAGTCAAGAGAGGAAAGTCAAGTTGGGCATGTAAGAAATGGACTTTATTCTCCATCTGCTCAAGCCAGGAAATCTGTACATAAGCTTTGGGGTTAGCAGATATTTCTTAAAAAACCCATCTATTATCAGTATAACAGCAGTATGAAGGTGGAAAGATCATTTTTTACCATATTTATATATGCCACTCTATTTGAATTATTATGTGAGTTTAGAAGGAGCAGGGGGAAGCTAGAATTTTTCCCCCTAAACATTTGAGTTTCCCCTATTGAACACACACAAATATTTTTGTAATATTTTGTATTATCCATTCATTGCAGGCAATACAATTCATTTTGTGCCAAGATTTTGAAAATCGTGTAGATAATACTATCTTTGTTTATATGATGCATGGGGATTAAGAAAAGGCTCATGATTTATGTGGGATCACTGAGACTGTGGTATTACTTAAAAGGAAGTTTCCCCCCCCCCACCCTCAATTCCCAAGCTTAGGAGGAGGTAGGGAGGGAGAAGAGGAGCAAATCTGTAAGGATCCCAAGGGGTCATTTTCTGAGAAGCCACAGGGATCTTCATCGTCACTGCTATTAGAACCGAGGCAAAAATGTATTGCAACTGTCCTTTTAGGGCTCTATCTGCAGGTATCTGGTAGTATTCCTCTGCTTACCATCCTACATAGACCCCCTCACTTTGGGACTCCAATGAACCTGCCTCCCTTGAATAATATAGCCTTTCCCCCTCCAAGCTAACAATTCTTAAAAAAATGTAAGGCAAGTGTCATTATCCCCATTTTTAAGATGAGAAAACTGAGACTCAAAAATTTAAGCAACTTGCCCATGGTCTCACAGCCAGTAAAAGAGGGTTCAGAATATGAACCAAGGTCTTTTGACTCTAAATCATTACTCTCTGTGTACATTCTAATCAAGGTGTAGCACCCTATTTTCCATAACAACTTGCTAGTCTAATAAACTAATTATGAATAATGTACCTATTTAAATCAGTATGACAAATAGTTTTCAATTTTTATTTTTATCGCTGCTTTTTTTCTTTCCATTTGCAGTTTTTGTCTTAAATAGTATTGCATTTTTTCCAACTTACATGTAAAGATAATTTTCAGCATTTATTTTTGTTAGATTTTGAGTTCCAAAATTTTCTCCCTCCTTCCTTTCCTTCCTTCCCTCTCCCCTCCCCAAGAGAGCAAGCAATCTGATATTGGTTATACAAACACAATATGATAAATATTTATTAAGCACCAACTATGTGAGTGGTATTTGGCCTGGTGAAGCAGGAGGTGCTAAGGTGAAAAAGACAGGTGGCAGTGGAAGGCAGACTGGGTAAAAAGGAAGAAGATGAGTTGTGATCTAGGATCTAACATGCACAAGCAGGAAATCATGTTTAGTTTCTTCATTTGGAAAATGAGAGAATTGGATTAAATGGTCTTCAAGATTCCTAAAAGTTTTAACATCCTATGTTCCTGTCCCTTCCATAGATTAATTTTCATAAGAACATTTAATCCAGGTTTATTTAGATAACTGTATACAGGTATCAATTTAATGGTAATTTCTTAAGCTTCTATCACATGCCAGACATTATGCTAGTAGCTAGGGCTAAAAAGACAGCTGGCCTCCAAGCCAGGAAGATCTGGGTTCAAGTCCTGCCTTTCACACATACTGGTTATATTACTCTGGCCATGGAACTATGGGCAAGTTACTTAATATCTCAGTATACCAGGCAACTTCCTGAGACTAGAAGTTGCCAATTATCTTTGGTAGGGGAACTTCACCAATAGTTCTATATACCAATGAAATGGCAGGTCTAGTCCAAAAAGAAAAGTGCCATTCACTATGCTAAACACTGGGATTACAAAGATAAGTCAAGTCAACAAGCATTTAGTAAGCACTTACTGCATGCCAGGTTTGTTGTGGCTCATTTGTTTTCAATTGTATCTGACTTTTCATGACACCATTTGGGGTTTTCTTGGCAAAGATACTGCAGTGGTTTGCCCTTTCTTTCTCCAGCTGATTTTACAGAAGAGGAAACTGAGACAAACAGGTTAAGGGATTTATCCAGGGTCACATAGGTAGTGTCTGAGGCCAGATTTAAACTCAGGAAGATAAGTCTTCCTGACTTCAGGCTTGGCACTTTATCCACTGCATCACCTTGCTGCCCTGTATACCAGAGCAGTACTAGGGATACAAAGAAAGGTGAAAAACATTCCCTGCCCCTAAGGAACTTACATTTTACTCGAGGAAACAATACATACAAACACAGGTACATTTAATTTGCACATGCAGTAAATCCATAACACTCTATCTTCTCTTTCCATGCCTTTGCACAAGCTTCCCCCTGCCCCCCTGCCCCATCCCTCTGCCTTGCCTGTAATGCTCTCCATCCTCACCTTTGTCTCTTGAATATCTAACTCCCTTCAAGACTTCAGCTCAAGAGGCCAAGATGCCATTCCTGTTGCCCTGTATCAGCAATGCCATATTCACAATGCCTATAGAGATTACAAATAT
>NW_027185698.1:1822972-1846092 GCF_028583685.1 Petaurus breviceps papuanus | reverse complement strand
AGGCAAAGGTCCTCCTCTCCCCACTCACAGCAACCACCCAGCGTCCTGGAAGAGCACTCCCAGCAGCTCCGGCCCCTGGCAGTGCTCAGCCAGAGTCCTAACTCAAAAAAAAAAAAAAAGGCAACAGCCACCAACTGCCAACTGCAGGACCGTTAGCTCGGCTTTTCACTTTCTCTTGCTCTGCTATGTCAGCACGTCCATGGGGCATGGGAGATCTTTAAATCCCATAACCCTTACATGCCCACAGTTATTAGTACCCTTCCACATGCAAATTACTTTATGTTTGCTTCCAACATACTTTGCGTTTACTTATCCATTTGAGGAGAGGGACTGTTTTGGTTTTCCATATCTAGCACCTTGGATAGTGCCTGACACAGAGTAGGTATGTAATAAACAGTTGCCATATTTGAATTTAAAATGATTCTTAGACTAACAGAGCTGGACCTGAGTAGAAGACCCTTCTGCAACATTCCTGACAAATAAGTTATCCAGCCTGTGCTTAAAGGCTTTGGAAGATGGGAAAGGGATCCAGTACTTCTCAAGGCAGCCCAATGCAATTTTGGACACCTCTTTGAGGAAATTGTTCCTTGTTTTGCCCTGAAATCTGCCTCTTAGCAACTTCCACCATTCCTAGTTGTGCCAGCTAGGGCCAATAAAATAATTCTTATCAGGCAGGCCTTTAAAGAAGCCTATCTTGTGTTATCCCCTATTCTGGAGGCCCCTCCCCAATATCTTCTCTCCCCAGGCTGAACATCCCTAGTTCTTATATGGTATGATTTCAAGTTTCCCTGTCATCCTAGTAATGCCCCTTTGGACACAGTCCAGATTGTCTCTCTTCTTCCTAAAATGTGTTGCCCTAAACTGAACTATATTCCTGTGTGATCAGAGTACAGCCAAGCTTTCATCTCTCTTGTTCTGAAACTCTGCTGCTGTAGTGTCCTCTCTGGGCTACTCCCAATGCCCAACTCACACTAAAAGGTTGGGTCCCTGGCAGGGAACTACCCAAAGTTCAAGGTACTTTTTGAGTATACACTTCTAAAACTACAGCTTATAAGCCCTACCAGTGCACATATTTTTAATGGTCACTCAGAGGACACAATTCATTCAAAGCAATGGCATTTACTGAGATGATATATCAACGATTGTAACAATAATTCCTATCACAAACCAGGGTATATTCACCCACAAATATATACAGTGTCAGTTGGAAGAGAGGGCACACAGAATAAAAAGTCATACACTTAGAGAACACATGTACTCTGGCACTATTGGGCATCCCAATATTCTTTTCCTTCTCATAGTGTCCTTATGCTGCTCCCTCTGGACATAGATTCTCTGTAGGGGAGGTCACTCATCTGGACTTCCTTGGTTCATTCCTCTCAATAGTTCATCACCTCTGACTACAAGACCTCACATTTTTCTTTCCTACCAGAAGTCAAACTCCTCAGGTTTTTCTCTTGTCTCAATTCTCTAGAGAATGAATATATCTCATTTTTTAAAGGGCCTATAGGGATTTGACCGATCATTCCAGCCAGTGACAAGGTGTATTTTTGATTTAGAAAAAAATTCCTTTGTAATTTGTAAATAAACAAGAATATAGACAGATATGTGTACTTCATTTAAAAACTTAACACCCCGTTGTGTCTTTTACCTGTGATTTAGTGATTAGAGCTGGAAGGGGAAAGAATTGATCAAGGTTGTCCTAATCAACTCCCTCACTCCACCACATTGCTTTAAAATGTAGGCCAAGACTATATTAGCTTTTTTGTTTTTTGCTTCTATGCCATACTATTGATTAATAATGAGCTTGTAGGCCACTAAAATCCCTAAACATTTATCTTGTGAACCAAACCATTATCTATCTCTGCCTCCCCTATTCTGTACTTTTTCAGATGATTTTTTAAACCTAGGCATTTGGGTTTCTAAGTGTAAGGTTTTACATTTCTGTGAATGCTCAAAGTATCTGATTCCAATAGTGTAGCCAATGTTTTGTTTAGGAGCTCTTCCCGCCAGCCAGATCACAATCATCAGTGGCTTAGTGGTTAAGCGCTTGGGAGTTACCTAAAGCCCATATATATTAAGTGACTTGTCCATGTTGACGTAACTAGTAAGGTGGCACTATGGTATTTTCATGACTACGCTCACAACTCTACAGACCATTCCACATCGGCTCTACTCCTATTACATTTCTTTTCATTAGATTCAACTAATTGTTCTAGACTATTGAGATCTTTTTGGAATCTTTGATATCCAAAGAGAAAAAAAAGCAAAATACATTTGAGTAGTTTTAACTCCTCTGGTTTTTTAAATCACCATTCCATTTACCCCAAGAAACAGTCCAATCACTTCTTTGTCTTCTTGCTCCCAGCTGGGTGTCACAGTGCCTAGAGCCTAGAATCAGCAAGACCTGAGTTCAAATCTGACCTCAGATGCTTACTCGTTGTGTGATCTGGGCAAATGATTTAATTTCTGTCTCAGTTATCTCAACTGGAAAATGAGGATAATCATAGCACCTACCTCCTAGGGCAGCTGTAAGGGTGGAATGAGATAATATTTGTAAAGCACTTAGTGTAGTGCCCTTTCTCCAGCTCAGTCTTCTGAACTATTTGACCATATTATGTATCCTTCTTTATCATCAAAAGCTCCTACCTTCAAATAATGGCTATCATGAAAACACTACCTGTGTCCCTAAGATCTTGAATTTTCTGATTTAACAATTCCTAGAGATGTTCCCTTGGTTCTTTCCAGATTTAAAGTGACTCAATGAAGGTTTGTTTGGTTTTGTTTTTTAAATGTGGGTTTTCCTACTTTGTTACCCAAGTGAACTTCATCTGTACTTATTAAATTCCTGCCAACCCCCTCATGCAAATACATTTTCCTTCCTCTGTGCTATATGAAGACTTTCTGAAGAAATCCAACTTCCACAACACTGCTACCACCACTACTACTACTACTACTACCACCACTACTACTACTACTACTACTACTACTGCTACTGCTACTACTACTACTGCTACTACTACTACTACTGCTACTACTGCTTCTACTACTACTACTTCTTGTTCTCCTCCTCCTCTTCCTCCTCCTCCTCTTCCTTCTTCTCTTTCTCTTTTTCTTCCTTCTCCTTCTTCTCTTTCTTCTCCTCCTCTTCCTCTCAAGGTCTCATCTCTTTAATGCACCACTGTAAATCTTATGATTTATGAATACATCTATTTCTAAACAATTTTTTCTGAATAGAATTCATCACGATTCCATTAAAAACAAACAGAAAGCAAAAACAGAATGTAATTACATCTGGAACATGGAAATGGTCTTACTATGTAGAAATAAGCAATTATGATAGTATCTATGATAATGTACAGGATTCTACCTGTATATCACCAGAAGCCAGGAGTACATTGTTGTTAGCTCAAACCAGCTCATGAGAGCTGATTGTTAAATTTTCATTGTGAACATTTACACCATGAAAACTGGCAACTACTAGCAATCAGGACTTGATTTATTGCTTTGTTGATTATCCAGACTTAAGAAAGCAATGGAGTTCATGTTAATAATTCATATTAAACTTAAAAGTGTGATTTTTTTTCCTCAGAGAGCTGGTTGTCACACATTTACTAGCACTTGACTGCCGGCAGTCAGTGCATGCGGAAAGGCTCTCTCAGATTTAAGCTTGCTTTCACTATTGCAGAGCCTGTTTTTCTGCTTGACTCTACCTCTGAAACATACATTGTTCAGAAAAACTCCCTTTTCTTTCCTAGTGACTGAACAGTGAAAAGAATATTGGATTTGGCGTCAAAAGACCTGGGCTTGAGTCCCATCTCTGTCAGTTACTACCTGACTGGGAGCAAGTCTGGCAAATTGATGGGTTTGGCCTTGATGACTTCAAAGGGACTTTATTGCTTTAATATTATGATGCTGTCACTGAAAATCAAGTGAGGTGACTTTGGGCTATTGGGACTCCAGAGTCCACCACAGCCAGATGTTTAGAATTGTGGTTCAATGTGTGTGTCATTCATTGTCTTTCTACCCATCCTATTCCCTCCCCATTCAACTCCAGTATACCATAAAGCTGTTCTACATTTCCAATTTGTGTGCATCCCAGGTAGAGTTGAATCCCACCTAGGAACAAGCATGGTATTTAGGCAGCAGCCTGAAAATTTTTGAGGACCTTGTTTTCAGTGATTCTATCATCCAATATTAAATGCAACTTTGATATTAAGGACATCAAGAAATTGGACATTATGTCTATATCACATCCAGCTTTCAAGTCTATGAAGGGTAAACACAACTACCTTTATAGACTATCACTCTCCAAGACCACAGGAATGGCACCTGTTTCAGAAAGCTTTCCCAGATTCACTTATTTCTCTTTCTTGCTCTGAATCCTTAGTATGAATGTCTTCAGGTTGTAACATGGCATTTTATACTTGCTTGTATAATCATGATTTCTGAACTGAAAGATACGCTAAAGCCATCTAGGCTAGCCCTCCCATTTTAAAGGTATAAAAGAGACTGGACCAGATAACTTCTAAAACTCTTGTCCTGGTCTATGAGCCTATGAAGTCCTGACTCTGACACTTGTTAGCTATGTAACAATGGACAAATCATGAAACTTTTCTGGTCCTCAGTAAATTGGGGATAATTATGCCACCCACCTCACAAGCCTTATAGTATGATGCAAATGTAAATTATTATTTTTAACTGTGCTACTACTGCTGTTCAGTTGTTTCAGTTGTATCTGACCCTTTGTGGCCCCATTTGGGGGTTTTCTTGGCAGAGATACTGGAGTGGTTTGCCATTTCCTTCTCCAGCTTATTTTACAGATGAGGAAACTGAGGCAAACAGGGTTAAGTGACTTGCCCAGGGACACAGCTGGATTTGAACACAGGAAGATGAGTTTGCCTAACTCCAGGCTGGGCACTCTATCCACTGTACCTTCTAACTGTCCCTTACTTTTGATAATGAGCACTAACAGCATTTATATAGTGCTTTTTAAGGTTTACAAAACACTTTACAAATTTTATCTCATCTGATCATCCCAGCAACACTGGGAGGTAGATACTATTATTATTTCCATTTTACAAATCAGGAAACTGAGGCAGATGGAGGTTAATTGACTTATACAGGGTCACATTGCTAATAAGTGTCAGAGAATAGATTTGAACTCAACTCTTTCTGACTCCAGGTCCAATGCTATATTCACTGTATCACCTGGCCTTCAGAAATTATCCAGGCTAACTCCCTTCATTTATAGATGAGGAAACTGACCTGACTTGTCTAAAGTCACACCGATAATATATTGCAGTACTGGGATTAGAAACCTGATTCTATGTCCCTAAGTCCAATGCTTTCTCCATTATACAGTAGTGGCATTTAAAGAGGACTTCTTAAGGGTTTGAAAATCAATTATGTATTCTATCTCATTTGATTCTCCCAACAACCCTGGGAGCTAGGTACATTTATAGATTATGGAAGCTGAGGCTGAGAGAATCACACAGTAACTACAGGAGGCAAAAGTATTGCTCAGGCCTTCCTGTTCAGAATCCAGCATTCTACCTACTGTGCCAGCTAGCTGTCTAATACTAATAACAATAATAGCAACAATAACAATAGTTGACACTTTTATTGTTATTTCAGTTATTTTAGTCATGTCCAACTCTTCATGACCCCATTTGGGTTTTTTTTTTAGCAAAGACACTGGAATGATTTGTCATTTCCTTCTGCATTTCATTTTACAGGTGAGGAAACTGAGGAAAAATCATTTAAGTTACTTTCCCAGGGTCACACAGCTAGTAAATGTCTGAGGCTGGCTTTGAACTCATGAAGATGAGTCTTCCTGATTCCAGAACTAGTAATCTATCCACTATGGCACCACCTAGCTGACCCAAATTGACACTTACATAGCTCTTTAAATACATTTTCATTTGAACTCTTACAACAAACCACGTAAAACCAGTACTATCTTATTTTATAAATGAGGAAATAGGTTGAGAACAACCAAGTGGCTTCCCTTGCTATCTCTCTTGTGATGAAGAGAATGATAGAGAAGTAAGAATGTCCCATAATTGGAGGTGGGGGATGGAAACCGGGTGAGTAGAAAAAATGTTATAAAAGATGAGAACTGAATGAGAGAGAGTGAAATTGGGGAAGAAGGAGGATCCCTAAAGTGAAGACAGCATGCCAGCTGAAAAACAGACAACTTCATTGTCTTTGAAATGCTGAATTGCCTGGAATTGTGTATTCTACCTGCCAATGAAGGGATTCTCCTAGGGGAATGGCAGCATGGTGTGGCTAGACTTGGAGTCTGAGGGCCCAGGTTCAAATCTCATAGAGCTCTGTCCCTTACTACCTGTGTGACCTTGGGTAAATCACTAGATCTTCTGGGCCTCAGTCTCCACATATGTAAAATAAGGGGGTTGAACTAGATCCTCTCTGACATCCCTTCCTCTTTGATGATGGATGATCCTATGACCTGAATTTAAATCCTGGCTCTGTCACTCACTCCCAGAGTGACTTTGGGCAAATAATTTCTCTTTTCTATGCCACAGTTTCCATCTGTGTAAAATGAGGCACTTGGACCAGATGATCTCTAAGGGCCTCTTCAAATCCGGAATCCATGATCTTCCTATCACAGGACCTCCTCAGGAGAATATTAGGAGAAAGAAAATATTTACCTACAAATGTACTTTTCTGAATACATCCTTGCAAGGGAAAGTCTAATTTCCCAGAAAATTGTCACAAACCCTCTCCTCCACCCTATCCCACTTCCTGTCTGATTCAGAGAGCAAGCTTTTGTCCATATGAACTTTGTCCACATTTCCTTCTCCATGATCCTCTCCAAAGCAGAACTATTTATTATTATTAATTATTATTATCCATAGTTTTGATTAGTGTAAGGAATCCTTGTGTGGGAACTCCCTCCACCAGTTCAGACCAGCCATTCATCTATAAATTATAGTCTTAGAGGGTTGCCTAGAGCCTTAAGAAATTAAGAGTCTTGCCCAGGGTGACCCAGCCAGCCCCTGTCAAAGGCAGAATTGGAACCCTGTCCTTCCTGACCCAAAAGCTAAATGGTTAACAGCTCTGCCAGACTGCAGTTTCCTATCACTAGAAAATCTCTCCAGATGAATGATGGAGATTAAAAAGACCCTAAGGGTACAGATGTGTCAATATTGTTGCTGGGAAGTATTTTCTTCTCAATGTCTTGGCATTTCTTCTTGTAAATCAAATTCTTTGTCCTGAGTGTGAGCACTCAGGTAATAACAGCCTTTAATTGAATTCTTGTTGTGCTCCAATATCTCCAATTTTATACTATTTTTCCATCACCACTGGTACTCACAATTTCAAGTTGTTGTTGTTTTCATATGAATGTGATTAATGAAGCAGTTATATATAACTGGAGCCTAACAGCAATTACTGGGGTATTCAGTGAGTCACTTACTCTCTTTCTCCTTAATTACATGCAACCATTGACCAACACAGTTTGTTTTTTAGCTAAGTTGTTTTTTTCTTTTTCCCCTGGGGTAAGGATATGTGGGGGGTGGGGGAAGAGAGAAGGATGTGAATATGTTTGCAAGGCAATTTTTTTTTAGTGACTTTGATAATATTCTAAACAACAATTCATTAGAAGCCTTGGTAAGGGGATAGGTATAAGATATATGTTAGATAAGGAGATAGAGAAATATACATTTTTTTCTAAATGAAAATATGCATGATTGCCTTTATATTTATTAAACCAAGCATTGATCACATGATGATATCTCCCTCAATTCCTTTGTATATATTTTGCATTTACTTCTCTGTAAATATATTGTTTTTATCTAGTAGAATAAAAGCTCCCTGATGTCAGGGTCAGGTTACTTATTTCTGTAGCACCAACATCTACTATAGTGCTTGATATATTAGTAGATATTTATTAAATGCCTTATCAGTCCTGGGGAAATTTAAAAACCAATGTAAAGGGGTGGCCAGGTGGCTCAGCGAGTAAGAGCACTGTCCCCAGTGTTGGGATGACCTGGGGATCAAATCGAGGCTCAGAAACAGCACCACACCCAGAAATAACTGGCCGTGTAACCTTGAGCAAGTTACTTAACCCCAATTGCTTAAAAAAAAATGTAAAGAGACGCAATCCTAGGCCCATACTTTATAATATATAGGTCATTTACTCCCCTAGTTTTTTTTTAATTAGCATGATTCATATTACTATTTTTTACATTAATTTACTTCCAGTCCTTTTGTATTTCTAAATTATTAAAAGGAAACATTGTAAGACTCATGCTATCATGCAGGCACAATAATTTGAGAGGCTGAAATAGCTAAGACATTTTCATATGGAAAATGTTGCCTCAATCGTGGTCATCATGGCATGGGTTTGGGAATAAGACATTTTCTTTCCACAAGCCCTAGGATGGGAGAGTGTAACTGAGTCAATGGGGTGGGGTGGGGGTGCCATGCTATATTTGCAGGGAAATATGAGACGTGTTCCAGTTCCCCAGACACCTTGGAATAGGTCATATTTACCTGTGGGTAAGTCTTGTTTCTCTGCTGGGAAGAGGGCCTTGCCAGCTTCAGAGTGAGATCAATAAGAAAAGAATGCTTTTTTTTTTCCTCTTTACCTCTTTCCAAAGTCTTCAGCCTCCTCTGTGATTTATGGGGAAAGTGTTTTTTTAAAAAAAGAAAACACAATTTGATGAAACTTTGTCTTAGTGGCTTTATACTTTGATCTTCAAGGAGAGATAGATTTATAGGTGGAAGGGACCTTAGAGGTCAACTAGCCCAACTGTCTTACTTTACAGATGAAGAAACTGAGCCCCTTTGAGGACTCAAGCAATGAATGAAATAGCTGGTATTTGAATATAAGGCCTCTGACTCTGAATCCAGAGTGTTTTTTCTGACATAACACACTGTCCCTTTATTACACTTATTTTTTATTTAAAAATGGTTTTGAAAGAAATTGATCATTGATTTTACACTCTATAGTAATATACTCCCCACCCCATATACTCACAATGCATCCTCAACTCCCTCCCTTCCCTCACCCTCACCACCATTTTAAAAATTGATACTATATATAGCAAACACCAGGTAATGAAGTGAGACTGGAAGGATGTTGTACCTGAAGTTCAGAGACCTGGAGCTGTGTGATAGGGGAAGGTACCTCATCTCAGTTTCCTTACTTTAAGTTGGGAAGAGATATCCTACATCTCCCTCCCAGGTGTTGGTGAGGAAAATACTCCATAAAACTTAAAATGCTCTAGAAATGGGAATTGAATGAGAATTATTTATTATCATCGTCTGGTGCTAATCACAACCTTAGTCTTGCACTTAGTAAATGTTTTTGACAAATGCAAGTTTGGTGGAACATTTCAATCAATCAACCAATCAGCAAACATTTATTAAGCACCTACTGTGTGTTGAACTCTATGCTAGGTTCTTGGGATACAAATACATACACACAAAGGGAACAATTCCTACTCTCAAGAAGCTTACATTCTAAAGGGAGAGATGACAAGTACATATGTAAGTATATGCATAATAAATATAAGGAGAATAAACACAAAGTAGTTAAATACAAGTGAGTTAAATACAAGAGGAAGGGCCTAGAAATTGGGGGAAGGGAATCAGGAGAGAAGTCATATAGAAGGTGATGCTTGAGCTGGGTCTCTAAGTGACAGGTTTTAGGGGGCTGAGATGATGAGGGATAGCCTTTCAGAGATGGGGGATGAGGAGGTGGGGGGGACAGGGAGTGATCAATCCAAAGGCACAGATGTGAAAGAGATGGAGTACCACATGTGAGAAACAGACATGGCCAGTTTAACTGAACTGAAGAATGCTGGGGAAGAGGAAAGAATAATGAGGCAGAAAAGATAAACAGAGACAGGTTGTAAAGGGCTTTAAAAGGTAAACAGAGGAGTTTACATTTTATCCTATAAGTAATAAAAAGCCACTGGAGTTTCTTGAATAGGGGAGTGACATGGTCAGACCTGAGCTTAAGGAAAATAACTTTGTTCGTTATGTGGAAGACAGAATGGAGTGAGGATAGACTTGAAGGATGGAGACTAATTAGGAGGCTGTTGGAATAATCTAGAAGTGATAAGGTGATGAAGGCTGAACTAATGACATGGTAGGTGATTGTGTGAGTAGAGAATAAATCAGATTCAAGAGATGTGCAGGCAGAAACAGCAAGATCTGGCAATAGATTGGTTATATGGGGTGAAGGAGGCAGAGGACATCTAAATCTCAACATGTCCAAAAAAGAACTTACTTATACACACTTACCACTCTGTTCAAAATTTATCTATTTCTGTTATGAGCATGGGACACTGGGAGGGTGATAGTATTTCAACAGACTGGCAAATTTTGAATAGAGTGAAGTTGAGGGTTGTCTGTGTGTGCGTGTGTAAATAATTTCTTTTTTGCACAGGTTGTTTCAGATGTATATGGGACATCTTAGATAGAAATATTCCACAGGCAGTTGGTGATGTAGGACCGAAGCTTGGGGAGAGAATAAGCCTGGATATAGTTCTCTAAAAGCTATGCATGAAGATGATAATTCATGGGATAGATAATTCATGAAAACTGAGAAGGTTAACAACAAAGAGAGAAGATAAGAGGGCCCAGGACACTGCACACTTGAATGGGATGGTTGGCCCCTTTTTGGTTTCAATCTGTGGTATCTGATGTTCTGCCATTAACTCTTCTTTTAGCTGGTGACTGTTATGCATATAGTACAGGCAGGTTCCAGGTTCATCTTTATTTTCTGGTGACAGCATTGATGTCTTCAGGGTCATCAGAGGTGGCACATATAAACTTGATGCCAACTGTCAGAACCCATGGGACATATGCATTGAATTCTGCCTTTTCTTTAACAGTGTGGCTGCTTTGCTGGCTCCTGGCTCCCCCTTTGGGGCCCAGAGCTCACTGGGTGCTTAACTGCCCTGGAGCCTCCTTGCTAGCACATTCTGTTCTTCTGACCTTGGGTCCATGACATGCTTGACTGCCCTGTAACTTTCTGCTTAGAAAACTGGAAATGTACTTGGCTTGCCCAAGCTTACCTGGCTGGGTCCCCTTCTTAATACCTATAGACTTCTAGGTGTCCTCTCTTGCCAACCTGAGCAGGTCTCTTTATTTCTTTTTTTTTTTCTTTTTTTTTTTGAAGGGCAATTAGGTTTAAGTAACTTGCCCAAGGTCACATGGCTAGGTTTTTTGTTTGTGTGTGTTAAGTGTCTGAGGCCGTATCCGAACTCAGGTCCTCCTGACTCCAGGGCCAGCTCTCTACTCACTGCGCCACCTAGCCAACCCTCTCTTTATTTCTTAATCATTGTTTGATTTGACACTTTTTCTTTTGTCTTTTCTAGAGTACATGTGTGGGAATCAGGCTGTACTGCTCCTGCTCACTCCACCATCATGGCTAGCAATCTGATGATATGATCCTAAGGGACCTTAGCAAATGTGGAAAGTGTCAGGTAAGAGAAAATAAAACCAAGGAATACTAAGAACCCCCCCAAAACAAAGTCTTTACTGTAACAAAAGGTCATGGAATCATAGGCACTGTAGAGGTCACCTTACCCTATCTTTTTTCTTTTTACAGAAAAGGAAACTGAGTTCTAGAGAGGTTAAGAAATTTGCCCAGTCATGTAGGTCAGATGTGACCCAAAATTTGGATCCTCTGACTCAAAGTTTAGCCCTTTCCCACGGCTTGGGTTGTGTGGTAGGTGAAAGAAAGGATGTAAGGATTGATAGGCAGGAAAAAGGATTTTTAAGGGGTGGCCAGGTAGCACAGCGAGTAAGAGCACGGGCCCCAGTGTCAGGATGACCTGGGGATCGAATCCAGGCTCAGACACTTAGCACCCACCCAGAAACACCTGGCTGTGTAACCTTGAGCAAGTTACTTAACCCCAGTTGCTTTAAAAAAAAAAAGAAAAGAAAAGGTATTTTTAAGTCACATGTGATAAATTTAGTCCAATATAATTCACAAGTATTGGGTCATCAGCAGTATGAGCAAAATCCATGCAACTTTAATCCTGAAAGATGACTGATGGTGAAAAAGCTGGAAGGCTAGTTAAGAAAAGGTCATACTAGATCTGTTATGACATGACCGTGGTTTGTTTACTGGAGAGTGGAGGCCTTGAAAGGGCAGAAGGATTAGGCAAGAAGAAAATGTCAGTAGGACAAGAGTCAGAAGCCCCAAACATTGTCTCTAGATGACTCTGTGGTGACAAAGAAGTTGGTCAATGGAGAGGCCTTCAAAAACTGGTGATCCAAAAAGTTCTGAGTGTTGTCTGATCAAACAGTGAACCTTGATCTTTCTATTGGCATCTCTTGATGATGTCTACAGTTTAACTGACGCAACCACAACTGCTTCAGTAGATATTGCCACCACAGTAATTAATCAATAAACATTTATTAAGCACCTACTACGTACCAGACACTATACACCAGGGGTACAAAAAGAGGCAAAAGACAGATGCTGCTAACTACATAGTTAGGAGAATCTTTCTTTACCTGATCATGTAGCTGGAACTTGAGAGGACTTCAAAAGGCCTTAGGTGGCCACCTCATCTGTTCTTGGCTCTCAGTTTGACTCCTTTACTGTCAGTATCTGGTGAACGACAATGCTTCAAGTGGAGAGGCCATGGGAAATGAAAAGTCCTTGACCTCTATTTGTTTTTTTTTCTATTCTAGGTGTGGCAGATTCTGATTATCAAGGTTTGTTTTGTTTTGTTTTTTGCTTTTTGGATGGGGTATGGTAGGGCAATTGGGGTTAAGTGACTTGCCCAAGGTCACATGGCTAGTTTTGTGTTAGTGTCTGAGGTCAAATTTGAACTCCAGTCCTCCTGACTCCAGGGCTGGTGCTCTATTCACTGCACCACCTAGCCACCCCTGATTGTCAAGTTTTGAGAGGTCAGAAGAGGGGACTCCAGGAATCCCAGTATCCTGGGATCCCAGCTTCTCAACAGCCAGGCTACTAGGTTTATCAACCAATTGAAAAAGGTTGGTCTTAGCCATGTGGTTGGCAGACCAGACAGAGTCAGTTATAGACTGTCTATTCAAGGCACTTGCATTACATATTATCAGGACTTCCCCAAAGCAGGCTCCTCAGCCTCTCCACATAGAGAAACATAATCAGAGGCATTCTGTACTCTGAACATGTGCCAATCCCTGATACAAAAGAAAGGAAACACAAGAAAGATAAGTAAAGTAGTCAGCTTCCCTGCTCCCCTTCCTCCCTTCTCCCCCACCCACCTCTCCCAGCTAGCCTGGTTAAGTCTTCTGACACCTGGGACCAACCACATGTGGTCAGATAGACATGACATCAGGTTAGAGAAAGGACCTTGTCCTTCCCCATCTGCTGCTGGTGTCACATCTTACTGCTTAGAAAGCCTCATCTGGAAAGCCACTTGGAAACTGCCTTCTCTTTAAAAGGTTCTCCCGAGTCCTCAGATCTTCCAGTCTAGCAGCTAATCTGGGAACTCTCAGCAATTAGTCATTTATGTCCTCCGAAGTTTCTGTGTGATTGTCTAGGAGAAGCTATCTGCTCATGCTCCGAGAAAAGGCCATGGGGAGTTTGGGTGGAGAGGGGGAAGGGGGCTGGGAGAGTACTTGGGGGAAAGGGAAGGAGATTCATTGCCTATTCCTCAGAAGGCTGAAGCATTCTGGTGTTCTCACTCCCCCATTCCTGGCAAATTTTCTATTTTAGCCAGCAGTACTCCACCCACCCCTTCATCATGATCAGATAGCTGCATTTAGAAATAGTGGAAGCCCCCTGAGTAGAGAAGTGACATTATTGCACAAGCGAAAAGAACTGGCTGGGAGAGAATGTTTGTTTGCCGTTCTCTCTAAAGCAAAAACATCCCATCCCAGGTCTGCAGGAAGAGTACAACTTCGCTTGTAATTACATGTATGTTTGGGTTATTTAATGTAGTTGCTTTAAGTGAAATCGTGTAGCTCAGGGTTGGTAATGATGCTAATGAAGTTATACAGTGGGAGAAGATTATGCTTTGCAGCATGGAAAATAAACATCTTGGGCTTTGCCTCAGTGTTTATCTTCAGCTTTGCCTCAGTAATTATCTCCACTGCAAACTGTTACCAGTCACAACGGTTAATTCCATTAACATTACTGCTTAAATACATCCTTTTGGTGCTGAAGACATCACTGTGCTGTTGGGTAAACCTTCAGGGTCTCATGGAATTTTGAAATTGAAAAGAAAAAGTAAATTATTCAGGCATATCTATGTGTGTGTGTATATATGTATACACACACGTGTGTACACATAGAGAGTGAGAGCTGAGAGGCAAGGGGCAAGAGGGAGAATGGTTCTTTCTCAGTTGTTTCAGTTGAGTCCGACTCGTGGTGAACCCATTTCGAGTTTTCTTTCCAGTTCATCTTACAGGTGAGGAACTAGGGCAAACAAGGTTAAGTGACTTGTCCAGGGTCATACTTAGCAAAAAATATATGTATAATATTTATTTGCTGAATAATCCTCTGATTAATCTTTGGTGAGAGAAATGTGGAATTTTAAAAAACAGCTCAAAAGGCTAAGGAAGAAATCTTGTCAAGTACCATTTATAGAAGTTCTATGTGGGTAGCGTTAGTCCTGTAGATACAGCTGAGAGAGTTAATGCTCTGGGGACTCTCGTGAGCTGATTTCAAGCAGATTGAGACCTCATAAACAGGTAAGTGTTGGTTTTCTCCCTCATCTTTATAGGGAAAATGCATAAGTTTTCTGGCTGCTGCTAAGGTGGAAATGCAGTACGCACATTTGTGTCATCAATTATATCAGAATCAGGATATAAGAACTGAACAGTAAAAATTGCTTTCCTCCACCAAAGTCCTACTCCAAGCTTTTGTTGTAGTCTGGTAGTAAGACCAGATTCTTGAAGCCTAGACCAGCAGAGGGCAAGCTCTGGTGGATCTTTCCAAGCTGAACAGGTTTACAGTGTAGTAGTGATGGTGGACCATGTGAAGAATCATCGACAGAAGGATGATCAGAGATGTTTTGTTGTTTTTTTCCCCACAACTCCTGAAGACTACAGTCTGAGGCATGATTGGATTCCAATGTGAATGGAAACAATACCTATGTGAATGTAATCATTCATCTCTGGACATTTTTGGGTATAAAAATAAGTTTAGAGACCATCTTGGGATCAGTAGTCAGGTGAGGGAAAAGTACATATTTAACTCTGTAAATGTATGTAGGAAGGTTTCCTCTCTTTGAAAGATGTTTCTTAGCACTGAATGAAGGTACTATGTGTAATCTATGGCTCAGAGTACATTTGCATTTTTCATTGGTGGAGATTGACTCACTCCTCCACTTTTGCATGGGGTGGGGCAGAATTGGTAATTACTTAAGGGAGGAGAGATCCTGGTCAGGGCTTACAGCTCTGAGAAAGAAGTCACTTGGTTCATGACTACCTTCAGATCCCTGAAGGGAGAGAAAGACTGTGGAAAGAAGCTGACATTTAGAGGAGCTGGTATCTCCATCACGTCCCTATCTCTAGATTACTATTCTAGAAACTTTGGGGAATTTCCTCTTAGGTGAGATAAAAGTCTCTCTTGCTTATTTGAGCTGAGATCTCTCATTCCCAGTAGAGGAACTTATTCACTCCATGTTTTGTCTGGTATATTTTCATCTACATAACTTCTCTGATTTCTGCTTGCTATCAGCTTAGATAAATAGGTTAATTTGCTATTCACTACCTGTGTTCATAGCATTTGGTGGGAAGGGAGTCAGATCTTTGACATATAGTTTGGGTCACTCCCCTGTTTGAATACAGCAATTGGAGCTCATCTTGATCCTAGAAATTATTTCTCTTAGGCTAACAATATTTAGGGAGGCAGAGAGATATAATTCTATCCCAGTATCTTCCTTTTACAGAGCTGAGTACTTAGCCTGTTGCCTGTTTCTCTTCCTAGAAGGAGAGAAGAGTGGGTGGAGAAGACTAGAGAAATCTATTTATGTGTGCCTGTCAGATGCATCTATATAACCTACTTGAACAACACATATAACAAACTTTTTATTATTTGTGATTTCACAGAATCATAAACTTAGAGCCAAAAAGGACTTTGGGGGTTTACTAAGTCTAATCCCCCCATTTTACAGATGAGGAGACTGAGGTTTAGAAGCGTTAAGTGCCATCCAGGGTCACACAGTATCTAAGAAGGGAAATGAGGGAGGAATGGCATAGGAATTTATATAGTGCCTAGTTTCAGGAATTGTCTTAAATTTTTTTTTTTTAACAAATATTATCTCATTTGATCCTCACAATAACCTTGTGAGATAGGTGCCTTTATTATCCACATGGAGTTGAGGAAACCGAGGCAAACAAAAGTTAGACAACTTGCCCAGGATCATACAACTAGTAAGTCTTTGGTCAGATTTGAACTCAGGTCTTCTTGACTTAAGGCTTAGTGCTCTGACCATTGTTCCACCTCACTGTCTCAAGGAAGCATTTGAACTCAAGTCCTCCTTATTCCAAGTCCCGTACTCAATCTATCATGCCTCCTAACTACTATTTCACGTAGTCGTTAGCTTAAATTTCTTTTGTTGAGAAGTGTCTTTTCCTGTCCTTTGACCATTTGTCTACTAGGGCATTGTACAATTCCCTACTGGGCCTTAAGTCACAAGACTTGAGTTCAAATATGGTCTCAGACACTTACAAGCTGGTGTTGTTGTGTTTGACCTTCGTTTTTAAAGAGGACCGAGGCATCAGGGAAATGATGACATGACTTTCAGTTGACTGATTTGAGTGAGGGAGGGCTGGGTAAGGTCACCAGACTCACTTTCTCCTCCAGAGTCATCAGTGACAGATATTCATCAGGATGACTAGAGATGACCCAGGATGCAATAGGAGACCCTATAGAGCTTTTAGGCTAGGCTAAGGTCTTTTCACATACTCTCTCAGAGTGAGGTAATGCCCATTCAGTGAATAGGGATCTTTAAGAAGTGAGTCAAGGGATGGGCTCTTTAATTATAAAAAAAGAAAAAAAAATCAAGCTGTGAGGGGAAGACCCTCAGGGTTGCTGTTCCAAAGACAAAGTTACCTTAGAGTTTGAGCAGGGACCTATTGTGGTTCAAGCTATGAGTCAATGTATTAGCCTATGGAGTAAGAACATAGTGTTTATTCCATTCTTTCCATGATAGCCAATTGTGGGTCTTGTCACCAACATAACTATATTCACCCTTCATGTATCTTCACCCTTTTTTAAAAAAAATTAATTTGAATAGAATCTCTAGCCTTTTCTAAGCAGACCATCATTTTTGTTATTGTTCAGTTGTGTCTGACCCTTCGTTACCCCATTTGGGGTTTTCTTGGCAAAAATACCGGAAGTGGTTTGCCATTTCTTTCTCCAGCTCATTTTACAGATGAGGAAACCGAGGCAAACAGGGTTAAGAGATTTGCCCAGGGTCACAGAGTAGTATCTGAGGACAAATTTGAACTCTGGAATAAGTCTTCCTTGAAGAAGTTACCCATAAAGAGGGCTAGGGTTGCTCTGGAGACCCCAAAATACCAACACGCTGCTGGGTCCTGCCGAATGAATTAGACTCAAATCTCTCAGCCAAAGAAGAATAAAGTTTATTAAATTTCCGCTTGCATTAGACACAGAGTAAGTCTGTGCTGGGTCATTCTATGGCATTCTCACTATTCTATGGCACTCTCACAGACCTGAAGACAAGATGGAGTCTTATATACAGAAGGTTGTGGGAGGAATCCAGGGGTGGAGTTTGGAGAGGGTCTTCAGGAGGAGTTAATGAGGTCAATGAGTGATTAAGGGTGGGAAGTTGCTGGAGGCTACCTGGAGACTACAGACAGTGGTGGGCTAGGCCAGTAGGCTTATGGCCTCATGCAAATGCCTCATCAAATGAGAGATTTAATCAGAGTTCAAGGAGGGTTCCCAGAGCCTGTACCTCAAGTACTCAAGGAGAGCTAGAGAGGGCTCCCAGAGCCCATACCTCCTCATTCCTGACTTCAGACTCTTATCTAATGCACCTACCTAGTAGAACATCTTATCTACAAACAAGAATTTTATTTCCTCTTTGACTGTATCTATTCCCTTAATTGACTTTTCTTGTTTGTTAGAGCTAGTACTTCTAGAACGATATTAAATAAGAATCATGATAATGAACATCTTGCTTTACTCTTGTTCTTATTGGAGAAGCATCTAACATTTCCCCACAAATGTGTAATGTTACACAGAGGTCCTTTTTATAACAGAAATGAATGTTTGGATTTTTCAAAAGCTTTTCTGCATTTCTTGATGTAATCATGTGGTTTTGTTTTTGTTGTTATTATTTATTATATTTATTGTTATCCTAACATTGAATCAGTCTTACAATCCTGGTATAATTCCAATCAGGTCATAGTGTATACATTGCTGAAACTGATGAGGTGCAGGCTCTGGGAACCCCCTTGCTCTCTCCTTGAATCTTTCCACACAGGGAATTTGCATGAGGCCATAAGCCTCTCATTGTGGCTCTGCCCAAACCTTTGTTACTAGCACCCTTGATCCTCCCAAAATATCTATACCCAAATCAACTGTTACACCCTTGAACTACCCTATTCCACCATTTTCTGTTGTTTCTGGTAGCCTCCAGCAACTTCCCACCCTTAATCACTCTTTTACTGGAGTCTGTCCTCATTGACTCCTCCTGAAGACCCTCCCCAAACTCCTCCTCTAGACCACCCCTAGATTCTGCCCACAATCTTTCTGTATATAAGACCCCATCTTGCCTCCATGTGGTGTGAGAGCACCATAGAATTTTCTGGCACACACTTGCTCTGTGTCCAATACAATCCTTTACAGATACTGAGGCTCCTTAAGAATCTACCCAATATGGCGAACTTTTAATAAACTTTGCTTTTCTTTTGCTGAGAGAAGACTTGAGTTGAATTCATTTGGCAGGACCTAGCATGTTGGTTTGGGGTCTTAAGCACCCCTAACCCTAAACATCATCATTTTATGATAAACCTCTTCAAAACTTCTTTGATAATTTTTTTTTCCAATAACTTTGTTTCAGTATTCATTAGGGATATTGGTCTATATTTTTCTTACTTTGCTTTGTCTCTCCTTGGTTTAGGAATTGACTGTGATTTTATCATAGAAAAAAATTGGTAGAATCCATTCCTTTTTCATTTTTGAAAACAATTTATATAATGCTGTAATTAATTGATCTTTGAATATTTGATAGATTTAACTTGCAAATCCATCTGATTCTGATTTCCTCCCCTTTGGAAGTTCATTTGTGGCTTATTTGTTGAGATTGGGTAATTTAAATGTTCTATTTCTTGTTCTGGTTATCTGGAAATTTTATATTTTTGTAAATATTTCTCCATATCATTTATTGCCAGCTTTTTTGGCATATAATTAGGCAAAATGACTCTTTACAATTTTTTCTTACTTCCTCCTTGTTTTGAATTATCTTCTTTCAATTTTGATGTCAATTTGGTTTTCTTCCCTATAAAATCAGATTAGAAAAAATGGTCTATTAGTTAAAAAAAAATTCCTCCTATTAACTCTTTTTTTGTTTGTTTTAAACTTTGTTAAACCCTTTTTTGATTTTCAGAATATTTATTTTGATGCTTAATTGGGGGATTTTGGATTTGTTTTTTTTTCCAGGTGTTTTTTAAACTCACATACCCGATTTTTATAATCTGTTCTTTGTTTCTTTTGTTGAGGAAGGTACACAGAGACACAGATTTTCCCCTAAGGACTGCTTTGGCTGCATCCCAAAAATTTTTGTATGTTATCATTTTCTTTGATGAAATTTTCTGTCATTTCTATAATCTGTTCTTTGACTCACCATTCTTTAGGCTTAAATTATTTATTTTCCATTTAAATTTGAATCCATTCTTCAAATTCCCTTTATTGATGATAATTATTATTGCTCTATAGTCAGTAGAATATGTTTAATATTTCTCATTTTCTCCTTTTGTTCATAAGTGTTTTATGCTCTAACACATGGCCCATTTTTGTAAAGAAATTTGTTATTCCTTTCTGGTCTCATTTAATTTCCAGGCATCTATCATAGCCTAATCATTTCAAAATCCTATTTCAGGTCCTGATTTCTTTTTTGCTTATCTGTTCAGTAGATTTGTCTAGATCTGAAAGGGGCGCATTGAGGTCTCAACTATTATAAGTTTGTTGTCTATTCTTCTCTATAATTTGATTAGCTTCTCCTTCAAGTATTTTGATGCTATGACATTTGGTGCACATATATTAAGTAAAGATAATATTCATTTAAATGTTCTATCATTATTATTCTATTATTAACTGTTCATATTAAATGTTCTGTGGTGCCTTTAAACATAAGTTTCTCCTTTTGATCATTTCTATTTTTACTGTTACTTTGTCTGAGATCATGATTGCTACCCCTACATTTTTTTTTAAAGCAATTGGGGTTAAGTAACTTGCTCAAGGTTACACGGCCAGTTATTTCTGGGTGTGGTGCTAAGTGGACACTGGAGCCGGTGCTCTTACTCGCTGAGCCACCTGGCCGCCCCAACCCCTACTTTTTTAATTCACCTAAAACATAGTAAATTCTGCTCCAGCCCCTCATTTTATCTCTGTGTGAATGTTTGTTTCAAGTGCATTCCTTCTAAATAATATATTTTTTAATTCCATTTTTCTAATCTATTATCTTCTTCCATTATATGGGTGGCTATGCTTGTAGTTATGGTCATTAATTTCCTACTATAATCTTTTCAAAGAAGATAATAAGAGAGAAAAAGAATTCACCCCAGCGATTTACAATTCAAACATTTTCCTTGCGCTCTAGTTCCCTTCCTCTTTTCATCTAGCCCAGGCCCCAATCATTGGCGTTCATACTTTCTTCCTTTTGTTTTTAATACTCCTCTTTATGATTTGTTATCCAAAGTTGGTGGTCTTTTCCTTGTGTCTTCTTCCTCCTCCTGCTATTGAGTTTAATGTGTTTATATTCCAAGCTCTTTGGATGTTTATGTGTGTGTGTTCAACTATCCCTTATTAGTATGAGATGAGTCAAAGTTATGTGAGACTAACTTTACCCTACTCCATGCTCCATGTTTGTCGACTGTTCTCGAATATCCCAATTATGAGAAATAGTAAGTTCCTCCTCCTTCCTCATTTCTTCCCTAGGGAATTACTTTTTCCTTTTTTTTTTCTTCTCATGAGACCTTACAAACAAAAACAATTACCCCCAAGGACCTGTGTTTGCCTTATTTATTTCTCTCTATGGCCCCTAAAAATATTAGGAATCTAAAGGGATACTTGTCATTTTTCCTTCTGGCTGCCTAGCAAAGGTAAATTCACCAAGGGGGCTCATGACCTAGACTTTTATTATCGTGTACCCAAAAAGTACCCTTAAAATATGGCAATCATTCTCCTGGGATCTAACCTGGAAATATAAGTTGGTAGAATAGATAGCTACCTTGGAGAGGATGCTATATTAGAAAATGACCAGTTTTTTGGCTAAAATTATAGTTACCTATCCATTACCCATTGCTGAAGGTTGATTATTTAGTTTATCAATATCCATATTCTTAATTTGTCTGCTGGTTTCAATATTTACTAGAAACTCACCCAGAGGATTTTCAGAAGGTAAACTCAAATTCTTATATTTTCTTTATCATTTCATTATTCTGAGGGGAAAATGTAAAGGAGGGGTATGAAGACACTGATTAAAATTAAGTTTAGTGTTAGCTAAATTTTAATCATCTATATTCTTTTCATTTCCTCTAGTTATGAATAATGTAGGACTGACTGAAGTATGTTGAGATATGAACCCCTGTGAACTGCAAGTTTTGGAATTAAGATTTGTGAGCTCTCTAAAGAAGTCTTCTTAAATGAAATAAGGTTTCCCAACTGGGAAGCATGCCTGTGATTGAGCTCGATGCCAGACTGCTGCTATATAGTCTGTCTAGAGGAATTCAGCACAGAAATATATGTGGTGCTTATAAATCTCTAAACCTACTCACTATCTCAGTATCACCCTGGCAGTGCCTTCTGCTTACCGACATGATGATCCCGCATGAATAAGTTGTCCATTTAAGGCAGAAATGGAGACTGGGAGCAGTTGGATCTCAATCTTAAAATCTCCGAGAACATAGATCACAAGAAAAAGGGAAAAAGAAAAATAACAAATCAGAGACTTTTGGAAGTTTGAAAGGAGAGAGAGATTTCCCACTTGACCCCGTATAGTCTCATTCATCTTATATGGATTCCTTTCCAGTTTTCTTTTTAATATTCAAAAGAGGATTGTAATCAACACTTTTCTACTTTGAGATGTGGAAGGGTCTTTGGGGACCATCTTGATCAACTCCCTCATTCTACAAATGAGGAAACCGAGACCAAGGGAAGTTAAATGACTTGTCCAAGGTTACACAGGTAGACACAGAGCTGGGATTAAAACCCACATCTCCTGAATCCTTATTGATCACTCTTTCAAAGGTACCACTTTACTGTCATTGATTAAGAACTCTAGGACCCACATTGCCAAGGCACTTTGGGCCCAGTAACAAATTTTAGACAATTCTTAAAGCTAGTCTATCCAGATTATTTAAAGTACTTTGAAAATATCTTAGATTTAAAAAAAAAACTGGGTACTCAATAACATTAACGCCACCAGTCCTTACCACATTTGTGAGTGTCCTAGTAATGTTCCATTCAAGTTCAGTGAATGCCAGGAGTCCAAGAAAAGAAAATATTGGCACTGAATTTCCATTTTTATTAGAATTCAACTTCACAGGCTAATTCTTTTTATACTAAATCTTTTTCCAAGTTCCAGATCTCTGGGGCCTGGGCTAATTTGCATGGAAGAGTCAAGATATCACTAAGGTACCTTTCTCCAGCTTGGCCAAGTTGCATAATTAACTCTGAAACATTCAATCTGGTGTTATGAGAGCAGTCTCATTTATACGGTTTAATGCCTCATCCGTCCCTGTGCAGTAGACTGGTTCCCTCCAATAAAACATATGATTTGACATATGGTTCTTCATACTCACAAAATGAGCCAGAACTTGAAAGGATTCCACACTCTAACCACCTTTTATTATTTTTAAAGTCTTACCTCATCATTTTGATGAATTTGTTTGGAATGTGTGTGTGTGTGTGTGTGTGTGTGTGTGTGTGTGTGTGTGTGTGT
>NW_027185698.1:1785597-1822962 GCF_028583685.1 Petaurus breviceps papuanus | reverse complement strand
TGTGTGTGTGTGTGTGGGTGTGTGCTAGAAGTAGTCCAAAAAGGAGAGATGAAGAAGGAGGGGATGGTGAAAACATTAATTTTCTCTGGTGATGAGTTCACATCTGTTTAAAAGTGTAACATGGCAAATCTTGTGAAATCTCCTAGAATAGTGTCTCTCCCTCCATGCCAAATAAGCCCCAAAGCACATAAAGAAATCATTGAAAGAGCCTGGAGGCGTGCCAGGAGGACCTGGCTAATGTTTCACCTAATCTCTCTGTGTGTCTCTCCTCTTCCAGCCCTACCCTCTGACGTGGACTTCGAGGTTTCTTTAGGCCGCTCCTTCATAACCATTGCACCGCCAACTGGAGAGCTAGTCTGGGGCCAAAAGCAGAAAACTGAAGATGAGGAAGGGGTGGGGCTGGGTGGGACAGGGGTGGAGTTAAGGGTACTCTGTCAGCAGGCAGGGGCTCCCCTTCTACCAAAAGGATTAAGTGAACTTTCCCAGTGAAGCCCTATGGGGTAGGCAGGGCCTAAATTGCAGTGGCCAAGAGATTGGCTCTTGTGGAAACTTCTCTCTGGCACTCACTGTGTGACTTTGGGTAAGTCACTTAACTTCCTACACAGGGCCTTGATTTTCTTGCCTATAAGATGAAGGGTTTGGATAGTATAATTTTGGAGGCTCCTTCCAAGCCTAGGTCTATGAACCTCCCCTACCTGAGAGACACATCCTCTGGTCCAGGAGAGGCCCAAGATGAGTGTGGTGGTGTTTAAGGATCCCTTGACCTAGAGTGGGAGGTATAGAAAGACTGACATATGGATGCACCTGGCCTGGGAACAAAAACCAAAAAAACTTTTTTTTGTCTTTTTTGGAGGGGGGAGGGCAGGGCAATTGGGGTTAAATGACTTGCCCAAGGTCACACAATTAGTGTTAAGTGTCTGGCATTGGATTCTAACCCAGGTCCTCCTGATTCCAGGGTCAGTGCTCTATTCACTACACCACCTAGCTGCCCCTCCCCCCCCAATTTTTTTTAAATACCATTTTTGTTTCTTTTCATCTCAGGTTGATCATATACATGGCCAAGTCTGGGACATCAGGAGCACAGGGTTGGGTTGTGGAGATTGTTTTGCTTTTTTTAAAAGGTCGGGGAGGGACATGAAAAGTCTCCTGGAACACTAAAATTCCATTTAAACAAATACCATATTCATCATAGAAATCAATCATCATGAAATCCTTTGCAAGTTATGTGTTTATTTCTCTCGAGCTGGATTTTGTTTTAATGGTTTTGGTGTTTGAGAACAAAAAGGAATTTTTCTGCTGACTGTATAGGAATTTGGACTTGCAAGATGTTCCTGGTGTTAATTATTGATTATTTTAGCTTGTCCAGCTCAGGTGAAGCTTTTAGAACTGACCTTTGACACCATCTCCACTTTAAACCCTGCTGGGTGCTTTATGAAGTCTATCAGGCTACGTCTTCTTTTGAAGGACAGGAGCGAGGCCTTCTAATCTGGCATTCCCGACTGCTGAAAAAGGCAAACACGTTGTAATTCTGTACAAGCTACAGACCCAAACAACTGCCCTTTTAATTTCACTTTTAAAAAAATCATTAAAAAAAAGTAAAAAATTATTTTAAAGATAATAATAACAACACTAATAATAACTAAAGTTGTATACTGCTTTAAAGTTTACAAAGCACTTTACAAATGTTATATCATTTTATCCTCACAACAATCCCAGCAGGTAAGGTGCTATTATTATCCCCATTTTACAGAAGAGGAAACTGAGGCTGAGATTAAGTGCTTTCCCAGGGTCACACAATTAAGTGTCCGAGGACAGTCAGGCTTTCCTGACTCCAGGTTCAACTCTCTACACAGTAAAATATCTAACTGTCTGGGTTACAGTGACAATAATAACAGCAATAGCTAGCATTTATACAGAATTTTGAGGTCTGTAAAGTGCTTTCTATGTGACCTCAGTTGATGCCCTTAAGGTAAATGCCCTTTTTGTAGACAAGGAAACAGTAAGAGAGGATAAGAGACACCCTCAGTGTCTGAGGCAGGACTCGTTCTCAGGTCTTTCTGATGCAGCTCTCTCTCCCCTGCATCACCCAGCCATAATAAAGTTGTCTCTTTATTAAATGCATTTGTGTTTTCATTCATCACCTTGTGGGTGCTCTTTTCACCTGTGAAGACTGTGACTCCTTTGTTCCTTCCCCTCCTAGCTTATTCTTATCCATATCCTCTTGTAAATTCTCCATGGAAAGATTCACTTCTAAAGAGGCTTGCTGTTTATCGTTCAGTCATTTTTCAGTCGTGTCTGAATCTTTGTGACCCCATTTAGGGCTTTTTTGGCAAAATTACTGGGGTGGTTGTTATTTCCTTCTCCACCTCATTTTACAGATGAGGAAACTGAGGCAAGTAGGGCTCAGTGACTTGCCCAGGGTCACACAGGTAGCAAGTGTCTGAGGCCAGATTTGAACTCAGGAAGATGAGTCTTCCTGACTCAGGCCCAGGGTTCTATCCACGGTGCCTAAAAGAAGCTAAATTCTTTTCAATAGAAGCTCTTACCTTTTCCAAGGGGGTGGGGAGGGGGGAGGGGAATCTCCATTGCTGTGATTTAATGTCTAGGGTAAAAATTCCCTGCAGTGATGTAGATAAGCAGTTTTCCATCGGTTACTTAGAGAGTAAGTGTCTGGGGCCAGTGAGAAATGAGGTGACTTTTCCAAGGGTCATGCAGTTAGTATTTGTCAGACACAAGACTTGAACCAGAGACTTTCTGACTCCCTGTCTCCACTATTAGTCTTGCTACTCTTGCTGCTTTGAAAATAGGGTTCAACTTGCATGCAACTTTTCAGGAATTCATCTACTGTGTGAAGTGAGGTATGTTCATAGAGTCAAAAGGGGAGGAGAACAGCAATGTCACTGTAAGGCTGCAGGGGAGCAGAGATACGGTGGCCTACAAGAAACCCAAACTCTACCTCAGAGTCAGCGGAAATCAAAACAACACAGAAAATTTTCTTCCTTACTCACCATAGCCATAGGATCATAATTTAGACCTGAAAAGCCTCTGATAAGTCACCTAGTCCATCCTCCTCATTTTACAGATGAGGAAACTGAGGAACAGAGAGATTAAATGACCCCAAGGCCATTCAGTGGCAGAACTGGGGTTTAAACCTAGTTCTTCTGTCTCCAAATCCAACAGCCCTTCCACTGCCCCAGTGTTTTATGTCTTATATGTCTTCCATATATGTCGTATATGGAAAACCTTGCTGGGACCCAAGTCAGCTTTGTGAAATGTGATGATTGGTTCTGCATAGTAACACAGGCTTTTCTCAGCTTGACAAGAAGCACTGGAGTAGACCAAATTTCTTTTGGTGAGGTTCTGTGGCCAGTAATGCAGAGCACAGAGCCCCAGCACAAGCTGAATGAACAAGCAGACAAGTAGCAGACCTTTGGCACTTGACCATTCCCTCTCCTCCACGGCAAAGCTTCTGCTTCCAGCTCCTCACAGTGCCTTTGCTTCTCTTGGTCTCCTAGCATGGCAAATATATGAACTTTGTGTCTGTAAAACAGGCCCCTGGTGAGAGTTAAAATAAACCAAATCTACTCTGGCAGACTAACCTGACATAGACACACCAAAGAAATCAGAGAGGAGGGTGGGAGGAGAAATGGCTCGTATGTACCAAAATATTTGTAGCAGCACTTTTTTTTGTGGTGGGAAAAGAAAGAGACACCCATTAATTGGGGAATGGCCAATCAAATTGTGATACATGAATATAAGGAGTTCAATCGACAATAATTTATTATGGGCCTACTTATGTGTCAAGCACTGGGCTAGGCACTGGGGATAGAGAGACAATGAGCCAAACAATCCCTACCCTCAAGGAACTTACATTCTAGTGGGGAAGAAAACAAGCACATATACAGATATATTAGAAATGATTACTATGAAGAATAAACTAATGAAAAGTCATTAAGTGCTAACTGTGTCAAGTATTATGCTTAGCACTGGGGATGATAAAAAGAAAATGTTCCTTGCCTTCAAAGAGTTCACATTCTGAAAATGGGAGAGACACATAGGAGGCTTTAAAGTATCTCTTTGAACACCTGGTACATAGAAAACACTTGATAAAGGCTTGTTGATAAACTGCCTGTTGGTCGTTTGGGTTGGATGGTCAGGTCTACCTACCCACCTAAGGTCCAGAGGACTTGGCAGCAGGAGAGAAGGCATTCAGATGGTAAGGCAGATCATATGGTAAGGCCTGGTGGTCCAGAGGGCTCAGTGACAAGGCAGCTGAAAAGCTCTGAGCTCATCTTGTTACTGATAAGGAAGAACACTTTGCCCAGCAGCTCATTATGGAAGAAGAAGACAAAAGGCTCATTCACTGTGGACTTTGTCTCTTGTCAGTTGTCCATGGCCTTACAGTTTGGCTTCAGTCCTCCCTCAGCTGCTGTCCCTTCCAGCCTTACAACCATCCCTAAGTGAGGATAGGGCTGGAACCAGAGCCATCCCCCTTTTTTTTGTTTTGGAGGGCAATTGGGGTTAAGTGACTTGCCCGAGGTCACACAGCTAGTTTTGTGTGTGTGTGTTTGTTAAGTGTCTGAGGCTGGACTTGAACCCAGGTCCTCCTGACTCCAGGGCCGGTGCTCGGAGCCATCCTTGATGGTGGCCACTATCAAGGCCAACCCTCCCCCTCTGAGGATTCAGAAGGATTCAGAGAAGCTTGGGAAGAATTAGATGAATGAATGAAGGAACAAATGAAAAAACATTTATTATATGGCAAGCACTAAGCCCTGGGAATGCAAAAGCAAAAATGAAACCAATCCCTCCCTTTCAAGAATTTACACTGGGAGAGATAGGGAGATTTAACACATAGATTACATGTAGAGGAGCTAAGAAGCTGAACTTTAATTTGGAAATGTATAAGGATGATGAATAGAACCACAGGGACTTGCACACCCTTTCCAAATGTAACGGACCCCTATTGAGGCCCTCACCAATCAGGACCTTCAGAGTCATAGAAGTGGAGTTCCTGACATGAAAAGATTAAGACTGATAAAGGATGGTACTGATAAAGCCAAACCACATACATAATGATTACAACAATGTAAATGGAAAGGACAATCAATAACAGCAAAAACAGCAAAATGAACTGAGAGCTGGGTAGTTATGACTAAGGTTAGGTTGGCCCTGAAGGACAAATGAGAAAATGAGCCTCCCTCCATTCTTTGTAGAATTAGGGGACTATGGGTGGAGAACACCCAAAAGATCCAGGCGACACTGTCTGACTTTGTTGATGCATTGATTAGTTTTGCTGAATTGCTTTTTTCTTCTTTTAAAATAAGAGTTGGCTCACTGGGTAGGGATGTTCTTCAATCATTTCAATTCTGTCTGACTCTTTATGAACCCATTTGGGTTTTCTTGGCAAAGATACTGGAGTGGTTTACCATTTCCTTCTCCAGCTCATTTTCCAGATGAAGAAATTGAGGCAAACAGGGTTAAGTGACTTGCCCAGGGTCACAGAGCTAGTGTCTACTGAAATCAGATTTGAACTCAGGTCTTCTTGAATCTAGGCCTGGCACTTTATTCACTGGGCCACCTAGCTGCTCTGGGTAGGGATGAGGAAGGGATACTTTCACATATAAAGGTAATATAAAATCAAGAGATTTTAAAATAAAAAGTTGGATGCCTTTATTTTTTTTTTAAAGAAAACTAACCTGAACTTGTGTGTATACTTACTTTAAACCCTAAAGAAATAAGGTCAAAATGAAAAGAAATCACAGTGGCACATATCCCTCAGATCCTTCCTTTGGGCATGTATCACTGGGGTTCTTTGGGCTCATGTTCCTTCATCATGCTGCAGAAACCTCTTCAGCCTAGAAGATGAAGTCAGCCCTGAGCTCACTGCTGGGAAGTATCCTCTGCCCCTGGGGCCTCTCCCTCTGACTGAAGGGTGGAGGTCTCCCCCCAGATTCTCCATTTAAGGAGGGCACCCAGATCGTCATTTCCCAACAGGCAGCACTCCTCTGGAGTTCTGTTTTCTCTCTCCTTGACCCTTTTCAGCTTCCTCTGATGTGTTATTTTCCCCATTAGAATGTAAGCGCCATGAGGGCAGTCTTTCTTTTTGTACTCCTGTAGCACTTAGCATAGTACTCGGCACACAGTAAATTCTCAATAAGGGCGTATTGACTGACTGCTTAGTGACATCAGAGGGCATATTACAATATCCTCACTGGTTAACATTCTTTGAGCTATTAAAAATGATGATGGCTGGATTTTTAAAAATATCCATCTACAAAGCTGCACTGATGAGCTTTAGGACTTTTCCATCTTGGTGTTGGCACTGCCCTTGAATCACTGCAGGAAATGACATCTGCCTACTTATTTCTTCCTTTAGCCCCCAAAAATGAATTTAAAGAAAGCATATATTTAGTGAAGCCTAGGAATCAGACAGCAGTATACTATATACCCCCTAATACAACACAGTTATCTCATGAAGAAGTCCTCCAGCCCAGGGGACACCAACATTTTCCAAGAAAGACTGAATTTTTACTTACCCCAAATCTGATGATCCATCATTATAAACTCAATTTTAAAACGCTTCTGTGAAATATGGCCATTAATGAATGCATGTCATCAACCTACTTGGTTAAAATTCTTTGTATACTAAGCCATTCAGGAATAAGAGGAAGGAGACAGACATTTGGGGGGAGGGGAAAGAAGGAAATGAAAAAGGGATGAGAGGGAAAAGGAAAGGAAGAGAAGCCAAATCAGGGCTCCTTTCTTCATATCTCCTTGCCTTCCCAACTTCCCAGGGCATCCAATCCCAACCTTCAACCATTATGAATTATTTTTAATGCTATTTTTAAAAAATGTCTGCATAAGCTCTTTTCTGATGGCAAAGAGTTGGAAATTGAGGGGATAATTCATCAATTGGGGAATAGCTGAACAAGTTGTGGTATATGAATGTAATGGAATACTATCAGCTTCCCCAAGTGTCTATGGTTTTAGGGAGACCTCCCATCCACCATTCAAAAACTCAAGGCTTGTCTCTTTCCTGTGTCTCCTCAATACCACTTCTCTTACTGAAGAGGGAACAGATTTTCTAATACCAAAACTAAGTGCTCTATTTTCTATAACCAGCTGTGTCTGGGTTCCAATCTCAGTTCTGCCATTAGCCTGCTTTGTAATCTTGTGACTTACAAGTCACTGAACTAAACTCTCTAGATCCCAGTTCCCCCACTGATATTAATGAGGGGTTGGGCCAGATGAACTCTAAACTCTCTCTCAACTCTAATTCAGTAAGAATTCAAGGAAAAAAATTTTACAAAGATTGGGGGTAGGAGGACAGGAAGAAGATATCTCAGGACTTTCATGAGATAACTTAGGTTGACAGGAACTTTGGTAACTTCTGGTTATTCAATGAGTTTTTTTTAGGTATGTCCAAATACTCCAAACACCACTCTAAAACAAGATCCTCCTGGGATAAAAAAATTAGCCAAAGGACCAAAATAAATAGTGAAAAATGATAGTCTCAAAGTCTTTTCAAAAACATCCTGAATTTCAGTGACATTTTGGAAGTAGCTCAGCTGAGCAGGATAAGCCATAAAATTCATTTGAATTCCACCCATTCCAATTGTTTAATTGTGTGATCTAGTCATTTGTGATTAGTCAATTGTGTGAGCAAGTCATTTAACCTTTTTGTGCTCACATCTATAAAATGCAGATAATGGGGCTAACTTCAGAACACTGATATGAAGAATAACTCATAAGATGTAATAGTAACACACTTAGTATAAATGTAAACTGCTATAAAAATACAAAAACATATTCGAAGATTTCTATGGGTAAGAGGCAGACAATAAGTCCTTTTAGTTCAAACACCGAATTAAGTTTCCCACTAATTTATGCTTTCTCCCTTTTCTCTTTAATTTATGTAAATTGGCAATATACATTCAATTGATTAGGTCAATGCCTTGAAAATTAAGGGTATGGCCTGTTCTCCACTATTCAAAAAAACCATGGAAACCTCATTAGAAAATTTTCTAATTGACAGTATTAATGAGATAATTAATTAATTGCCAACTATCTGCTATGCACATAACAATGTCTTGACTGCTTTGGTAGATGCAAACACAGTAAGAAAACAAGACATGCTTTCAGGACAATTTAAATAACTCTCTAAGTATGTGAATAATGCCAAAAGACAGGCTGGTTTTCTATTTTTTGTTTCTTTAGTCCCTAATAATGATAATTCCCTTCTATTTCACCATTATTTTTCCATATCCATGTCTTCCATAATCTTCTTCACCTATTCACCCTTCCTTTCACAGACTTCTCCAAGTCACTCTCATGGTAAGTGTAAAGTTTCATTATTTCTCCAACAGTTTATAAAAATATGTCCTTATTGCGGTAATTTTTTTTTCAATTTTCCTGTCTGATATTTTTGTGCTTCTCTTTTTGAAGATTCTTTGATCTTTGTTTCAGAGCACACCTTACCCATTAACTCCTATGAATACTGACTCAGCTGCTTCAAAACAACTTTGCTATAGAGTTTCATGAGCTTCAGGTGTTTTCTCCCTCCATGTTCCCCTTTCTCTAACTTCTGCCTCCATCTTTGGACTTATTACAGGGATAGGTATATGGAAAGACTTTTTCCCTCTAAGTGCTAATGTTAACACAAAGTACTTTCTTCTTTTCATATTGAATTAATTAAATGTTTTATAGATAAGGAGATTATCAAGTTTAGAAGTATTTCCATTACAACTAGATTCCATCCTTTTTTCAAACCTCCATATCTTTGTCCAACTCAAACTCTTTTTTTTTTTTTTTTAAGCAATTGGGGTTAAGTAACTTGCTCAAGGTTACACGGCCAGTTATTATCTCTGGGTGTGGTGCTTAGTATCTGAGCCCAGATTTGATCCAGGTCATCCCGACAATGGAGCCTGTGCTCTTATTCGCTGAGCCACCTGGCCGCCCCTACCAACTCAAAATCTTAATATTTTTAGGATCGACTCAGAATTTTTTAAGTTAAAATCTCACCATTATTTCCTCATTAGACACTTCCATAAAAATTGAAATTATGGTATGTGAGAATTATGGAAATCTAATATACTTTAATTTCCTTTTCTCATACTCTGCTATCACACAACATATGAGACAATATTACCTTCCATATGCTTTGTTTATTAGTTTTCTCTCACCAAATGTGGCGTTAACCTTTTGTGAAAGAGATCCATTAATTTCTGCCCCCATGAATTAGTATTTCCTCCTTCCTACTCCTCCCTTAAAATACAGTTCAAAATAATCAGAGCAGCCATTAGTCTTATGTGCAAGTGACAAAAACTAAAACATTAATAAATGACTAAATAAATGGAGTCTAGCTGAAGCAAGAGTAAGAAAGCAGCAATGAAAAACCAGAAAAAAAAAACTGTTGCAGACCTTGATTCAGAGCAGAATTACAGAATCACAAAGTAGAAAATGACCTTGAGGATCCTCTCTGGTTTAGCTTGTACCCAAACAAGAGTTCTCTCTGTATTTTGCCTAACAGGTTATCATCTGTCCACAGTGGTTTGCAGGTTATCTCACTGATCAGCCTCCAAGTTCCTGATTTTTTGCCTTTCTTTGCAACCCCAGTACTTAGCATAGTGCCTTGCACTTAGTTGGCACTTAAAAAATTTTTATTAAAAAAATTAAAATTAATTAAAATTTAAAAATTAAATTATTAAATTAAAAATTTGGGGGTGGCTAGGTGGCGCAGTGAATAGAGCACTGTCCCTGGAGTCAGGAGGACCTGAGTTCAAATTGGGCCTCAGACACTTGACACACTTACTAGCCATATGACTTTGGGCAAGTCACTTAACCCCAATTGCCTTGCCCTCTCCCCTCTAAAAAAAGCAAAAATATTTTTTTAATTAAAAATTTTTTTTAAAAATTTCTTTTTTTGTTAAAAAATTTATTTTTTGCTTTCAACATTCATAATTCCATAAGATTTTGAGTTCCAAATTTTCTCCCTATCTCTCCTCTCCCCAAACCCCAAGATGTGCATTCTGATTACCCCTTCCCCCAATCTGCCCTCCCTCTATCCCACACCTCCCCTTCTCTTATCTCTTTCCCTTCTTCTACCTTCCTGTAGAGGAAGATAGATTTCTATATCCCATTGCCTATATATCTTATTTCCCAATTGTATGTAAAAACAATTTTTATTAGTTGGCACTTAATAGACACTAGTAGGTCAAATGAAGACCTCCAATGTGAGGGGACCCATTGCCTCCCAAGGCAATCTATAGTCAGATATTTCTAATTTCTAGAAAGTTCTTCCTTACATCAAGCCTCAGTTTGACTCTCTTATGACTTCTACCCTAATTGCTCCTAGTTCTGGGTGAGGAGGATCTTTAAATTATAACTAGGCTCCCACCTTTTTCAGTGGATGTTTCCCTCCTTTCTGTTGCCTGGTATCCTCTACAATCTGATTTACAACTGAAAACAAATCAGGGAGTATGCAGTTATCAGAGGGAGAGAGAGATGATGAAAGAATTGTGGCTGATGAAAAAATATGAAGTGATTGGGGGAAAGCAGGGAGCTGTGAAGGAACAGAGTAGCCCCAGGGCAGACAGTCAGAGCTCCACCTCAGAAATCAGACAGGCTCAGCACCAGCAGGTAAGAGATTAATGAATCTAGATTAAAGTTCAACAAATGTATTTTCAAAAGCCCTATCAGCTCATCAGTGAATTAATAATTCCATAGTGACTACCTCTAGCTGGTCAGGATTCTAAAATCACTCTCCAAAAAGCAGCTGACCTGGAATGTAAGGTTGGGGGGAGGAGGAAGGGAGAGGAAGGAGAGGAAGAAAAAAGAAAGAAAAAGGACAAAGGAGCTCTCTTTCCATACAAGTGAAATGATCATACTTCAATGATTGAAAGTGACATGGTATGGAAAGACAGCTTGTCCCCTTTCATTTCAGTAACCACCTATCTCTTAGCCCGCTGTCTGGTCAGATAGAGAGGAGCATCACTAATAATGGAATCCTGGATGGCTGGGCTGTGTTTACAGAACTTCCATCCTGCTTTAGATACAAGAAAGTGGCTACAAAATAAATATGAGATTGAATTTTATGATGGTTCGGTCACCTTCTGATGTATTGGTTGCTTACCAGGGTTAAGTAATGCTTCACTGCTGTAGGGCTTTCCTGACAGGTTGAGGAAGAATGAGGGATTCAAGAAGTCTAGCATCATTATCAATTTAATTCAATTTAACAAGCATTTATTAAGCCCCAACTCTGAATGCCCACTTCTCATACCCTTGCCTGGGTTTGACAGGTTTATGGCCATATTTATTCCTGCAAACCTCATTTGCATCCCAAGGAATTAAAAATAAAATCAACGAAATGCAAGGCAAAGTGCTTGTAGGCCAAAGATGAGGAGAACAAAAGCATCTCTATCTTTACGAAGATACAGTTCTATTTTTAAAAGGGCCCCCGCCAACTAATAGCTAAGTTATTTGACATCTGTTTGTTGAAGCCAGGAACTTCCAACTCCAAGTACACAAAAGACAATGTACTTCAAAGCCAAGCACCAGAGCCTGACATTCATGGAGCATAAAACAGATTTGAGAATTGTATTAATTGCAGTCCTGATGCAGGAGACCTACACTCATAGAAATATGCAGGGCTGGGAGCACAAGAAGCCTTTCCTACTTTCTCTACCTTTCTGCTCTTTCTGTGCCTGCCAGGATTTGTCTAGTCTGAAAAATAGCCATTGAAGAAAAAGAAAATAGTATGTGGGGAAGGGAGTGAGTGCACCAACTTTTCTTGTTCCACTAGATTTGGGCACATATGGTAGAGAAAGGAATGGATTTCATAGATCGTGCAATTATAAACATTTATTAAGTACTTACTGTTACGGTAGCAAGGACTGTCATCTTCTTGCATAGGGTTTATCTTGTTGCCCAGAACGCACTTTCTCAAACCCATGTAACATGTGGGGTATCTCCTCTCACGAGTAATCCTGACTGCTGCACACAAACTTATCCCAGGTTCTAGGCACTCTTTGGGTCAGTAGTCACTCAAAACCACAGAGCCCTTGCCAAAGTATTTATATTTACTGAGCAGTCAGAGGATACATTAATTCAAAACAAAAAGCATTTAATCAAACAGCAGAATGAAAGACAAGAAACATCTCCCCTACACTGCTCCCCATGTACTCATGGAATACACTCTTCTATCATTGTGGGAGGGTACATACACAACAAACAAACATAACCAGGGAACCCCCATGTAGAGGTGCAGGTGGGGCAAGCTCCCTATGGGAAGAAAACATGCCAGGAAAGCATACAAAGCAGCAGGGAAAACTCACGCCTTTGATGCTGTAGGCCCACTTATGTCTTCCCTGGCCACCGTGGCACTGCCTACTGCCTCTCTGTGCTGGACTCAGGTCTCTGCTCTCCACTGAGGACATCATCCCAGCTTCACATTGTCTCTGCAGGGTTCGCCATCTCTGCACTGGGCACCATTTCTACTTGGTTTCATGGTTGCTGAGTCTCTTCCTGCTTCCGCCTTCTGAACTTTAACTTTTCATGGCCATCTTAGCTCCTGTCTGGGACAAGCTCTTTAGTCTGTACTGAAGGTTATTAGTCACTTCAACTAAGGGCAGTTGAAAAAAGCCTTCCAAAAATTAGGCTGCGATTGCCTTTTTTTTTTTTCCTTTTAATTGCTGTTTATGTTTGGTACTGATTTTAAGTTTGTAGATCCAGACAACTGTGTGACTTAAGAGTTAAAAATTCCATTTAATTTTTATTTAATCACTTAATGGAATCTTATGCTTCCCAAATCCATTTTTGAGAACTCTGCCAAAAAGAACCCCACAGGGGTGATGTGAATGGTGGAGCTGCTAAACTCAACTTTGCTTCCAAGGTTCTCTCTAATTTGCATGTAGAATGTATTGAGCAAGAAGAAAATCTAAGTGAAATTGGCAAGGTCATTGCCGTTCTCTCTTCTGGCTCACATTCCTAACTTTATCACATACACACATGTATACATACATATATGTATGTGTATGTACATATGTATGTACATATTCATGGTACACACACCAACAACAAAACTTTAGACTTACACATTGTATTATGTCAGACACAAACTGGCAGCCTTCCCATGCTTGCCTTTTAGGTTTCTTAGTTTCTTTCAAGGGTCATCTTGTGTATTCTCTCCTTCCCCATCTTCTTAGTTTTAATGTTGCCTCTGTATATTATCATTTATCTACTTATCTATCCACATGTTGTATCCCTCTAAGTCAAGGGTTCTTAACCAGAAGTCTGTGAACTTAAGAAAATTAGATAACCATATTCCAATATAATTTTGTAGTTCTATATATATTATTCTATGCATTTGAAAACATTCTGAGAAGATACCATAGGTTTCACCAGACTGTCAAAGGAGTCCATGACCGAAAGGTCACATAGTCACAAAAAGAGGTTAAGAATCTCTGTTCCAATTGAACATAAGCTTCTTGAGGACAAGCACTGTTTTTCATTTTGTGTTTGTACATTTTTTTAAAATCCAAAATTCTAATTCCAGGGATATGGGGAACACCTAATGTATAAACTTCTTCCATTGATAGACTGTCAGATTGGTAATATAGAAAGTTGCTTGGGACAGGGTTTAGGTTATTTTCTCATGGTCACTCAGCTAGTATGTATTGAAAGTAAGACTTGAATTCAGATCTTCCTGATGCCAAGGCTGGCCTTTTATCCACTAAGTCATATCCCTTCTCTCCTTGCACATTTCAGACACTTAATAAATCCTTGTCTGACTGATCTGGGTTAGATTTGATAATATTTAGCCAACCCATCACTTTTTAGATGAGGAAACAGGCTCAGAGATTAGATAACTTGACCAGGGTCTTTAGTAGATCCTGAAAGAGTCAAGACTAGCACACACCTACTTATTCCCATGCTGCCAACAGCACTGCAGAGCATTTTGCTTTTCTTCTTAAACATTTTTATCAAGGCTTTTCATTTTTAAATCACTTTAATTTCCAAATATGTTATTCTCCTATCCCTATTCAATAAACCATGTCTTATAACAAAAAAAATTACTGTGAGTGGGGAAAAAAGCATATTGGTGAAATCAAACAATACTTCAACAGTATCTGGTGGCATTGCATACCTTTTTTTTTTCTTTTTTAAAGACTCTATGGTATAGCAATTATGGAGCTATTGTCCCAGGCCTGTATTTTCCTTCCTCCGTCAGTCCCTGGGGTTCTATTTTCTTCCTAAAGTAACTGTACCACTGTGTATAAGTGACTGTACAATAATGCAGAAAACCAGCTGCTACTGAAAAATATTTAAAGTCTATGATATTTTTACACACATAATTCATAAATTTCACCATCCAAACAAGAGAGGGGTAGATATGCAATAGAAAGGGTATTATTCCTGGAGTCAGGAGACAAGGATTCAAATGCCTGCTTCAATGTAGGCATATCATTGTAATTTCTCTGAACTCCAATTCCCATCTGTAAAATGGGAATAATAATACTTCCTACTCCACTAGGGTATTGCTTAGATGGTATTTTGTAACACTAAAAGGTTTTGTCGCTATAAGTTATTATTACCTCTTCTGTACATCTTTAACTTTGTCTTCTTATGGCTCATTTTCCCCTTCAATTATATTAGAGACTACAGTATGGTTTACCTGGGTCTTTTCCAGCCTAAGGATAGCCCAGCTTCTCAGATCCTCCAGAGCTACAAGACTTGTCTCCACTACCAATTTTGGTCCTTTGTGGGGCTACAGTGGCAGCAGCCCACTTCCTTCTTCCCTTGTTCCTAATCTCCCTGATAGCAAGAAATCAGAATATTCTTGGTGTTGAAAAGGACTTTAGAGGTTATCTAGTTCAACCCCTAGGCTAGAAGACATGAGTCAGAGATGGCAGCTCCCCAGGAGCCTCAGAGTTTTTCCCCATGGCAAAGCCAATCTGCTTCCCATGATGTTGGCTCCCAAAGAGTCATTTCAAAGCAGAAAGGTCTGAGCGGTTGTGTTCAGCAGCCAAGTTGAGACAGCTGCTCTTCAGCCCCTGATGTAGTCAGTTGGAGCATAGCCTATTCTGTTTTGGCCAGGAGAATTGCTGCCAGCATAGTTCATATTACAGGATCATAGCATTTCAAGAGTAGAAAGAAGTCTCAGAGGTCATCCAGTCCAACCTAGACTTCAGTAGTTTTCAATAGTCCCAGAAAAGTGGTTATCTAACTTCTGCTGACCCATTTCCAGTGACAGGGAACCCATTAGCAGCTCATTCCACTTTGGAATTGTTAGAAAGTCTTCTGAGCCCAAGTCTGACTCTCTGCAAGTTCCACCTATTTTCCCTAGTTCTGCCATCTGGGGTCAATTATAACAAATCTAATCTCTCTTCCATGTAACAGCCCTTCAAATACTTGAAGATAACTGTCATGTCTCCCTTAAATTTTCTTTTTTTCAAGGCTGAACATCCCCAGTTACTTCAAATGATTCTTGTATAACATGATGTCCAGTCTCCTCACCATTCTGGTCATGACTGATGAGTACAAGTCTGTTGGTCAATGTCTTTCTTAGATATGACACCCCGTACTGCACACAACATACTTCAAATGTAGTCAGAGCGGAGCAAGAGAATGAAGTGACTATCACCTCCCATGTTATGATTCTTGTAGATACTGTATTTACCTACTGGCTGACATAGTTTACCCTTAAGGGATATCCTTATTAAGACAATACCTGTGTGGAATTCCTCTACTAGCCAAATTGAACACTTAAATGTTAAAATTAACTCAGCATAGAATTTTAAAGTATTAAGTATGTTGTAGACCTAATTAGTTTGTCTCCCCAATCTTCTCATCAATCTTGAGTTTCAAATCCCTGTTAATCACTTTTGTTCACAGTCTAAAGATTCCAACTCTCACTGACAGAGAAGACAGAAGGAAAATGACAGGAGATGAGTGATGTACCACCTCTTCATATTCCATTCTTATTGTCCTTTCTACCTCAAGAATTGGTACTATCTTTTTTTTAATCTTCTGTTTTCCCTCAACATAGTTTTTTTTAAAATGAAAAAAATTGTCTTTTGTTGTCCTTAGCATTCATCACCAACCTAGGAACTTTTGTTCGTGACACTTATCTTACAGAATTGTGTCATGACTTTGCATACATCTTGAGTTACCTGCCTTTGCTTCTGTCTTTCATACACATACTTTAAAAATCTAAGTTGATTAGTGAGTTCCTTATGCATCCACACTGGTCACTTTAGGCCCTTATCCTTTCCTCAATTTTTGTTTTTTTTTGTCATCAGAATTTGATTTTTGAGGGCTTTCCATTCATGTTGGATTGATTTGTGAAGAATAGTAGTCAATAGAAGCCTATGTATCCTTTCTTTATAGTCTTTGAAATCCACTCTTCCATAATCATTATATTATGCCCAGATTTCCTATGCTCAATCATGACATCTAAGGTGGAGTATTTAATTCTTCCCCAAATTGCTGTCATTTCTAATTCATCAATAAGTTTCTTCTTATTGGTAATAATCAGGTCCAGAGTAGTGGTTTCTTTTGCTGCTTCCTCCCCTTCTAGAGAAATTATATGATTATCAAGGCAAGTCAAGAATTTCTGAGCTGCCCTTCTGTTAGCTAAGAAAGAGTCCCAGTAGATGCTTGGAGTGTTGAAGTTTTCTATCCCTATTATATTACACCACCATGTCAGGCTTGGATCTGTTTCCTGAACTTATGATCCCTTTATAATTACATTGGAATTTTTTATGATGTTTTGAAACAAAATTTATAAAGAGCCATTGCACAAAAGATAAATGATCAAAACATGTGAAGAAACCCAAGCTATCAATGATCACATAAAAAGTTTTAAATCACTATTAGAGAAATGCAAATTGAAAGAATTCTGAGGTTTAATGTCACTTTCATTGGCAAAGATGATTTTAAATATGCCAATTGTTGCAGGAGCTGTAGGAAAACAAACTCACCATGTATTTAATGTATTTAATTTAATTAATGTATTTAATTTGATGGAAATATGAATTGCTCCAGCTTTTCAGGAAAGCAATTTGAAACTACACCCAGAAAGTCACTAAACCTTGTGTATCTGTAACTCAGAGATTCCACTTCTAGGCTGATACACCAAAGGGATTTTTAACAAGTGGAAAAGGACCCAGAGGTACAAAAATTTTATATTAGCTCTTTTTGTAGTATTAAAAACTGTAAATGAAGGGAGCATCTGTTAATTGGGAAATGGTTGAACAAATTATGGTATAATAATGTAATGGAATCTTATTGGGCTGTAAGAAATGATTAAAAGGACAGTTTCAGAGAAACCTAGGAAGGTTTGCATGAATTGATACAGAGTGAAATGAAAAGAACCAAAAACATTTTTACGATAGCAAAAACATTGCAAAGCAAAGCAACTGAAATAATTGAAAACTCTGAGCAATGCAATGGATAATCACAAATTCAGAGGACCACCTCCTGATTAAGAGACAATATACTTAAAGTACAGAATGAGATGTATATTTTTAGACATGGCTAATGTGGAAATTGTGGGAAAAATGAAAAAAAATCATCAATAAAAATTTTTGAAGGAAAGTTTATTTAGGGCCAAAAAATAATCCACTCTGAGGGTTTAATAACATAATTAAGATGTTCATCAGAAAAACGAAGTCTGTCTACAGAATTCAAATAGAAAAAGTATTCCCTTTGAAGGAAAATATTTATAAACTAGAATACAACATACAGGTAGATGGGAAACTTCACTTGGAGTTAGGAGATAGATAGATAGTCTGAATCACAGGTTGTGAAACTTCACAGGGTTTTTAATGATTCACAAAGTCTAAATTTTAAAAGTCTGTTATCCTAGAGCACTCCAGTGATGCTCTAAAGATAAAGATAATGAAAATCCAGCATCTCAAGAGAATCAAAATCACAGGGTACTGAAATGACAATTGGGAAAGGCATGGAGGTACTGATGGCTTGCAGTATGTTGCCGGTGATAATTTGTGCATAAGAAGTAAGATAAAAGATGTTTTAAAGTGTATGTATAGATGGTTTGGCTATGGAGTGAGAGGGAAGGATAATAGGTGGACAATCCATGTGCTATATTGATATAAATATAAAGATACCTAAGATATAAAAAGAACCAAAGAAAAACCTTCAGTGTATTAGGTGAATCTTTCATAGGGAACTTATGAAAAGGCTTGGTCAAAGAACACATAGAATGAGATAGAAAGGTTGAAACCCATTCCAACTGGAGAGAAGATCCACATTGCTAGGTTTATGGATCTATAAAAGGAAGATATATTGAAAAGAAAGCATGAATTTCTTTACAAAAACACATCATGGTCTTCTACAAAATTACTTATTGAGCTTACCAAATGCTTTCATTATTTGACTTAGACTCTTCAAAAATAAGTATTTTAAAAGGTATCACATTTGTGACCTTTGCAATTATAGACGTTAAAATCCATAATTCCCATATTATTCTTGATTTCACAGAAAAGTAACAAAAACAAAAACAGGAAAGAAATAAAAGACCTGCTTCAGGATCTGTTATCAAGGCAATGAATGAATAAGAAAAGTTTTCAACTTTCTATGGCCCTTAATGGAAATCTATTACCATGTTTAGCATTACTATAATACTATACAACAATATATCACATGACACCATCCATATTATACTATATTATGTAGTAATATAGTATCATGCAGTACAGTACAGTATTTTTATACTACAATACTATATACTACTGTACACTATACTTGTTCTCTCCTCTTTCTTGTCAAATCAACAAGTATTTATTATATGCCAGGCATTAGGCTAAGTGCTAGGAATACAAATACAAACAAAAATCAAGAAAGCCAGTCTCTGACTTTGAGGAGTTCACATGTGGCCCATTACCCCACTCCTATCATGAAAGCTTTCTCTCAGTTTCATTTCTTCTCAGGCATCATTTCATTATTGTCTTTATATCCCAAGTACCCTATGCAAAGGACACAATGCCTGGCACATCGTTGTCCAAATCAAATGCAACCCATTAAGATATATATATATATATATTTTTTTTTTAAATCCCAATTCCAGGTTATATATATATATATTCTCATGTAGTCTTACAGTCTAAATTCCCAGAGGGCAGGCATAGTATCTCTGATGTGCTCCATAGAGGGCCCAGCATATTCTCTGTGTCCAATGATACCTAAGTAATCAATCTCAATGTCTTTTGTCATTCCCTCTACTCATCTTTAATCCCTGGTATCATTACACATTTTGAAGAAATAAATCAGAGAGCTAAGTAAGCAGGGATATTCTGAAATACTCTAGGGTGTCTTTCTAGTTGCCACTTAAGGAACTCCATTAGTTTCAGAGTGTTCTTCATGGGAAGTGCTTGCCATAAAAAAAGATCAAGGGACTCCTTTTCCCTGCACAGTGTATTACTTCCTGCAATTCATCAGAATTCTTTTCATGTGTAAAGGTCACCTTTCAGTTATGTAGCACGTCTGTTTGTGTTGCTGAAAAGGGAGTGGCTCCAGATACATAAATCAGACAGGGCATACCAAAGAAAAGCATAATAAAGAAGCTGCAAGAGGAAAGTGATGTGAATAATATGGTGGGCATAGCCACCAAACCCCCCAGGATAAATAAGACTATCTTGCCAACCTGTACTATTCTTGATAAAGGTACAGTTGAATAAATCCTTAGATTTTATATCAAGGATGACCTTTCTTTTAAGTCTATACCTGGGTTTGATTCCTGATGATTACCTGTGTGACCCAGGAGATGGCCTGATATAGTGGAAAGAGAACTATCTCTGGAGTCCATGGTTCTTGGTTCAAATCCCAACTCTGACACCAAATTCACCTCTGCATACCTGGACAAGTTAGGGCTCAGTTTCCTCATCTCTAAAATGAAGGAGTTGGACTAAATGGCCTCTGAGATCCCTTCCAGTTCTAAATCTTTAATCCTATGAGATTTGGCTTCACATTTACAAAGCATTTTGGTAAAAGATACTTTTTTTTCCAAAATGCTCCTGACTATGTTGAGGATGGGGATAAGAATTTTCCCTTAAAAGGGCAATTGATGCTGATGCCCCAGTGGGAGTACCAGGAAGAACCACTGAACTAACCCAACTGGTGGAGATCCTAGCATCCTAGGTGAAGAGCTGGAAAGGATCTTAGATGCCATCGACTCCAACCATCTCATTTTACAGACAAGGGAATTGAGGCTCAGAGAGGTTGACTGACTTGCCCAGGTTCACACAACTAGTGTCTAGAAGGCAGAATTCAAATTCAGTTTTTACTGACTGAATCCAGGACACTATCCACCATACCATTTAGCTTCTGCTAGATGTGATAAAGTGAACCAATGGCCTTTTGTAATTCATAAAATATTAAGCCAAATAGTCCTCTTAAAATTCTAAGAAAGAACTAGAAACTACCAACTTGTTTAATGTTTAAACAAAAGCACTCTGGAGAAAATTAAAAAATCAGATGCCTAAGAAGAAGCAGGGGAAGAGGTCTTTGGTTTTGCCGACCCATTCATGCAAGACCATAGCACCCTGTGCCATCTACCTTATTTCCCAAATGATGACTCACTTCAAAAAGGGCATAAATACTCTATCCAAATGGCAAGGTAAGAAGAAGATGAAATGTGTGAAAAAAAAATAATAGGCCCACTTGAGATACCAAAGTTCAGGCAGAGCTAAATGACCACCCAGGGGAAACTTATACATGAGAAAAGGACAAAAATATGGGAAGCATGAATGTACCAAATACAATGTGGGAAAGAACAATGAAAATACATATGGGCTAAATTTTCAAAAGCTTTCTTTTAGAGCTGACCCATAAAACTTAATGATTGTCTGTGCAAATGTTCTTAGATGCCCAATCATAAACTGTCAAATTAATAAGCAACCCAGGAGATGTGCCCATTTATGTAAGGCACCAATTATTGTCTTAAAGATCTAAGAAATATATTGCACTGTGGGATTTGCTCATTTGAAAAAATAAAAAAGAAATTACTGAAAATTACCCTAAAATGAGTACCCTTTGTTCTTGGTTTCCTAGAAATTGAATTAGAGAGAAATTACATTTATATATTTAGGAAATATTGAGATTTTCTAAAAAATGTATATCCTTTGTGTTGGAGTGATATTTGCATTGACACGGTTGATCTAAACTGGTAGCAACTTTATGCATAAAGCTGAATCCAGAAACTTTGGGAAGTCATATGGAAAATCAAGTGTATGCATCACAAACTGAGCCTACTAGCTCAAAGGTATCTGATTCAGTGTTGCATGGGACTCTAAGCAAGGCCTCTACTTCTTGGTTAAAGCTGCATGCATACTAAGCATTTAGTTATACAGGAAGTCACCTCTGATGTCAGTGGGAGCTTTGCACAAAGAGAGGGAACATACAGCCTCTGGTCATATGGGAGCCACTTACATTTCTTAAACAATTCAGATATTGTCTACATTCAGATATTGTATAGCTGCCACTGAAGGCAGCAGCAGCCTGAGGTATGTATTGTCCACCTCATATGACTTCTAGAAGTTCAGTTCAGTTTTGTATTCAGTATCACAAATTGGAAAGATGGGAAACCTGACTGTTTGGTATGTTGCTGGTTTAATTTTCTATTTCTCTTCCACTTCTTTCATTCCTTATCAGCTTTTTCAAGTTTCCTATTTTTTTCTCTTGATTTTGTAAATAAATAGAGCATCTATGAAATCAGGGACTTTAAACATTTTTTGCATCAGAGACCCTTTTTCTGAATGATATTTTTAAATATAAAAAATAAAATTCACAGGATTGCCAAGGAACTGAATTAAATTGAAATATAGTTATTAAATATTTTTATTTTTTATCTTTTTTTATTAATTTGTTTGTTTCCTTTTAGTTTGTAGGATTCGATTCCACAATTCCTTGAGTTTCACATTTTGTCCCCCTCCCTCCTCTCCCCCCCATGGCAGCTTATAGTCAAGCATAGGATCTGTAAATACTTTTACATTATACATTAGTCAGGTTATAAGGACGGATTGTACCAGCTGGAATGAAAAATGGTAAAGAAGACATAAAACTAAATAAGAGAAGGAAAAAGATCAGGTATTTTGCTTCCACCCGGATATAAACTTAGTTCTTTCTCTGGATGCACATATTTCTCTCCAACATGAGTCTTTTGGGATTGACTTATATCACTGCATTGCTGAGAAGAGTCCAGTCTATCAAAGTTGGTCATCACACATACGTTGTGTCTGTAACTGTACAAATTTCTCCTGGTTCTACTCTTCTCACTCAGCATCAGTTCTTTTAAGCCTTTCCAGGTAAATACAAAGACTGTCTGCTCCTCGTTTCTTATAGCACAATAGTATTCCATAACATGCATATACCACAACTTGTTCAGCCATTCCCCAATTGATGGGCACCCCCTTAATTTCCAATTCTTTGCTACCATAAAAACAGCTGCTATAAACATTTTTGTATATATGGGTCTTTCTTCCATTTCTATGATCTCCTTGGGATATAATCCTAGGAGAGGTATTGCTGGATCAAAGGGTATGAAAGTATTTATAGCCCTTTGGGCATAATTCCAGATTGCTCTCCAGAAAGGCTGGATCAGTTCACAGCTCCACCAGCAATGCATTAGTGTTCCAATTTGCCCACATCCTCTCCAGCATTTGTCATTTTCCTGTTTTGTCATCTTAGCCAATCTGACTGGTGAGATGTGGTACCTCAGAGTTGTTTTGATTTGCATTTCTCTAATCAATAGTGAATTAGAGCATTTCTTCATGTGCTTATAGAAATCTTTAATTTCTTTCTCTGAAAACTGCCTGTTCATATCCTTTGACCATTTATCAGTTGGGGAATGACTTGTATCCTTATAAATTTGACTCAATTCTCTGTATATTTTAGAAATTAGTCCTTTGTCAGAGACATAGGTTGTAAAGATTTTTTCCCAATTTCCCACCTCCCTCTTAATCTTGGTTACATTGGATTTTTTTGTACAGAAACTTTTCAATTTCGTGTAGTCAAAATTATCCATTTTACATTTTATAATGTTCTCTAATTCTTATTTAGTCATAAAGTCTTTCCCTCTCCACAAGTCTGATAGGTAAACTATTCCTTGTTTTAGGAGACTGCTTACAGTATCAACCTTATACCTAGATCATGCACCCATTTAGACTTGATTTTGGTATATGGTGTTAGATAATGGTCTATGCCCAGTTTCTGCCATACTATATTCCAGTTTTCCCAGCAGTTTTTTTCAAATAGTGAGTTCTTATCCCCAAAACCAGGTTCTGGAGGTTTATCAAACAATAGATTACTATAGGCGTTGACTTCTGAATCTCGTGTGCCTAATCTATTCCATTGATCCACTCCTCTATTCCTCAGCCAGTACCAAGCAGTTTTGATGACTGCTGCTTTATAATACAGATTGAAATCTGGTATAGCTAGTCTACTAATTTTAAAAATATTTTTAAAAAGAAATTCATAGATGCCAGGTTAATAACTCCTATATACATGCTCATTATATGCCAGGTGCTCAATTCAATAAGCATTTTAAAATATCTAGTATATCCAAGGTTTCTACAAAGTCCTATTCTGATGTTTCATTGCAGTGTGGAAATGAACCCTGGGCTCTCAAAGGCTATGCCAATGAAGGGAAAGTTCTGGAAAGTTTTGTCATACTAGCAAGGCTTTGAGTATAGTTCTAGTAACAGACTACATCAGCCTTCCAAGGACCCAGTCTTGCTAAGTATGAAAACGTTCATCACCAGTAGACTGGTGACTCAATGATGAAGTCTTTAGCCATGGTTACCCATGAAACTAAGGAAAACAGAAAATAATCTTTAAGTATTTTATGTATGAGGTCCCTGTCCAGGGATCACCAAACAAACATACTGTAGGAGAAACTGAGTCATGTCTATCTTGGCATTCTCAATATATATAAATGAAAGCAGAAGCAAAAGGAGATTACTCCTGTATGGGAGAATAGCTCATAGTTTCTCCCTGGAAAGATTAACCAATCAATCAACAAATAGTAAGCAGTAATTGTGTGCACTGGGAAGTAGTGCCTGCTCTCATGGATCTTCCATTCTACTGAGTAACAAAGACGTTTGTGAAGTTGATTTTATCAAACATCTAAAGACAATAAGAAACTAAAACCCAAAAAAACCAAACCCAAACAAACAAACCTGTAGGTAAAATTTTATGTAAAACACTGTGATGCAATGGAGAGAAAAATGGGTTTGCAGAAATGTTCTTGAGGGTCTCAATTAAACCTAGTCATTCCAATGACATTTAAGGATGAATCTGAAAGGACAATAAACAGATTGAAAAAATATAAAGGAATTTTATAACAAACCATTTTTCCCATCAATAATTGAGCTACCATATATGGACATTAATATCATAGTCCTATATGTGACACATGAGAAAATATAAAGTCTGCTAGAGAAAACAAAGGAGTGAAGATTAACTGGACCACATCAAGCACAAAAATGTCCTTATTGGAACCAATGCAATTTTGAAGTCATTAAAGGGTCCATTCCCAAGTATCAGAAATAGGGGAGGATATAAAATGCTTGGAAAAAGTAATAGTATTACTACCTCCTAAAAGGTAATCAAGAAAACATCAATAACTACTGAATCATATGCTAAATTTCCCATCTCCATGAAATCTTTGAAAATAATCTACATAGCTTGGAAAGAATTCTTAATTGAGGCATGAGGCAAGCCTTTGTAAGTGACATTCAATAGTACACCATGTATTTATGGCTACCTAATTAAACAAAAGAAGTAGAGAATACAAAAACCCATTGTGATTATTGAGTGTTAGCAATTAAAAAAAACCAAACAAATCATGATTTTATTAAATAGAGCAAAATGCTGCCTTAAAATGCTCTCATCCAACAAGGTGTCTTCAATGCCTATCGAGCATTGTCTGGGTTCACTCATGCAATCCTCCTGACATTGACAGGTTGAGCCCCCAGAGGGTAGTTGACTACTTCTTCCATCAGGATTCTCAAGGAAACCCTAAGGGTTTGACATTACTCTCCCCATAGTAAAAAATAAATAGGTGAAGAATGGCTACAGTTTAGGCTATGATATGCAGTTGATTATACAGCCCATGGATACAGTCCATAAATATTTATATCTTGGACAGACATGACATATGGACAATGAATTGGGGCCTAGAATTGAATAGGAAGCAAGCAGGCTGGATTCCATTTGAGAAAAAGCATAGTATTTATAATGAACCCAAACTTCTCCCTGAAACAAAGGCCCATCTTTTTTTTTTTAACATCAATAGTTTTCTGGTGAAGCTATATGACTGCAAACCATCAACTATCACATCCTCTGAAGCTGTAAGAACTCTGAACAGTACAATGACAATTTGTGATTCCAGAGGACTGATGATGAAACATACTATCCATGACAGATATAGGATAGAATTAGGGTACAGAGAAGACATCTCTATTTATATCTCTATCTCTATATATCTATACCTCTATCTAGATGCATATGTGTGTGTACATATTTACACACATACATTTGTGTATAACCATTGAGAGAATTTGTTTTATTTGATTATACATATTGATGAGAAATTTGTTAGTTTTTCCTTTTTTTCTCCTAATGGGATAAGGGTGGGAGGGAAATAAGCTAGATTTTTATTTTATTCTATTTCTATTCTATTTTTTTAAAATAGAGAAGTGAGGTATGCTGCCAATGTGAAATGTATGTACTTTCAAATGAGGTCACTGCATTATTAGTTTTATTTAGTTGTTTACTTTGTTATGAGACCTCTCATGCAGTGAGAGTAATCTATAAATGTATTTAATATAAAAATAAAACAGATCAAATAAACTAAAAGTGACAAAGGATTAAAATTGTGGATCACCTACAGAATAATGAAGAGACAGATGGTGGGCATGAGTAGACTTCATTAGCAATGAAGATTGGAGGAACTATCACGTGGAAAAGGGTTTAGACTTGTTTTGCCTGGTCCCAGAGGGAAGACCTAGGAATAATGGGTAGTAATTGTAAAGAGAAAAATTGAAGCTTGATGTCAGGAAAAAATGTACTAATGGTTAGAATTCCTTCCTCAAGAAGTCCTGGGTCCCCACCTCACCCGAGGTCTTCAGGCAAAGGTGGGATAACTACCCATCAGGTATGTTAGAAAGTGCATCGTTTTTCTGGTCCGAGTTGGACTAGATGACCTCTGAGGCCTCTTCCAAATTTGAAATTCTGAGATTCTGTAATTATACTAGTGAAGTGACATAAAGATTTTCCCCAGAGAGAAATTTGAATGGAAAAGGAGATGGGCTATTCATGCAGGGTGAGTGAGGGAAAATGACTGGACAGCCCATGTGTTCTGTTGGTACCCACACAACACCAAGAGCTCTAGAGGAAAATCCCTGAGCTATGGAAGATTTGGGGGTGAGGGGAACATGAATCAGATTCACAAAGGATGAAAAGTCATGAATACGTTGCAATTTGCACCACTGACAGTCTAGGTCCATTCAAGTATCAGGTAAATGCCAAGCACCCTGTTTGGTGCTAGGAATATAAAGACAAAAACACAACTGTCCCTGCCCTCAAGAAGCTTGTGTTCTAATTTTCTTTTGTTGTTTTCTCCAGCAGCTTTGGGGGCTTTTCTTTTCTTTCTTTTTTTTTTTCTCAGTGAACTCTAAGGAATCATTCAGCCATTAGTAGCTAATGGTAGATGTTGCACCAGAACTCAGGTCTTCCAAATCCTTCTGGTGCTCAATCCATGTGGATCTCTCTTGCTGTGCCTCCGTTTTCCCACATTTATTACCTACCACTTCCAATCCTGTTTTTGTATTTCTAACCTGTTCAGTATTTCTCCTTTCTCAGTCTCCAATTTTCTTCTCACATCATTCTTGTTTCCTCTTCCCATGCTCTGCTCATCCTTCTTCGAATACTGTTTTTTGACAATAGCAGAAACCATTTTCAGCCAACAAACCACAACCTTGGTAAGATGCACTTTATGAAAACTACATTTGTAAAAGGAAACATAGCCAAGAGACTTGCAAAATATATTTTCTATTTCACCTGAAATCAGGGGAATGGACCAGATGACCCTTAGTTGCCCCCTTACAGCCCTATGATTCTGTTAAAAAATGACCTTGGTTGCAGAGGTAATAATACTCTGGTAATATTATGCTTGACATTTAATCAAGTGATGTGAATGAGTCATTGCAGCTTCTCAGAGGAGCTGCTGTGGTGTGGCTGAAATGAAATCAGGATAAGGAGCTAACATAGGTAGACACTGACACCCCCAAAAGCCTCCCCCCAAAAGAGTCTGCTTGAATTACAGATCATTCTCTCGACTTTCTTCATCAGACATCTAGAATCTTCAAAAAAAAATAAAGCTATAAATTGAATAAAATCTTTTGTTGGTGAAGCTAGATTTTTTTTTCTAAGCTTGAAAGAAGAACAATTTTAAATGGATCACTTCTTGAAAGGGAAATGGTGGTGTGTTTATAGAAGAAACCACTGATTCACAAGGATTTTCATTATAATCCATTCAATTTATTTATGGGGGTAACTACAGAGACTACCACAAGTGGGTTTTTTTTGTTTGTTTGACTATACCAAAGCACAATAGAACCATAACTTAGATTTTATAAGTTTTCAAAGTTGGATTATCAATAGTCAGCATTAGTTTAACTCTGGGGAAATAGATCAAATAGTTGTCTGGTGACTAGGTCGTATTTTTTTGGAGAGAAGACTAGAAGGAACAGAGACATGCCAGTTCAATTCTATAAGCATTTATTTAGTGCCTATTATGGACAAAATATTATGTTTGGTGCTAGGAATACAAAGACAAAAACAAAACCATACCATACCCTATCATCTCTTTCTCTGCATGTCATGGACTTTACATAGGATGCTTACCAATTCCCAGAAGTTTTTAGACTGCTGTCATTAAATTCTGACCCCAGAGCATTCATTGGCTCTGATCCTAGCAATATGCCAGGCCTATTGACTAGATTCACTAGTCTGATTGTGACAATGGTCATATTGACTTACCCTTTGAAAAATAATTCACATTTTTATAACCCTTATATAATTATAAAGTATTTTCTTCACAGCAATCATGTGAAAGAGCAAGGTCATCTATTATTATCCCTGTTTTACTGTTGAGGAAACTGAGAGTCAGAGGTCAAGTGAATTGCCCATGGTCACATAGCCAGACAAATCTCTTGAATATGCGTCTAATACTCTTTCTTCCACACTACTACTCTGTTTTGCAATAGGGCAACTATGCATACTGGCATATCCTTAAATAATTAAGTCTATGAGTTTTTAAAAAATCATAAGCTCTGCCTTTCCTTTTATTTTTGTGATAGGTTTTCATTAAATCTGTAACTGTGTCTAATATAATGACTAAATCACTTAATTTGGAGGAATCAAGATTTTTAAAAATCAGTTAATTCAGTTTTTTGAAAATCAGTCAAAATGATTACTTGCCATCTTGGGTCTGCATAGATGAAGGAAGCTAGCATGGCTGGGGTATTTTATATTTCCATCTATGTTGTTAGTTAACAAGCATTTATTGAGTGTCAAAGTAAGTCACTGAGAAATTTTATACCCTTTCAGGTCCCCACTTAAGAATTATTTCACTATCAGGCTTAATTTTTTTTTAATCATCCAGAGTTGAAACCCATCACTCATGAATTATTACAGCCCACCTCCTTTTCTTGGAATATATATAATTGATGATGTTTTTTATGCAAGTTATTGCTTGTATAATTGTTGGTAATATAGTGTAGTCAACATATACTCACCGTGCCTCTTGGGCCACCTGCAAGTGCAAGTCCTCTGAGATTATGGTGATCAAGAACTCAAAACTACATAATATCTCTGGGAGAATATTGGTATTAAAAAGAAAAATAACAGATGGATAGCCTGGGTGTTACATTGGTATCCGTGACATATTAAAAAAAACAACAGAGACAAGTTTCCAGCATGTTGGATAGATTCTGTAAGGAGTCACAGAAAGACACGGACAAGAGTATTTTGTCCTAAGGGGGTGTGCCTAGATTGCTATCTACACCAGGAGAAGGAGTACATATACCAGGGAAATCACAGATCGATTTAAACATAATTTTTAGAGCTGATTCTCAACTTAAAAAGTCCATTAAAGAAGCAATGAAGAATCCTGATGCCCCAGGACTGATGCTGTAGCACTCTAGTCACCTCTTGACAGAGATGATGAACTCAGTGTCGAATGAGATATATTTTTAGATACTGTCAATGTGGGAAGCTAGTTTGTTTGACTCTACGTATTTATTACAAGGATTTTGATTTTCTCTTTTTTTAGTGGGAGGGGTTAAGTAGGGAGGTAGTAGGATTAGCATTATTGTTAACAATAGGTTTGCTGACAGAGACAGAGACAGAGAGAGAGAGAGAGGGAGACACAGACAGAGAGAGAGAAGGAGGAGGAGGAGAAGAGGAGGAAGAGAATGTTACTGAGGCATTTTTTAAAATGCACAGAAGAGAAGAGAAAGTCAGAAGGAAACATAGACAAGGAGGTGTATTTTGAAAGTAATGTTCAAGTTAAATGTATTATATACCTAAATAGAAGGCAAGCTATCCATAATAGAGGCTCATGGTTCAATGTGTAATTCTACTTTTCCGTTCTACTTTATATATGGAAATGCTCAGTTTATTTAGTGTTTATTAAGCCCAACTTAAAAAAAAAATAGAAGTGTAACAGGGGTCTAATGCATACCTTGACCATTTCTTGGCAGAGGATGCTAGCTTGCTGATTACAGGAGAATCCTGATGATATGTAAGGGAAGTGCCTTAGAGGGACCAGACTATTTGAGAACATTCTATCACTGACTCTAGTTGACCTACCTTGTGGTTGAAAGGGGCCTTTCTCCATTGGCTGTGTAGTTGGAGCTGTTGGAGTCTTCAAAAGGGCCTGAGTCAGCTACAGTTACCTCTTTATTACATTCTGTGAAGAAAGTGATTCCTTTTGGTCTAGTGAGTGACTGCTGTAAAAGGCCTCTGGGCTCTCTTCCCCTCTAAGGACATATAGTTCCCAAGAAACAAGGCTTCCTTGGTCCTTTCATTTTTTCCTTTTTCGTCCTGGGCATGGAGAGTAGAGAATCCAACCTGGATCAGGAAAAGGAGTTAGCAGAGTTCAAGAATCATAATCCGGGCCAGATTTTACAGCCAACACATCAGTTCCCCAAAAAGCAAGGTGATCTTTGAGAGTGACCTGAGGCCAGCTGAAAGAGTCATACACCAAGGCTTTTGTGATGTGAACTTGCTGGGACCAGTGCTATTCAGGAACAGAGCTAAATGCTGAGCCTAATTCCCTGTCCTGCCTCCACTCATCTCACAAAGACTGAAGTCCTAAGTGTGTGAGGAAGTGGAAATTATACACCCCAATACTGGAGAAAATGTTTGTAGGTTTTTTCCTGTCATATCTTCGTTCCTGTCATGTCCCTTTGTAAAAGCTACCTGGTCCAAAATCATTAAATGGAACTAGGGTACTAGTTATTGGTTCCCTAAATTGGGGGAACTCTTCAGGCTAGGGTTTAAGTCAGTGGCATTAAAAGAAAGTGACTTTGATCCCTGAGGACGAGATGTAGCAGGTCTGTCTGGATCTCAGACAGCCAGAGTACACATCACCCCTTCTCAGCCACCTCCCCAAAAAACAGTGAAAAAAAAATCATGAAAGAGCTGAATCCAGTAATCCCACCCCAAACTGAACACATGCAAGATCAAAAGCTCCAAGGAAGATGATGCACCTGTCCAGATCCTCCTAATCTTCAGACTCCACTCAAGGTGTGCCTCCTCCTAAAAGCCTTCCAGGATTACTTTGCCTCTCACTGAACTCTTTTCTCTGAACTCATACAACATTGACTGCTCATATTCACCTCACAATTTAGTATCTAATTTTCTGCTTCATTAAGGCTTTACCAACTGTGTCTTAGATTTGTCTGTTTCAACTAAGCTGTCGTATTCTTCAGATCAGAAGGCACTTCTTCCCTTTCCCCCACAAATTGTCTAGCACGCAGCATAGTCAAGAAATGCTTGTTTATTGACTGTTTGAAAAACGAAAAAGTTATCTCCTTAATTCCTCAAAACAGGTAGAGAACAGAGACTGTGGTAACAAAGACAGGGGAATGCAATGATGAAGAATTGTTTTTATCTCAAAAGTCTAAGAATATGGCTTGGATCAAAACACATTTGGGGGAGTTAACGGTATTTTTTGAGAAGCTCAGGATTTTTTCTTAGCCAAACTACAAAGCAGCAATAGCCCATTGTGTGTTTGGAGAACCATTTCAAAATGAACACAATTGTCTGAGAGCCCTAATCTTCGTCATCTAAATGCTTTTGTCTACAAAATATGAGAGCATGCAGGGTTAAAATAAAAAAAAAAACCTATCTGGGCATCCCAGAGACAGTCATATCAAGACCTTTGATAAGAGAGGGTGAGATAGAACAGAAAGGTAATTTATGGAGGCCAGTCAGTGACAGCAGCAGAGAATGAATACAGCCTGCAAGAACAGTGAAAAGTGTTATAAAAAGAAAGAAAGGAGGGCTCTGACTGACCAGGAAAGAAAATAAAATCAGTGTGCATGGGAGTCCAAATCATTTGCCTGGAATTATCAGGCACCTGAAACAACAAGGTCAAGAATGTGACCCGAATGATGGTATAAAAAATTCCTTTCGGAAGCTACATGCTGAGAGGGACCAAAAGAGTTAAATTGGAAAGCCAACTTTCTTGATGCTGGATTAGACCAAATACCAAGGTGAAGATTCAAATCAGGCAAAGCCAGTGGGGGTTCTGGAAAATAAGGGAGAAGATAGGAAACTGGTGTAGGAGTGAAAAGGGGAAAACACACACACACACACACACACACACACACACACACACAAAAGGAGTGGGAGAACCAGTGGTGCCTTTAAGAAAAATGGTAGAGTCAAATAAAAGGCCACAGAGGCTCACAGGATGCCCTTTAGTATGAGAACCTAGTGATGAAAAGACAGGCTTAGTAAAGGAACCCCTTCTGCCCCTCCCCCCCAGCCTGCTTCCGCCCTCTTCCCAGCTCAACGCCATGCAGCAAAGACATCCGGATTCCAGGCAGCCGAAGGACAAAGGGCTCTTTTCCCTGGTATGCTTTCCTGTTCAGTTGGGATTGTTGGCTACAACTCTTTGATCAAATTAATGGTATTGTGTAATTGGACAACCTAGGGCTTTGGTGACCGGGAGCATATGGCTGTTTCCCGGAATCCTTGTGCTTACCTTTGGTCTCATCCTCTCAAGGTTTCCTTTTCACTGGAAGGAAAATTTCCCTAGGTCTAAATGCTGCTGGTGTCACCATGACATGCTGCCACTGGCCCAAAGGGAGGAAAGTGGCGTCTGTAAATGGGCATGTTGCTTCTGGCCTGGCTTCACTATTTCTTTAGGTTCCCCCTCTCTGTCATTCTGATTGACATCTCCTAATTCCTTCCTCTGAAATCCCTACAATGCAAACCAGAACCAACCTTGGTGCCCAGGGGAGTCTCTGTGAAAACTCTGTTTAGAACAGAGAGAGGCAACTCTTTAGGGGTGTTGACAAATACCATGGCCCTGCGAATCCAGAAACTGGGGTCTGAGTTCTGGCTCAGCCACCCTGGCCATGTGAACTTGGCTAAGACCTCCAGGGCTTACATTTCCTCATCTGTAAAATCAAATGGTCAAAGTAAGTTATCCTTGAGATCCCTGTTGGGTTTGAAATTCTGATTCTCTCCTGGTTATGTGTTCTTTAAGAAGAATAACTGTTTTGTCCCACAATACTGTAAGTGTGTGCATATATGTGTATGTATGTCACAGTAAACAGTGGAAGTTGGAGAAAAAGGCAGAGGGAAGATCGAATTTATGAACTAATTGATATAACATCTTTCTCCACAATTCATCGATTAAAAATAAAAAGTAGAGACTTGTGTTACCTGCCAAGTCTTTAGAGAATGGTTGGGGTGATATCTTATGGTGCAAGGGTGTGCTGGAGTCAGTTCTTACAGACTAGGAGAGCTGATTGTTAAATATTCACTATGACCAATAACATCTTGGAAATCCACAGAGGCAGCAAATCAGGGTTGATTTATTGTTCTGTTGACTATCTAGGTTTAAGAAAGTGATAGAGAAAATTTAAATAATAAAGGTTAAAGTTAAAAGTGTGTCCTGCTAACTTTGAAGAGCCAATTGTTTAACTTTTACCAACACATCACTGTTTGTAGATAACACTTCCTTTACACTGTACTACAGAGAGAGAGAATATATCTATTTAGATCAAGAATTCTTAACCTTTTTCATATTGTGTACCCCATCTCAGAATAATGGTTTTCAAGTGCATAAATAAAATATGTAGGATTGGGAAGGAAATCAATTATAGTGAAGTAGTTACCAAAATATTATTTAAAAATAAGTTTATAGGTCTCAGGATAAGAACCCCTTATTTAAACTAGAGGATTATTATTATAACTAATAATAATAAGTTTCATTCACATAACCTTTCATATTTTACAAAGTTCCTTTTAGACATTTTTACACTGAAATCTTTCTCCAGAGCCTGCTTGGGGCACCAAGGTGATGCTGGGTTCTTAAAAGTAATGCCAGTGGAACTAACACCTTGTACCAAGCTGGAAAGACTTCAAATCTGGCCAAGTGATGGGACTGTGTGTCTGCTATTATTCAAGGGGCCAGCATAAGTGCTAGCTGGTGTTGTCTGTGGGGTTGGCCCTCTGCTGTAGGGTTGAGCTGTCTTGATGGATATAGACAGATGAGCAAAAACTGACAATCCAGATGACATGTCCCATCCCATCAAGGCATTCACCTTGAAACCTGGACCTACCTAAGCATCTCATCATCTGTCCTGCAACTACACTTGTGTTCGTTCTCCACCCCCACCCCCCACACTTACATTGTTTTTCACAGTAATCAGATTGATATTAAATTACTACTAGAAATTATATGGCAATCCACTGCCTTATACCTCTACTTATAGTCCCGGTGACTCCCCAAATTAAAACTCCCTTCTCTAGTCACAACTCCCCTGTACAACAGGGACAAACGTATACAACAAGGTAAAAGCAAGGTCATTTCAGAGGAGGGAAGCACTGACAGCTGGGGTGGGATCAGGAAAGGTTTTAGGTGACACTTGAACTAAATCTTGAAGGAAATCAGGGATTCTAAAACCCAGAAGGAAAGCGATAGTGTGAGAAGGAAGAGTAGCCCCTTCTGTACTGTATCTCTACCAGAAGTGTACAAAAAAACATTTTTTATGAACAAATGTAGATAGAGTTGAGGCTTCTCCCCCAGCTTTCTGTGCTCTCTTGTGAGGTAAAAGCACTTTTATAAATGAGATAATATTTGTGAAGCACTTAACACATTCCCTGGCACACAGTAGGCATTTAATAAATGCTTGTTCCCTTCCCTTCTCCATTTCACTTCTACCTTCCCCCCTCCAAGGTACATCCTGAACGCTCTTGGAAGACAACAGGACAGAAACCAGGACTGAACCACAATCTCTGGAGATAAACCCCCAATATTAGCATAGAAAGAGAAATAAAAGGGCCTGTAAAACAGTCCAGTTAATGACATTAATTATTGCATATAATTTCCAGCAGTGCCAAAGTCGGCCTCTTGCTGCGATTCTCATTGTGACCCTGGAGTAATTAAGCAGCTGCCAAGATTACACACATAATGTGAATCAGCCCTACCTGGGATAGTTATTATGGTTATAATGACACCCTATTTGAAGTCTTGGGTATAGGACAATTGTTGAGAGCTCATGCATCAGGTAGAATTTAACTTGGGCTTCATGGGAGAAAAAAAATAGCCCTACTTGTAAAGACCTAGGCATCAATCACTGGTGGTACAAGGCTGACATTGTTTCAGCCTGCACTTTAAAATCTAATAAAAGTATTATCCCCTTAAAGAGTCACATGGATCTTACCAAAAGCAACAAGGACAACAACTAAAACAGAAAGCCTTGCAATGAGATAGCAATGAAAACGCTTTTCCATTCCCTTTACTCTTAGTTTAACTTCACACAGGCAGCCTGGCATTCAAAAACCCTATTTAACTGAAATACTGCTTTTTTTTTTTTAAAGGAAAGGTGAATTTTTGCCCCAGGAATTTCTCCTTTTTTGTTTTTTCTTTTTTCCAGAAATAAGGCTTAAGAAATCATCTTGTCTGCACTCTCATTACCCCTTACTAACATTTGAACTTTTGATCATAATAATCCAATTTCAACAGAATCAGCAGTCCAATTTCATGCGATTTTATGAAACTAAGTACTTGTGGTAGGAAGGGCTATGATTTCTCTTTAGTTTATATATAATAGAAAGCTAGAGCTGGAGGGGGGCCTTAGAACCAGGCCAGTTAGTACAACTTTTTCATTGTCCTGTTGAGAAAACCGAAGCCTAAAGCAGTGAACTTACCCAAGGTCACACAGTCACTCAGTAGCAGTCAGAACTGTTGAGTTTTCTGTTCCTCTTAGTACTGGTGTCTTCCCTTGCTCCTCCATTAGACTGTGAGCTCCTTGAGAGTGGGGGCTGTCCTTGCACCTAGCATGGTGCCTGGCATACAGTAGGTGCTTAATAAATACTTCTTGTCTTGACTTCTGAGCCAGGTTTAACCCTTTTTCTACTATACTGTGCTTCTTCTTCTAATACAGAGCTGATCAATTCAATTCACTTCAATAAGGACCAGGCATTGTATGAAATCCTGGAAATACATGTAAGAGAAACACCACACTCCCTCACCTCCAGGAACTTACAATCTAGTAAGAGGATGATGGTGTATATTGAAGCTAGGCCTTGAAGGATAGGCCTGAACTGGATAGGTAGAGCAGCATAGAGGTTAAGGATAGGGCTTAGCCTTCTCATGGTAGGGGCAAAATTTCAGTGATGGAAGACATGCTAAGGAAACATTCATAGAATCAGAGATTTAAAGCTGGAAGTTCATTTAGTTCCACTCCCTCATTCAACAAATGAGGAAACTGAGGCCCATTGATGTTCAATGACTTGTCCAAGGTTATACAAGTAGTTAGATGGCAGAGTTAAGATTGAAATCTAGGTTCTTTGATTCCAAAATTATTGCTGTTTCTACCATTCCACACTGTTTCACAAGTTCTTTGCAACATGCAACATGGCAGCTGGCTGAAAACCTGTGTGATTTCAGGCAAGTCCCTTTTCCTGCTTGGGCATCACTTTTGTTATTCTTAGAACAAGGAGTTGGATTAGATAATTTGTAAGGTCCTTTTCCATTCTAAATCTGTAATCCTATGATTCACAGGCCACGATGGATTAGTTAGTTGCCGAGAAGGACTCTTAGGGATAGGATCTGTAAGAATTTTTTGTTCATTTGTTTGCTTCTTATTTATTTGTTTCTAATGGGATCAAAAAAGATACTGAGGATGAGGCCTGATCAGGCACTCAGGTCAAATCTTCTACAGCTTAGCAATAGGGACTGCACCATTTTAATATGACCTGGCTTTGGAAGGTACTTTGTTTGTTACCTGGAAAGAGTCATCTCACAAGAAGGAACCTCAGAGATCATCAGAAGTGGTAGCATGTTATAATGAAAAGAGTACCATCTCTAGAGTTAGAAGACTTAGGTCCAAAGACTATCTCCATTGATGACAACTTTGAGCCTTGGGAGCAACTCATTTGACTTGGGTTATTGTTAAAAGACCTTGGGCAAGTCATTTAATCTTTGTTTCCTTACCGGTAAAATGAAGAGGTTAGATGTGAGATCCATTTTAGATCTATGTGCCCTCATTTTATAGATGAGAAGACTTGAGTCTCAGAGAAGGTAAGGGACTTGACCAATATCACAGAGGTAACAAGGTGCAGAATTGAGAAATGAACTCAAGTCCTCTGTCTCCAAACCCAGCACTCATCAATAGACCATGTGGCCATCCAGCAATTTGACATAAAAGACAGGCTGAGTGGTGAGGAGGGGGAAATGAGCAAATACCCATAAGTTGTGAGGGGAAAAACAGGAGCTAAAGTGAATATTATTAGCATGACCTTTTCCCTCCCAAAGGTACCTGGGGAAGAGCTAGCTCTCTGGGCCAAAGTAAAATACAGACCAGGGACACTGTACTATGTCCTCCTGGCAAAAAAAAAAATCCTCCTTTCAAGATGCAACTGGAGGAGACCATCAGTCCACCTCCCTTGATCTCTTACTGCTGCAAGAAGGACTCACCTTTGGGGAGATGCCCAGGCCGGTCCCCTCTCAAACATCTGTTCCAATCCTCCTTTCACCTCAGGCCTCCTTGTGTATCAGCAATGCCATATTCACAATGCCTATAGAGATTACAAATA
>NW_027185698.1:1765937-1785587 GCF_028583685.1 Petaurus breviceps papuanus | reverse complement strand
TAGTTATGATATTGGCACAGGTAGATAAAGTAGAAAGCACCCACATTTTCAAGCCTTTAAAACAGAACAGGCTACCTCAGGCAAAGGTCCTCCTCTCCCCACTCACAGCAACCACCTAGCATCCTGGAAGCGTGCTCCCAGCAGCTCCGGCCCCTGGCAGTGCTCAGCAGGAGTCCTTAGCAGAAAGTCCTTAGCAGTCCTAACTCAAAAAAAAAAAAAAAAAAGGGCATCCCCGCCGCTGCCTCTGCTACTGCCGCCGCCACCATTGCAACTGCCGCCAACCGCTGCCAGCCACCGCAGGACCGCTAGCTCGGCTTTCACTTTCTCTCGCTTTCCGCTTTCTCTTGCTCTGCTATGTCAGCACGTCCATGGGGCATGGAAGATCTTTAAATCCCATAACCCTTACAATTGGATATGAGATAACCTCTGAGGGCCTCTTATAACTCCAAGATCTTTTGATTATGTACCTCAAATGTTGACAGAACGGCAGTTTTCCCATTTGGTTATGACAGACAAACCCATATGCACTGATGCAAAAACAATTCAAAACAATTCCAATAACAATATTAATAATAATAAAAGAATATTTATATCGCACTTTAAGGTTTGTCAAGCACTTTGCATATCTTACCTCATTTGATGCTCATAAGGACTCTGTGAAGAAGGTGCCATTATTTCCCCCATTTTGCCAATAAGGAAACTTTGTCCAAGAAAGGTTGTGACTTGTCCAAGGTCATATAGTAATAAATGTCTGAGGTGGGATTCAAACTCATGTCTTCCTTATTCCAAGACCAGCACTCTAGCCACTATACTACCCAGCAGTCTCCTATTGCATAGATAGAGATAGATAGCTAGAAACAGACTAGGTAGGTAGGTAGGTAGATAGATTGGGATTTGTATTATACACATTATATATACATATTATATGTACACTAACAATAATGTTGATAGTGAAATAGATATTGATATATTCTACCCTATTGATGATGATTCATATAGTAATATCATTTTTGTATGCAAAGGCCAGTGTTCATGATCCTTTTGGAGTTATATATTTCCTGACTGGTATTTTTTTGTGGTACTTCTTATGTATAAGCTGGCAATATATTGTACCCTACCTGTAGTTTCTCTCCATTGCTGATCTGGATCATTCACAATTTTGGCTCTTTGTATATTATTGTGTTTCATGGCTTGTAGCCTTAGAGAATCACTGGAAGAATATAATAAAATTATAGCAGGTTAATGGGTGTGTGTGTGTGTGTGTGTGTGTGTGTGTGTGTGTGTGATAGATATGTGTTCTAGAGAATGTAAGAAGAAGTCATGGTCCCCACCCAACAGTCTGACAATTTAAATATGCTGTCACAGTTTCTGTAAACACTTTTATAAATGAGTAAAGGTATTCAAATCTAAAATCACATTAAAGGATGCTTGCTGTTGGGGGATGGGGAAGGGAGAGGCTGAACAGATAGAGATTGAGAAAAGGTAAAGAAGAGAAGCTAGAATTTTAAAAGTGACTTAAAAGCATTTGCACATGGAGAGTTCAGCTTCCCATCTTCAAGAACATATCTGTAGTATGGTATTAATTTTTTTCTTTCTACAATTAATTCTGAATAACATCCTTTTGCAACCAGCTTTGAAGTCCTGTGCACACCTGTGTAGATTATAAAGAAGGGAAGGCAGGTCTTCCACACCCAAACCCTGAATTCACAATGCAACTTGTCAGGTAAGATATGCCCTCCAGCATCTTGTTTTAATGCTAAAGCCATGGCTGATATAATCTCTTGAAATTGTTAACCCTTGCCCAGTTTTAGCACCTACTCCCTGTGCTAGAGAAACAGAAGGCACCAGTCCTTGGAAACTACAGCTCTGATGTTTCAGAAATGTCAGTGTGATGATCTGCGTGGAGGGCTCTCTCAGCAAGAAGTTCTCAGCACACCCAGATGGATCACTGTTGAAATGGCCCTTCCCCACTCTCTCAAGTGCAAGGTATGATGGTGAGATAGAGTTTCTTCTTGCTCTCCATCTCATCTCCTGTTGCCTTTCTCCAAATAGGACCATGTAAGGATAAGAAATGGGGAAGGGAGAATTTCTTCATCCAAAACCAAGCTGATGCGCCATTTCTTGACTTTCTTCAGTAGAATCACTTACCCTCACCCTGTTCTGTACATTAATTCGGTTTAGGTATACCACCAAACTTTCCTTCTGTGTGAGAGAATATGGGGAAACAAGCTCTTTTGAGTAGAGATCAACCACAATATATAACCATATTGGTCCTCACCATTAAAATATAAAATGGTTCTTTCCAGGTGTTCCCTTCTGCTTCTTCTTTTAGCCTCCAGGCTCTTCCATTAGACCCAAAGTTCTTAATCCTTTTTGCATCATGGATCAATTTGGTAGTCTGGTGAAATCTATTAAGCACTTCTCAGAATAATTTTTTAAAATACATAAAATAAAATATTACAAAAGAAAACAATTATATTGAAATACAATAATCAAATTTAAATATTACAATGGAAAACAATTATTGTTTTACATTATATTGAAATACAATACTCAGATTTTTTTTTAAAACGTCATGGATTAAGTTAAAAGAACTTGTGCTCTAAAATGTGTGGATTTAATTATTCATAGACTTTTTGAGTTGGAAACAACTTTATAGATTATGGTTCTTTTGTCTAGGCCGCCTATGTCTACCTTCCATGTTAAGGCCAAGTTATTGTCTTTAGGTTGGGATCTACCCCTAACTACAGTTCCATAATTATCACTCCAAGCAGGGTAACCTATTTTCCATCCCACTAACATGGTTTACCTACTGTCACCTGCAAACTTCAGGTTGGCCATAGGTTTAATTCCAAAATATATACTAGAATTTCTCTCTGAAGTGTTACCTTGATTTCAAAGTTTCTTTGTGTGTTTTGACACCAGCATTGTCACATGTATTCTTGCCCTCTAGTACCTGCGGATTCTTTAGTTTTGGGGTGTTTTTTGATCCCCTACCCTGCTTTGACCTCAGCTACCTATGTATTCCTGGGAAGACAGAGCATAAGGGAAAAGGTAAGAAGCTGGCACCTAGATAAAGCCAGGAAAACTGGATGAGAGCAATAAATATTGTATTAGAAACTCAGGTAACCAGTAGTCCAGATAGCAAAGTGGTAGAGTGGATAGATTTATGGACCTGGAGTCAGGAAGAACTGAGTCAAATTTGACCTCAGACACTTACTAGCTATATGACCCTGGGCAAGTCACTTAACCTTTGCTTCAGTCTGCCTCAGCTTCCTCATTTATAAAATGGGGATCTTAATAATATCTTCTTCCCAGGGTTGTTGTGAGGATCAAATGAGACATTTGTAATTTAATAACATTTATTTAATAATATTTGTAAACCTTCAAGTGCTATATAACTGCTAGCTATTATTCACAGAGGGTCAGCAAAGTAATCTTGGGTAACAAACACAGAATGCCAGCAAGAAGGAGACCTTGATTCTGAGCCAGACTCCTGTCCTGGCCAGGAAGCCTCTTATACAGATCCAAATGTTTAGTCAGGCTAGAGCCTGAAGGGAGAAGCAAGAAAGTGGTTGCATCTGGCTAAGAGGAGTGTGTAGGTGGGGAACAAGGGAAGATACCTGCTTCCCAACTGATTGGCTTTTGAATTTCTGCCTCATCTTGGTGTCTACAACTTGTGAACCCCCCTCCCCCATTTGATTGCTTGCTGGTTTGTTTTTTTTTAATGAGTCCCTCACTATTATCTATGTCTCAGGAGAATTATCTGATTTCTGACTCTGCTCTCTTTGTGAGCTTTTGGGCATTCCAGTGGGTCTAGCCCCTACTTTGTGTTCCCAATCTTGAGTTAGTTTTATTGGTTCCACCAACACCCACACTCTGTAATAGGAGTAACAGATTTTGAGCTGAAAGGAATATTAGAAGTCATCAAGTTCACCCCTCTCAGAGAGGTCACACAGCTAATAAGGGTCTTCCTGACTTCAATGCCAGAGATCTACCACACTCTTTCACCTCTCAAGAAAGAGGTCACCTAGCACAACTTTGGAGTATTATAGAAGAGGAAACCAAAGTCCAGCAAGATCAAGGGACTTGTCCAAAGTCACACAACTACTTAGTGGGAAAATTGAAATTTGCAACTAGGGCTCTTTAACTCTTCTATGCCTTTCCATAGCTAAGACTTCTATCTTTTTAAGCACTGGGTATAATAATGGAAAGTACATTGGACTGGAAGTCAGGCATCCTGGCTCTGCCATTAACTAGTCCTTTGATATTGGCATCTCTTAGCCCTCTGGGCCATAGCTTCCTCCATAAAGCAAGAGACTAGCTCAAGAGGTTCCTAAACTTTTTTTTTGTCACGGACTCCTTCTTAGAGTTATGTTTTTAAATGTATAAAACAAAATACATCAGATGACAAAGGAAACCAATTATATTAAAATAAAGGCTTCCCTCCACCCCCATTCCAGTAAATGGACCCATCTGGGGTCCATAGACCTCAGGTTAAGAACCTCTGGGTGAGATGATCCTTGAGGTCCTTCCACCACTAAAATGCTTTATCAATAGTGTTCCTGGACTGAAGTATTCTATTTTCTTCTCTCTCTCTCTCTCTCTCTTTCTCACATGCTGCTCTCCTAGCCCTTCTACTCTTGATCAGCCCATACCTCTCTGGGTTTCTTTTCTCCCTTTTTAGTCTTAAAAAAGTTTCTTTCATTATTTTATTTTATTTTTTGAAGAAACTCTCTTTGCTCTTTATGACTCTGCCTCCCAGCTAGTTCCAATCCCCTTTGCCCCTTTTCAGAGGAGCATTAGCATGTTAAAGGCAATCCCCACATGGCTCTGCTAGGAGGTCTTCTACTTAGATTCACAACTAGTTTGAGGGTATGGGAATGGGGAGAGGGATTTTCACCACACAAGGCTGAGTACCAATAGCTTCATGTGCTAAGAATTAGGGCACTTACTGTAGAATTCAGTAGGAGTCAATTGTTATTTTTAATTAGATTTTTAAAAAGACAATATTCTGGAGAATTGTATTGAAATTCTCATCACTTGATTAAGTAGACGCTCTTGGACTAAAACCCTTACTGGACATGTTCTCTCATTCCTTAACTCCCTCTTGTAGAAATTTAAAAAAAGGATGAGACAAGAAGTCTGAGAGAGTGGTATCTATTTTCATTCTCAAAAGAGGACAGGCAAGACAACAGGGAGGCTGAATTGATTCCAATATCTTCCCACAAAATGATTGTATTTTCCAAATTCCTTGGTATCTCTTCTCTGATATTCTTTTCCTTAGTGTTACACAGAGGTTAATGACCATCTATCTATTCCTTCTTTTTTTTTTTTTGCTTTTTGGAGGGGGAAGGCAGGACAATTGGGGTTAAGTGACTTGCACAAGGTCACATGGATAGGACGGATTTGAACTCAGGTCCTCCTGACTTCAGGGACAATGCTCTATTCACTTTGCCACCTAGCTGCTCCCTATTCATTCTTTCAATATATATTTGAGTATCAACAATATACATATAGCTGGGGTGAGAAAAGTGGCCTTACAACACACTGCTGACTTCAAGGATGTTAGAGAAATCCTTTAATGTATAATACTGCTAGACCACATATTATGTTATAAGGCAGGAATCAACAAAACCATTTTTTTACTGGTTAAAAAAAAGAGAAAAGTAGGTCAATGGAATATATTAGATAAAGAAGAAACAGAAATAATTGAACTCAATAACCCAGTGTTTGACAAATCTGGAAACATATATTATTTAAGAAAGAACTCCCCATCTGATAAAAAGCTGCTGGGAAAACTAGAAAGCAGTCTGGAAAAAATTAGGCTTAGACTAACATCTTACACCACATTCTACAATAAATTCAGAATATATATGTGACCTGAATATTAAAGACAATATTATAAAAATATTAGAAGTAAAACAGATCACATATTTCATAGCTGTGGTGAAGAGGTACATTCTAAGCCCCCAAAAGTCTAAAGGCATTTACAAAAGATGAAATAAATCATTTTATGACATTCAAAAGGTTTTGCAACTACAAAATTAATGTGTCTGGGATAAGAAAGGAAACAGTAGACTACAAAGAAATCCTTTTTTTAAATCAATATCTCTGATAAGGATTTGAAATCTAGCATATAGAGATAACTAACAAAAAGATATACATGCAAAAACCATTTCCCAATAGTCAGAGGATATATTCCTAGTAAGAGAAATTAATGTACATTAAAAATAATGTACATAAAGACACTGTTTCACTTCATACCCAGCAAATTGAGAAATGTGACTAAAGAAGACAGTATTCAGTGCTGGAGAGGTTGTAGAGAGGTGTACTGATACATTATTAGTGGACTTGAGAATGGGCACGACAATTCTGGAAAGCAATTTGTACTTATGCAAATAAAGTAACTAAAATATATGTGACCCTTTGACCAAAGAATCCAATGCTAGGCATGTACCACAAGGAGTTCGATGACAAAAAGAAAAACTCCACATACACCAAAATATTTCTAGCAGCTTGGGGGGAGGGGGAAGGGGAGGGAATTGTGGTATGTAAGAACTGGAAAATATATAGATGACCATCAGTTAGAGAATGTCTAAACCAATTGTGGTATATGAAGGCAATGGAATATTATTGTTCTGCAAAAAATGACAACCACGATTATACAAGGAAGCATGGAAAATATACATGAATGGATGCAAAACAAATAAGCAGAACCAGGGAAATAATGTACACAATTACTGCAACAATGAAAATGGAAACAGTATCAACCACAAAATGATTGAAATTAAATGTTGCAAAATTATAAAGGACAAGATTGACCCTAGAGAAAAAATATGAGAAGAAGCTTCCCATTACTCCTTTATAAAGACCAGGTTTCAGGGTATGGAACATAATATAATTTCAGATTTTTTTCAAGATGTTGATTAGTTTTGTTGCGTTTTTTTCTCTTCTTCCCTTTTTTTTTTTTTAATTATTTAAACAATTGTGTGTTACAAGGGATGACTTCGGGGTGGGAAGGGGGAAAGGTCTTCAGTTCTGCAGGCAGCTGGCTAATAATATGTATAAATATAGAACAGGTTTATTTAAAATCATATAAAGAACAGAAAAGCCAGGTATCAAGGGAATAGTTATAGCTCATCTCCTGGTGAGTACTATTCCTTCCTCCTCTCCCAGAAGCTCATTCATAGTTCCCACAAAACACATGGCACAAATTAGTCAAGCTCTTATCTCATGCACTACACTCCTGGGTCTTGGGGTCAATCCAATGTCAGTTGCCTTCCTTCTTCTCTCCAAGGTCTGTGTGCCACCTAATTTCAGCATCCTCCCTCAACCTATAGCCCTGACTCAGCTGTCAGCACTGCCATCCCAAGGTACTCTGTAAGACATCACCAGACCATACTGACTCTTGCATCTTTCAGGTAAACTCTAGAATTTCTCTACTCCTAGGGTCAGTAGGCTGGTTTACTCTAAACCACCAGCTCCTTAATTCTCCTGACGCCAAGACTCAAAAAGAATCTTCCTCTTCCTCAGGGCTATCTCTTTTCTCCTAGAAACCTCTGCTCATAGCTTTTGAATATGTGCCCTATGATAAGCTTATAGAAAGTAAGGAACCAGAGGTGCTCGTATCCCTCAATATAATGCCCTCTGGCTTTGTCCATCACAGAAGAGCTTGTGACATACTATGCAGACACCACAGTAGATCGTCTGCATATAAGCAAACACACCACACATAAGGCGTTCAGCTTATGTATGTAGAATTATACATGAAAGAGGCCTAGTTCTTAGTGGAATGTTGGTTTCCTGTACCAGTTCCCAGGCTTTGGAAGGGAAAAAGGCTTTCCTCTAACACTCCTGGATTCCCCAAAGCAGCCAGACTCCACTGAGCAGCCTCCTTGCCATTCCTGGTAATTGTTTCCATCTTTGGGGCGGTTGAGACTGACTGCCCTAGAGCAGCTGTTGCAGATTCAGGAAACATTATGACTGAAAAACTCTAGCTGCCCTTTCTTTCCACCCTTTCCCCAACCTAGGCCATGACTTTTAAAGGGTTGTTCAGTTCCCATAGTAAAGGAATGGGTCACTCATCATAAAGGATAATTTTCCTTCTGTACTTTCTGAATTCATTTCTATTTTCTGTGAAGGGATGAATTTACTTCAGTCAATTATTTTTGAAAACCTCGCTTAGTAAAAGGAATTAATCCAAATCTTTGCCCACAGCAGAGCTTGAGGTGTGAGGCATTATCAATCCTTTCCCCTCCAGGCAGAGTAAATCCCTGTGGACTTGGAGAATGTTTGCACTGCTAGCTCCTAGGAGTTCACCCTGAAGCATCAGTCTGGTTCAGTTATAGAAGAGAGAGGATTATCTGCTGGGGGCAGGCACTACTTGTAAATCACATTGTTCATGGTAAGATTTTTAATTATGTTCATAACGATCAAATATCTAGTGTTGATCCAATCTTGCATGACTTGATACTAAGGTGTGTGTGTGTTGAAATATTGTAAGATCTATCTCTCTGTCTACACATATACATACATACATATATACATACATATATTTCTATATATAAAAGATGGGTTGATCTGATGGTAAGAACAAGGAATAAACAATAAAAAAGCCTGTGTACTTAACTGATGTCCAGGCGATGTCAAAAGAATTTGAGGAAAGTACATTGGGTGCCCTCCCCCTTCCTTTTTTTGGTATCATGAATTCCTAAGGGGAGGCCTACAGACCTCAAAATAATTTTAAAATAATCAAAACTGAAGGAAATATTAAATTTTAGTTAGAAGTTAGTAAAAATAAAAATGTAATCCCCCCCATCCAAGTTCATGGACCCCTAAAAATTCATCTGCACACTCCTTAGTGGTCTGTGGACATTATGTCAAAAAGCTATGATTCAAGGAAAGATGCAGACAAGAGTAGCAAACGGTGGGCAGGTATGATATGGTTGGGATCTGTACCATTAGAGGAAATGCTCACAGCAAGGAGATCACAGCTATATTGAAGTATTGGGAGTATTGAAATACCATATCTCATGGCATAATTGTCTCACCCTGTTTTTCAGTCCACAAATTGGTTTGTAACCTTTTCTCACGTAATTGGGACATGGTATAATTCTGTTTGTCACCCCGCTTAAAAGGTAAATAGAACAGCAATGTATTTTCTGGTGGCATATGTACACGCATTCAGCTCTTGTACATTGCAAGCCAAGAGCCTTGAAATCTCAGCATTGTCAGTTATGTTTCCAAAAGCAGACTTGTGTGGTTTGTTTAGAGCACTACAGTACTAATAGTATTGTCACTCAACACAATGAAGAGTTGTAAGTGCAAGGGGAGTAGGCGGGCAGGCCAAGCTGACATGAGTAAGTTGCATGACATGGTAAGACTTGCGTCTTCCCAATTTTAACATATATTCACGAGTATTCTGTGTATCCTAATCTTGCACGAAAGACAGTTTAGTAATAAATGATTTTTAAGTAACACCAGCACTTAAAAAAAAAAAGCTTCACATAATGGTCACACCCCACTTTTGTGCAAAAAAAAAAAAAATTGGCATAAAATCTGCAATGATTATGTGGTGAAAAACGGTATTTTATAATAACCCTGAAACATAATCAGATCCACTAGTGTCTAAACTGCAAAATAAGTAATGTGCTGGTAACCACAAGTGAATATAGCTTCCCGAAAGTACCCAATTTAAAAGTAAATTAACATTGTTTGCTGAAAAATACTATTAGTTAACAATCTAAAACTTACACTTGGAAATTTAGGTGACCTATATATATAGTAGTCTGTCCAAATTCTTGGCGAGCTATAGTGTTATCTCCAGAAGAGAAGTGACTCAGAACTTTCCTAACCAAATTCTGATTCATTACTTCCCCATTTTGTGGCAAAGGACCCCCCCCCCAAATTCAGAATCTCCCTGAGCAACCCAACCCTATCCTCAGCCTTCTATGCAAAAATCAAACTTTCCCCCCAGTTGCTATATCATAGACTTCCACTACTGAACCTAACTCTTTTGAAAGCTTTCCTCTTCCTAGATGATGCCCTGAAAGTTTCCCAGGGCTTGGTATCTAGATTTAGAGAAAAGAAAAATGAACTCACAAGGGTTTTTGGTCAGTTTGGAAGAGCCTCTGAGGTATGAGTTTGGGGGGTAAGAAAGTGACCAAAGCTAAAATGAACAATTCTGATTTTGCTTCAGCTGATTTTATTTGCTGGGTTAACTCTGACGGAGAGTCAACTTCCCTAGACAAAATTACACTTTAACATAATATAGCTAATAAGCTAGTGTATATCTATAACTTTAAAGTTTCAAAACTCTTTCTAGCTATCATCTCATTTAATTCTCACAACAACCCTGGAAGGAAAGGTGCTATTATTATTCACATTTTACATTTGAAGAAACTGAGGCAGACAGTAGTAAAGTGACTTGCCTAGGGTCACACAGCTAGTAAGTATCTGAGGACAGATTTAAACTCTGGACTTCCTAACTCCAGGTCCAACTCCTAACCATTACCTACCTCTATCTACTGAGCCACCTCTTGGTGATACATTCTCCAGTGAGCTATACTTGGTAGATTATATCAAAGTTAGTGACAGGCTGTGATGTGATACCATTTCTCATTGGTGCAATAGTTGGAGTTCCAGTCCACTGATACTCAATTATATACCACTGTTGTTCGTCCTTTATTTTTGAAGAGGACCAATGACATCACTAGGTGATGTCTTGACTTGCACATGAATTGGATATGTGAAGAGAGTTGTACAAAGTTGTCAGTCTCATTCTCTCTTCTGCACTCACTCAAGTCCAGTGGCAAAACAAAAGTCAAGATGACCAGTGATGGCCTGAGATGCAGTGGATGACTTTGGCTTCTTGGATGTCTAACCAAGCTCTAAGTGTTCCACAGTGCCTGCTTCAGCTGCCTTCATTGCTATTGGAACCAATTATTTTCACCAGTCCATTCCCCCAGGGGAAGTCTTCATATACTTGGGGTAGACACCCCCCTGACTCACAGATATACCGTCAACCTGGTTTAGCCCATCTGCCAAGACAGTTTTATTGGGGTGTGGTCGCTACACATGGTACAGCTTCTTGGAGCCACAGATGAGAGTTATATGCCATACAGTTGTGAGATAACAGTATGTTTTGCTTTACCTCATTTTGGCGATTGGATTGAAAAAGATACAGAATTCCTAAAGGGTGGTTTTCCCTTGGTTATCTTCAAATTTCGTGAGTGGTGGAAAAAGTTTTTCATTTTTGTTTCCAAACCCATCTATCATATTTTTTTTAATTAAATTTTTTTTTTTTTTGCTTTTTTGGAGGGGGAAGGCAGGGCAATTGGGCTTAAGTGACTTGCCCAGGGTCACACAGCTAGTAAGTGTTAAGTGTCTGAAGCTGGATTTGAACTCAGGTCCTCCTGACTCCAAGGCTGTGCTATATTCACTGTGCCACCTAGCTGCCCCTATCATATATTTTTAAAGAGAGTTGTTATTCTGTGGACTTTATTGGCTGATTATCAACGTTATTTTGTAAAGTGACACTTTTCTAAATCCCAAATGTTGCTTGACTAACAGAAATCATCTTGTAAACTCATTAACGTCTATGTGGTTGAATGGAAGGAGACATCTGATCCAAGATCTGGGCTCAGTTTCTGTACATACTGGCACATACATGTGCCATGCACAAGTTAGTTAACCCCTCACTTTATCTCTAAGACTATAAAGTACAAAAGAGTTCCCATCTGTATTAGTGGAGAGAGAGCTCTATACATTAGTGAAATCACAGGTCTAACTTCCCAACCCCCTCACAAATGTTTTTGAACACATGGCATAGTGGATCTACTTGGTACCCAATTTTCTTTCTTTTTTTCTTTATACCACAACATTTATTTAATTTTATTCCTCCATAATTTAATTCTTTAAAAAATTCTGATCAATGCAATGACCAATCAGGATTCCAGACGACATGCTTAAGTACACTTCCTACTTTACTAGAAGTGATGAAATGCAGGTAGAGAATGAAACAGGCATTTATAGACACCATCAATACAACCCAAACTCATTTTGTTTGAATATACTTGTTTGTTGCAAAAAAGGATGAGTAGATGTTGGGGATGAAGTGAGCAATAATGATAATAATGCAAAAAGAAGAAGAAAAGAGCCTCAATAAAATATGCTAAAAATGCACAAAAGAGAGCAGAAGGAAATGCATTAGGGGACATCAACAAGAAGGGCAATGTTGGTACTGCTATGTTAAAATCCATATATGCTTTCTAAAAAGGTGTATATGGTAGATTCACCATTTCAAATTCCTTTTTTCTGTCCTTTGTATATGGAAATATTCATGTTTGTCAATGACTGTTGGTAATAATTTTAAAATTGTCTTTAAGAACTTAAAAGATTCAGAAAAAAAATACTTTCATTCTTTGTAGTATATTTTGCTTTGTGGATAGACACTTTTCCTATTAGAAATCCAGTATTTGTAAACCACATGCAGTGGATTAAGTTCCTGAGGCAGATACAATCCTCTAGGATAGATGTCTGCAAAAATACCTCAGGGGAAATCTGCCATGAACACCTTTCCTTACCTGGAGTGGCATATATGTGCACCCTCCGACAATAGTTTGACACAACTTTTTACACCATTTGTTAATTTTTCAATCTCTTTACCCTCTTTCATGATTTGGACCCATTTGAAAATATATCCTATTAAGATGACCATTTCATTAAATGTTGGGTATCCAATTCTTTTTCTTTGGTAGGCCACCTTGCCTAAAGCCCCATCATTCTTCCCTTAGCTGAGTAATTAGTGATTCCACCACATGCTTATGGACAAACAGAGGGAACTTGGAGCCAGAGATAATCAAGTTGCAAGATCAGATTTAATTTGACCTGGAGTGCTCCTCCTCCAGCACTCATAGCCTAACTTTGGTTTTAGCATAAGCCATAAAGCAGTTCATTTCAGGCAAATTAAAATATCAAAGGGATTACACACATTAGTGCAACCTGATGTAGATAAAGTCTGGGTAATTCAGGGTCGGGATCCTAAGCAAAGTTAAACATTAAACTCAACAAATATTAGCATATAGGCTACTGTAGGTGGTAGGCAAGGGGCCACTGGGGGCTGGCTAGCCATTGTAACAGCTCTCCCGACCTTCAGTTACTTCAAGACCTTTGGAACCATTGTTCTTAAATTATGGGTAATTACCAAGTATTTCTTTATAAATTCTCTACGTGTGGCTCCTCAATTACTTAGAGCTGGCTTTAAGATTATGTCACCTAACCTGGGCAATTTGGTGAATTGCAGTAAAGCAAATTAAAGGCCTGAAGTGAAAAGCTAGGACCAGTTTAGGCCTTCCCTTATCTTGCTACTAATTATCTCATAAACAGGATTCATTGGAACTGCTTATAAATTCCCAGGAGCCTAGACCACTTCTTGGTCTCAAGTTGAGTGCTTAAGACAGACTTGTCAACTATTCTAAGCCCCATAGGTTCCATTAATTTGCAGGATGATGGCTAACCAGGCCCCCCAGCCCTTTGATGACCACAAAGTAATCCATTAAAGAAAGCCCTACTACAACTAAGATAATATCTTTTTTTTTTTTTTGCTTTTTTGGAGTGGGGAGGGCAGGGCAATTGGGGTTAAGTGACTTGCCCAACCAAGGTCACAAGGCTAGTAAGTGTTAAGTGTCTGAGGCTGGATTTGAACTCAGGTCCCCCTGATTCCAGGGCTGGTGCTTCTATTCACTGCACCACCTAGCCATCCCCTATATCTTAACTGGTAATAGGGTGGAAGAGTGGCCCTAGCTCTGTCACTATCTAGCAGTTTCAAATGTGGAGGATGAGGAGGAAGGAAATCCTGGGTTCAAAAACCATCTCACACATTTACTAACTATATGGCTCCTAGGCAAGCCATTTAACTTCTCAGAGGCTCAGTTTCTTGGAGGGAAAAGAAGGGGGGTAATTGGGGGGATTAAGGAGGGATAAAAGAGATAATATATTTCAAACCATTCCAAGTCTTCTTTCTTCAAAACTCAGACAATAGTGTCCCCCCATTCCAGTACACTCCTCAGAAGATACCTCACTCCTAATTCACTGAGAAAATAGGAGCATTTGCTGCTAGCTATTATCTTGATATCGCTCCCACTGCCTCCTCCTTTACTCCAATCTCTGATAAAAATATGACCTCTTTCCCTTTTTGTTTCCTTTTGAGAGATTGCCTTTTCTATTAACCCTTTTCTTTAGTCTTCACTGGTTCCTTCTTTGCTGCCTAAGTTATTCTTATGGACTGGGCCTTATCATCTCAAGTTGCTCTCCTCCCATTCACAGCAAAACCCAGGGGGGAAAATCACAACCATGTATGCTTGTTGCCTCTACTTCTCTTACTAATCTCTCAACTCTGTAATTTGGCTTCCACAGAGTTGACTAAGTGATATTCTTGATTCTTTTGATTTTGTTTGACTGATTCTTAATGTCTTATAGAGTCATTAGCTTCCTTTTGCCCAATTCTAAGTTTTAAGGAATTATTTTCTTCAGTGAGCTTTTGTACCTCCTTTTCTATTTGGCCTATTCTACTTTTTAAGGAGTTGTTCTCTTCAATGGATTTCTCCCACCATGTGGTCAATCCTATTTTTTAAAGAGTTATTTTCTTCAGTTAATTTTTGTGCTTCCTTTTCTAAGTTGTTGACTCTTTTTTCATGATTCTATTGCCTGACTCTCATTTCTTTCCTCAGTTTTCTTCTACCTCTTAATTGATTTTTATAATCCTTTCTGAGCTCTTCTAAGAAGACTTTTGGGACTTGAGACCAATTCATATTCCTTTTTGAGTCTGTGTTTTGATCTTCCCTGTCACCATAGTAGCTTTCAATGGTCAGGGCTCTTTTCTGATTTTTGCTCATTTTCTAGCCTATTTCACGACTTTTAAAGTTGAGCTCTGCTCCTGGGGTGGAGGGGACACTATCCCAAGCTTTTTGTTCTGGGGGCCAGGGACCTTGAGCAAGTCACTTAAGCCCAATTGCCCTTCCCTCCAACTCCTGACCATTAGGGCCTCTGGGTCTGGCAGCTTGCTTACTGTGTTGGGGTACCTGGCCTAGTTGCAGCTTTTGTGCCTCAGGGCTTCAGGGCTGGCATTTTGCCTGCTGCAATGATGCTGGAGGCCTCACAGCTGGCCTGTTGTGTCATTGGTACCACAGGTCTGTGCTGTGGCTAAGAGCCTTTGGCTGGTTTACCCAGACACTGCCTGTGCTGGGCTGTGCGCTTTTCACCCAAATGAAACATCTTTTCTGAAGTCCTTATAAGTCATCACGTGCTGGGAAATTGTTTTATTCTGTCTTTTTGTGGGCTCTGTCATTCCAGAATTTGTTTGGAGGCTTGATTTAATGTTGTTTCTGAGAGAAACTAGGGGGTGCTCAGGCAACTTCCTGTTTTTTTCTCTGACATCTTGGCCCTGCCTCTGACTGATATTCTTAAAATACAAATCTGACAATGTTGTTTCCTTGTTCAAGAAGCTCCATTAACTCCCTCTTTCTCTCCGACCAAACTCCTTTTTTGGGAATTTAAAGCTCCTGACTCTAGCTTACTTTTCTAGTCTTATTAAGTAGTACTCCCCTACATACCCTTGTTCAGTCATATCTGACTCCCTACGACCCCATTTTAGTTTTTGTTTTGTTTTTAGCAAAGATACTAGAACACTTTGCCTTTTCCTTTTCCAACTCATTTTATAATTGAGGAACTGAGGTAAACAGGATTAAGTGACTTGTCCAGGGTCACATATCTAGTCAGAGGCCAGATTTGAACTCAGTAAACTCACTGTATCACCTAGCTTACCCTATGGTCCAGGCAAACTGTCCTTCTTACTGTTCCTCACAAAACAAAATTCCATCCCCCCAGACTTTGCCTTTGTTTGGATCATCAACAATCTTTGACATTTGTTCCCCTTAGTCTACCTCTTTGAATTGTTAAAGCTTAGCTCAAGCACAACACCTACAAGTGTCCTTTCCTGATTCCCCTCCCCCACAACTGCTAGTGTTCTCTCCCTGAAATTATTTGTTTGACTTTGTATATACTCAAATGTGTATGTTATTTCCTCAAATAGAATGTCATTTCTTTGAAGGCAAAGATTTTCATTTTCTTTTTCTTTGCATCCCCAACTAGAGAAGTACCTGACAATAAGAGCCATTCAATAAATGCTGGTCAATTGATGGATTGCTTGAAAGTTCTACATAAATTTCATCTTTTGTTATTGGACAAGTCACAGTTTCATTAGGTCAAATGTTCCTCCTCTCTAAAATGAGAGGGTTGGTATAAGAAATTCTGAAGACCTCTCCAGCTTGCTAAACACTGACATCCCAGGGAAGCTCAAAACCCCCTGAGTCACCCAGTCAGAACAAGGCCAGCAAGAAATCCCCTTTCACACGGCTGGGGAGTTTGAATATCAGCTAGCCACCAATTCCCCAAGTATCTTTCATCTCCCACCAGCATGAATCAGCACCAGTTCCCAGGTTCTGTTTCCTCACTCCCTTTCCCCAGGGCCTAGTCCTTCTAGTCCCAATTAAAAACCTTGTAAAAACCCATTAAACTTTGTTGTTTTATGTGAGGGTACTCCTTTCCTTTGGGGGTCCCAGTGAAGAGCCCGATTCTATTTGAGGGCCCAGCAGACCTAACCAGTTTCCATCATCTTATTTTGTGACTATCTCCACCTCAATACAGTGGCCTTGCTTAACTATCTTGTTGGGACCTCCATGTTTCCTTGTACTGGACCTTAGCATTACAAGCCTTTCCGAGTCTGTATTAAGACAGTCGGAATAGATGAGTCTTAAGATATCTTTCTTAAGCCTATGGCCTATAAGAGCATATACAAAAAAGAAATAATAGAAAGAAATTCTTACCACTTTGTCATAAAGGGACTTTTTAACTATCTAATCCAGAGTTTCCAAGTATTAGATTATAAACTCCATGAAGGCAGGGACTGACTGTCTGGGTCTTATCTAAATGTTATACTCCTTTGAAAGTTTAGTAAAGAAGGTACTTAATATATTTTTGTTCAATTGAAATTCATTGAACTGAAATGGATTTCCAAACTTTTAGGAAGTCATGGGAACTTAGGCAAAAAAATATTAGAGTACTGATCAGATATTTTAATAATCTATCACTCATATATTTGGAAGATGGGAATGAAGTTATATTTATACCTGCATGGATATAACAGCCTATGTTAAAGTGCGTCTGAAATAATCAGAGTGATAATAAAAATAAAAAATATGGATTGTAATAATACTTATGATGGTATGCAGGTGACTGCAAATTCTTGGAGGTTAGGTAAGTACAGGACAAGCTGGGGCAGGTCCTTCTGAGGTAGAAAGTCTTTGAGTACTGTTCTATGACTGTACCAAAGGTCTGGCTTAGCTAACACCAGAGAAGCTTAGCCTGAGAAAGGTCTCCCTGTGGTGATTTCCAACCCCCTACAATAGCTCTCAAAGACAATATACTATTTGAAGGAACTGTGATTTCATATGTGTGGGTTATTTCCTCTTTTGACACTCAAGTCCCAGCACCTAACACAATGCCTGACACAACACATAGTGGGTGCTTAATATTTATTGACTGACTAACTGATGTTGCAACCCCTTGACAGTTAGGCATTGGGGTAATAAATTTGGGGAAAGTCGGGAGGCTGTCATAAAATTTTTCTATTCTTTGTATTCCTTATCTAGTTCTTGGACAGATAAAAGGAACAAATTCTCTTCCCACAGACAACAATAATTGTATTGTTCATTATTGCTTATGATCCCTATATCTAGAACTAGTGAGATTCTCATGAGAAGCTTTTTCTTGGGGATCATCTGCAGCACATCCTAGGTATTCAATAAGTGTTTATTGATTAGAACAGAATCTTTGATCGTATCAAGGAGCAAATGCACTTACTACAGAGTGAAGATAAGAATATAAAAGGAAGAAAATTTGTGAGAAATGTCATCTCACATATGAAGAAAACAAAATCTGGTAATAATGATAAAACACCTAAAGTATAATCCTACTTGGAAAAATAATACCCCATTTTGCTCTGGGGTTATGCAGATCACAATCAGAAAAGTCCTAATTTAAGTATTTCCCCCCAATAAAACAAAGATTAAGCCATCTGAGGCACAGAACAAAAGCATCTTTTTCTAAGACATCCACCCCCTCCAAACCCCCACCCCTGAACCCCTGCCCCCATACCCTTAAACACCCCTGCCCCAAGACAGGGCATGTAGTAGAGTGGAGGGTCAGAAGACCTGGATTGAGATTTTGTCTCTGAGGCTTGCTGACCTCTGACCTTGGCCAACCACAGGCCCTAGGTCTCATTTCCCTGATCTGTAAAATGAGGATTTGGGATTGTACAGCTTTAGATGTACGTCCACCTAGAGCGATGAACATCCGGAAAGAAGGTGATGGTAAGTCAAGTTTGTTTCAGTGTTAGGTTAGAATTAGTAAATAATTTCCTTAATACTTCTTCCTGCAGCTTTCACCAACTGGGTGGAGATCAAGAGCAGGTGGCCACACTATCTCCTTCCTAATAACCCTTCATATACTCAAAGACTATTATTAAGTTCCTCCCTCAGTCTTCTCTGCCTCAGGCTAAATAATCCTGGTTCTTTTAACCCTTTCTCATGGATCCTATTACTCAAACCTTTAATCATCTTTGTTGTGCTTTCCCCTCTGAACCCTCTCCAAGATCTTCCCATCCACCTAAACTATAGAAACAGGAATTGCATCGAATATTCTCATCACACTCCCTAGATAGAGGGTTATACAGGGGATAGTGGCAATGTGGTGATTTGCCTTCCCCAGCCCTCACTGCATTAATTTCCTCCCAGTCAACACATCAGTCCCATAGGGTAGAACCCCCATTCATTCTTTTTTTCATCAGACTCTTCAACCTTCCCACATTCCTAGACTTCACGTCCCTCAACCTAGAATCCAGAGTCCTGAAGCCTCTCTTGGAAATGCTGTACTCTGAAGGAGATTCCGTGGTTTTATATCTAATGTCCCCCCCATTCTGTAATTTAGATCCTTAGGTGGGTCTCTGGCTTGATGCTTATGGACATTGTCTTCCTGTTTTCTCATTCTTTCTTCCATAAATCAACCCTAAATGATTCACCTAAAACAGAGCTTTCCTTTGCCTCTTTTAATATTACAACCGTATCAATGTAGCATGTGGCACATTTTTTCAGTTGTCATCACTGCCCGGACTGCTTTTCTAATTCAGATCTGAGCTCTACAGCTTTCTGTCCATGTGACCTCTAGTTCAAGCTAATAAACCTCTCTGTATCTGAATTTCCACATCTATAAAATATGGTTGGACTCAAGTGATCTCTAAGGTTCCTACCAACTCTAAAACTATTTAAAATAGCAGGAAACCGTTGCTATGTATAAGTATTGTTTGTTTGTTTGTTTTTTCAAAAAGGGTGAATTATCACATATCATGATTTAGCCATCCCTTACCTACTAGAAATGGTCCTAGGTTCCCACACTACCCAAAGGATAGGTCTGATGGTGGGAGAATTACCTATTGGTTCCTACATGTTACAGACATAAATGTGTGTATATGTGTAAATATAGATAGATAGATAGATAGATAGATAGATAGATAGATAGATAGATAGATAGATA
>NW_027185698.1:1758868-1765927 GCF_028583685.1 Petaurus breviceps papuanus | reverse complement strand
ATAGATAGATAGATAGATAGATAGATAGATAGATAGATAGATAGATATAAAGAGACAGAGAAGAGAGAAAGAGATGTGGGGGAACTTGTTTACAGATAGATGATCAATAGGTAGATCGATGATAGATAGGCAGACAGACAGATAGATAAACAGATATTCCCATATCGTTCTGATTCCTAGGTACTTGGTGGTATACTCTAAGGCTAAGCTCTAGATCATTTTCCAGAATACTCATTCAAATCTCCAGCAACCTGTTCCCCTTTGTATTATAGGTTTTTCTCTATAGAGAAAGTCTATAGAGAAGTCTAGTAGATAGAAAAATGGTCTTGAATTCAGGCAGACCTGGGTTCAAATTCTACCTCTACCATGTGACCACGGGGAAAAAAGGAAGGAAATCTGTGAGAATTTGAGTGCCTCAGGCAACTAAGACTTCCAGTTACAGAAAAGTTGCCTTGGCAGAGGGAGAAGAAGGTTGTTACCAGGAATTCTATACCCCATTAAAATTACAGATCTTACCCTCAAAAAAAAAAAAGTTGTACTATCCACCTCATAAGGTTATTGAAGAAAGTGCTTTTCAAGTTTTAAAAATCTTATATAAATATTGGTTGTTTTTATTATTAAATATCAGATGCTGGAAGGCATTTCTGTAGCCAATGATGGTTCATAAGAAGGCTGATCTGAGTGTAATCTGGGAGCCTTCTCTGGGCCTGTCATATTTAAATCATGTGAAATTGTAGACTTATTCATTCTGCAATGAAATGTAGCAACCTCTCCCTTCTAACATACCCTAGAGGGAGGGATGGGGTCTGGAGGGAGAGAAGGGATGAAATCATCTCTCCCTTTGGGGGCCTATGTAATATTTTATTGGAAGCCAAGAATGGGAGATATTATCAATCCAATTTACATTTTCAAAGCTCTTCCCTCCACCCCCTGAGGGCACCATTTGGAGTTAACACAACCTAGGAATAGCAATAAGTTCAAAAAGAACATATTTAACTTTCCCTTTGGGTTTCAGAACTGGTTTGACTTTCAATAGAACAGGAAAGGGAATACTCAGGAAATCAGAGACCATACATAAAGAAAATATAGGGGGTTAAAACATAAAACTATAAACCTAATAGAGATAAATTATTCTGGGATTAACTGCAAAAGTGGCAAACTGTAAGGAAGGAAAAGAAACAGGAATGCCACATGCCCGGGCAATAACATCAGAAAATATCTTGAGTAGTTACTTATAGTCTGTGGAGTTCAAAATGCTTTAGGCAGGAATGGCCTCTTTTTTCTCCAGGGGTTTACATCTTAATACAGAAATGGCAAAGTACTGAAAAATTGATCATGTTCTCTCTACTATCTTAACAAATCAGATGCTGGTACTTCGGGTCCTGAATGATTGGACTTTGATTTCTGTGTAACTCGGAAATAGCTGTGTTTGACTGTCCAGGGCTGGGCACTCCTATCGTGCCCCCTGGCACATGGAGCCAGGAGGAGGAGTTCCTTATTGCACAATGCCACTTCCAGACCCTCCCTCTTCCACCATCACTCAGCAATCTCTTCTCCTTTTGAGTTTGTTTGATCATGTTGTCATCCTGTCCAGATTCTTTTTGCTGCCCTTCTTCAATGACTTTAGCCAAATGATACCCAATTTCCCCTCCGCCTCACTCCTGCCACCATTCTTGGTCACTTCTAACATTCTGGTCTCATAGTTTATCCTCCTCCTCATGTTCTCTCCTTCACCCACCTGTAGGAGTGGCATCATTCCTCTAAATTGTTCCATTGCTGAGATACTGAACTCTTGAAACTGCCCAGCTTTCATCACAGTCACGACCACTACTACCTTACATCTTGTGAACCCGATCTTCATTTTCATCTTTGGCTCCTTGACCCCTCCTTGTTCTGCCACCACAATATTATTTCAGACCCTTCCATTCCAAGCCTTGACCCACTCATTGGTAAACATTTCAATAGGTACTATTCTCTACCCTTGAATCCCTTTCTGTCTCCTCTGTGAGCTTGCCCCTTCTATCATCTGCTCTTTCCTTTATTTTCATTTTCTATCTGTCCACCTATTTACTTCTTGCAAATATGTCCAAATCGCCTCCATTTTGAAACCTTCTCTTAATCCCATCATCTCCTCAAGCTATTGTCCTCAAACTATCACCTCCCTTTCACAGCCAAACTTAGAAAATATTGTACTTATTGTCTCCACTTTTTTACAATCCACTCTTGTCTCATCTACTTGTAATCTTGTTACCAAACTCACCACTCAACTGAAATTGCTCTCTTAAAGTTTACCAATAATCTCCTAATATCCAAATGTAATGATCTCTCAGGCTTTAACCTGTTTCCCCCCCCATCCCCCACAATGGAAATTTGAAGATCTTCCCTGCCCCTTGGCCCCTTTGATAGGCTTAAGTGAATCTGAGAACATTCCTTGATTTTAAAACATACTCTGCCCCCTAATAGGTAAATGTGGTCACCTGGAGCTTGTGGCAGAAGGCTTGTTTTTCAGGAATTTTTTCAGGAACACTTTGTTACTTTGTGATTGGGCAGTGGGTCAAGAGGGTTGTGACATTCTCTGACCCAGGAGAAGGCTATATATACCCTTATGTGAGGTTTTGCTTTGGGGCTCACTTTGGGAAGAGTTGTGCAATTTGGCCAGATGAGACTCTGGGCAGCCATTGAGCTCCCTCCCCCTCCCCGCCTTTTACCCAGATGTTGGTGCTTCCCTCTCTGGTAACTGACTAGGTATGGATGTAATGGTCAGACAGCTGGGAGCCCTGTCTGCTTAATTGTGTTATTTTCAGTTGTAACTTCTGTTTGTATTCTCTGAAGTTCAGGGTGCTGACTTTTCCCCCTGAACTAGGTAAATGATATATGTTTGGTCTCACAAACTGCCTCTTCAATGTTTTCTCATGACATTGCTCTCTGCTGGCTCATTCTACTTATCTGACCATTTTTACTCAATCTCCATTGCTGAGTCATTTTTGTCATATCTCCTATGTGTGAGTATATTCCAGGACTCTGTTCTGAGCCCTGTTTCTTTATCTTTCTACACTTTCTCTTAGTGATATCATCGGCTGCCATGGCACACCTCAATCCAGTCTCTTTCCAGAGCTCTAGTGCCCTATCACTACCAGTGACCTATCAGACATCTTCATTTGAATGTCTCGTAGTTTTCTCAAAATGGAACTCAGTGTGAACTGATCCAGCCATTCTAGAGAGCAATTTGGAATGCCCAAAGGGTAATCAAACTGTATATACCCAGAGTCAAGATGGCGTAGTAGAAGCAGGACCTCCCTGCTGCTCCGGCTTCCACCTTCCCCAATCCATGTAAAAAGGGGATCTCTAAACAAACTTTGGAGATGCAGAACCCACAAAATGACCCAGAGAAACTAACCTCCCGCTGAGGACAGCCCAGCAGGCCGGCAGGAATTGGCCAGCACAGCGCTCTGGGAGCCGAGCCCAGCCCCCTGCCAGAGGGACTCCAGATCAGCAGCAGCTGTGGCCATTTCCAGAATTATCAACACATAGATGTGAAGAACATAATGAGAGGTCAATGCAGTCTGGATTTTGGGACCCAGTAAGTGGGAGTGGCTTTTGCCCCCAGGGTGAGAAGCCGATGAGATGCCGGCACAGCCAGTCAGCACCACTTGGCAGGTTCAGGTCCTGGCCTGCAGAGTGTAGGGGGACCAAGTGATCAGTCTGAGGGGTATTTGTCTTGCTTTAACCTGCTTGGATCTGGATTATAGTCTAGGGTGGAGGTCCTGGGGTGTGTGTCCAGCTTGCCAGAGCATGTGGACACCTCAGAGAGGGCACCCGTCTAATACCTCTGGCAACTGAGAAAACCCCAGCGTTTGGGACGAAAGCTCCCCTGTCTGGTGGCAGAGTCCTACTGTGCCAAAAAGCCCAGGGGTCAAGTGACTGAGGGGCAACATGACCAGGCAAAGGAAACAAAGCAGACAGAAGATTCCAACAGTAGACTCCTATTTTGGGGACAAAAAGGAGCAAAGCATGGGAACAGGAGGAAGACAGTGAAGTCACAACTCCTGCACCAAAAGCTTCAAAGGCAAATACGAGCTGGTTACAGGCCATAGAGGACCTTAAGAAGCAGATAAGAGAAGTGGAGGAAAAATTGGGAAGAAAAATGAGAACAATGCAAGAAAATTACGAAATGAGAGTCAACAGCCTTACTGAGGAAAATAATACCTTAAAGAATAGACTAACTCAAATGGCAAAAGAGGCTCAAAAAGGCAATGAGGAGAAGAATGCCTTAAAAAGCCGAATTTGCCTGATGGAAAAAGAATCTCAAAAGCTCACTGTGGAGAATCATTGCTTCAGAATTAGACTGGAGCAAATGGAATCTAGTGACTTTATGAGAAATCAAGATGCTGTTAAACAGATCCAAACAAATGATAGAATAGAAGGCAATGTGAAATATCTCATGGGAAAAACCACTGACCTAGAAAATAGATCCAGGAGAGATAATTTAAAAATTATTGGACTACCTGAAAGCCATGATCAAAGTAAGAACCTAGAAATCATCCTCCAGAAAGTTCTCAAAGAAAACTGCCCTGATATTTTAGAATTAGAGGGCAAAATAGAGGTTGAAAGAATGCATTAATCACCTCCTAAAAAAGATCCCAAACAGAAAACTCCTAGGAATATTATAGCCAGGTTCTGGAATTCCCAGATTAAGGAGAGAATATTACAAGCAGCCAGGAAGAAACAATTTGAATATTGTGAAAACAATCAGGATAACCCAGGATCTGGCAGCTTCTACACTGAGGGATTGAAGGGCTTGGAATATGATATTCCAGAGGTCAAAGGAGCTGGGATTAAAACCAAGAGTCACCTACCCAGCAAAACTGAGTATCATGTTTCAGGGGAAAATATGGTCATTCAGTGGAATAGAGGACTTTCAAGCATTCTTGCTGAAAAAACCAGAGTTAAATAGAAAATTTGACATTCAGATACAAGAAGCAAGAGAAACATGAGAAGGTAAACAGGGAAAAGAAATCATAAGGAATTTATCAATGCTGAACTATTAACATTCCTACATGGAAAAACAATAATTGTAACTTATGAAACTTTTCTCAGTAGTTGAAGGGAATATAAATATAAATATATATATATATATATATATATACACATATATATATATGTCTATATATGAGGGTATATGGGCATATGAATACATATGTGAATGTGTGTATATATGTTTACAGGTTGTGATAGTAATGTAATATAAAGATTCCCTGTATTGGCTTGGTTTTCAAATTGATTGTGTTAAAGCCCAGAGCTTGTTAATCCCACCTATGGGATGGGCTTGTTGATGTGAAAAGAAAGTCCTGAACTGGGAGGAGCTGGTGATGTAGATTTGGAGAGACACAAGAGAGAGGCAGAAGAACTTTTTGGAAGCAGCTCCTCGTAGAGGCAGAGAGAGACTGAGAGAATTGCTGGGGGCCACTTTGAATTGCCCTGGACTTTTAAGACCTGCCCCCTGAGCTGCCAAGGACTGAGGATACATGGCTGTTTTGCTGGTACTTTGTCTGTCTGTTTTGATGTTGTTTTGCCAGATTTGTCCACTGGTGAAAGACAGTCCTTTTGTTGAAGAAGTCCTGGAACCTGGCTGTTGGCTAAGAGCTCCTGAGACTGTCCTGCAGACAGAGAGTGAATACTTTCCACTGGTGAAGGACAGTGCTGTTGTTGCAGGGGTCTGGAGACTGTCCTGCAGACAGAGTGAATACTGTCCACTGGTGAAGGACAGTGCTGTTGTTTCAGGGGTCTGAGAACCTTTCTGTTGGTTCAGAAGCCCTGAAGAAGGATTTTCTTGTTGTATATTTACAGAAATCCTGGGAGAAGGTTTTGCTAATGTTTTCAGGGGTTCTAGGACTGTTCTACAGACAGACGATGAATTAATGAAGGGACTGGCAATGTATCTTGTGGCCTTGCTAAGCCTTGTCTCCCCAGGAACTAAGATTGCTGAGAACTTGCCTAGTGTCAAGATGAAGAAAAGACCTTCATTTGGGTATTAAGTGCTGTGCTTAAACTTGATGTAACTCTGGGGTAGATTCAATTGTGATTCAGGGGGGAACTTTTGACCTTTTTGTGTTCTATGGTTGAACAAATGAATGTACTTTACTTATGTTTGGAAACTAATCTCCATTTGAGAAGAGGGGTTTTGTGATGGACTAAATGAAGGTACAGCCTAGGGGTGGAGTAGTATTTAGAACAGGGACTTTGTAATTGATTGAATGAATGGAAGGTCCTGGGGTGGGGTAGTACTTGGAGATTATTTAATCAAACTTAGTAAATGCTGTATTTTGAATGATGTCATGTTTTGATCTTCTCTGTTCTTGGTTTGTCACTGAATAAAATGGAGAGCACCTATGCTGGTATTCTGAACCTTGGGAAGTTACCTTTCCTTGGCATTACGTTACACAGGTATACATAGAGAGAGGGCACAGGACCAATTTAACAGGAAGGGATGATACTTAAAAGGTGAAATTAAGAGGTGAGAGAGGAATATAATGAGAGGAGATGGGGAGAGACAGAATGGGGTAAACTATCTCATATAGAAGAGGCAAGGGAAAATGGTTACAATGGAGGGGAAGAATAGGAAGGCAAAAGAGATTGGGTCAACCTTATTCCCATTGAATTTGGCTTGAGGAGGGAATGAAATACACACTAAATAGGGTATCTCACCCTCTAGGAGAGTAGGGGGGAAGGGGATGAGAGGGGGGATGATGGAAGGGAGGGCAGGCTGGGGGGGGAGGAAAGTTGGGAGCACCCACTTTTGAAAAGGGACAGGATCAAAGTAGAGAATAGAACAAGTGGGATGTGGGATAGGAGGGAGGGAAATATACTCAGTCTTTTACAATATATCTACTATGTTATTGTTTTGCATTAGCCACACATGTACAACCTATACTGAACTGCTTATTTTCCCAGTAAGGGTGGGTGACAAGGGAGGAAGGGAATGAATCTGGAATTCAAAGTTTTAAAATCAAATACATATATATATATATATATATATATATATATATATATATATATATA
>NW_027185698.1:1740866-1758768 GCF_028583685.1 Petaurus breviceps papuanus | reverse complement strand
GGTATGGGAGAAAATATGGGAGAGAGCAGAATGGAGGAGGGGATATCGTGTGGGACTGCTATTTTGGGGCAATGGGTAAGGGAAAAACGGGAAGAAAATTTGTAACTTAAAATCTGGAGGAAATGAATGATGTAAATCAGAAGTTAATAAAGCATTTGGAAAAAAAAAAATAAAAAACCAAATCGTATATACCCTCTGATCCAGCAATACCACTACTACTAGGGCTGTATCCCAAAGAAATCATAAAAAAGAGAAAAGGACCTACATGTACAAAAATATTTGTAGGAGCTCTTTTTTTGGTGGCCAAGAATTAGAAATTGAGAGGATGCCCATTAATTGAAGAATGACTGAACAAGTTGTGGTATATGAACATAATATATTGTGCTATAAGAAATGAGGAACAGGCAGATTTCAGAAAAACCTGGAAAAACTTACTTGAACGGATACAAAGTGAATGAGCAGAACCTGGAGAACATTATGCACACTAGTAGCAACATTATGCAATAATCAACTACGACTTTACTCTACTTAACTCTACTCAGCAATATAACGATCCAAGATAGTTCCAAAAGACTCATTATGGAAAATGCTAGCCATATCCAGAGAAAGAACTGATAGACTCTGAATACAGATCAAAGCATATTATTTTCACTTTCTTTATTTGGGGGGGGGGTCCTTTTGCAAACTATAATATTATTTTTGGAAACTTAATTCTTTTACAACATGACTGATAGGGAAATATGTTTTACATGATTACACATATGTCAAGGTACTTACCATCAGAAAGGAAGGAAGGAGAAAATTTGGAACTCAAAATTTTATAAAAAAGCAATGTTAAAAATTGTCTTTACATGTAATTGGAAAAGATATAATACCACTAAAAATAAAAAGACACAAAATGGAATTCATTATCTTTAAAAAAAAATAATAAAACCCAGTAACAACAACAAACTATATTTCTTCCTAGTCTTCCTATTCTTATTAAAAACTCTGCTATCTTTCCTATAAAATAGTTTTGAAATCTTGTAGTCACCCTCAAGTATTCATTCCCTCTAACATCTAATCAATTAGATATAAGCAACTGGCATCTAATCAGTGACAAGTCATTGATTCTATCTCTATGATATATCTTGCATCTGGGCCCTTGCTGTCTATCACTCTCACATCCACTATCCTAGTCCAGATCCCTGTTATTTCTTACCTGGACTATTGCCATCATCATCTAAACAGCCTTCCTAAATTCCAGGTAATCTGCTTGAACCAGCAGCAAAAAATTACTTTGTCCATTTGAGACACCCACCACTACCAATGAGGGGCCAGGCAAGTTGAGCAGTGGAGTGATTTAGTGGTCACTGATGTCACACACCATAGTGACTTTTGTGAAAACCCTCCATAGAAAGAAAGGACAACTGTTTTCAGTCATGTCCAACTCTTTGTGATCCCATTTGGGGTTTTCTTGGCAAAGATACTGGAGTGCTTTGCTACTTCCTTCTCCAGCTCATTTTACAGATGAGGAAACTGAAGCAAACAGGGTTAATTGACTTGCCCATAGTCACACAGCTAGTAAGTGTCTGAGGCTGGATTTGAATTCATGAAGATGAGTCTTCCTAACTGCAGTCCTGGCACTCAATCCACCATACCACCTAAATGCCCCAGACATCAGTGCCCTACATTTCCAAAGTTATGAGTTGCTGTTACTATGTATGCTTCCTATACTAACATTGTACTTCAAGCTCAATCCCATTCTTCCCCTCACAGACTCTTTGCATATTTGTAGGAAATTGTGTCCCTGATTTGGGAAGAAATGTTTTTTATGATTACTCTTCTTGTTATGCCATTTGAGTAAATGCCTTTGCTAAAGAAATGAGTCTACTTGTTGATTGTTAAGGGAAGTACTCCAGTGGGGACTCATGGTCTACAGATTAGGAAAATAGTCACCCAAAAGGTTTCCCCTAGAACCCTGGAAATACTAAGAGCTTCCTTTCTGGGGATACAACATGCCAGTGTCAGTGAGGATTAGATGAATAAACCCAGAAGTAGTGTTATGTCCCAAATGAATGCAAGGTGATTAGAGAGGGAAGGCACTATCAGTGAGGGGAAGGTGGAAGGTAGGGGTAGAGGAATTATCAGGAGAGGCTTCATATAGAAGGGAATTCTAATGCTCCTTTTTGAAGGAAGAGGATTCTGTGAGGTGGAGGTGAGAAGGGAGAGTAGTAGAAGGGAGGAGAGAAGGGAAGGTAGATCAAGGGCACAGAGAAGGGAGATGGAGTACTAAGGGTAAGGAAAGAAAGAAGTCCATTTTGGTATACCACTGCATTCAGGAAAGGGAGTAATAAGGTTCCTTCCTTTCTTCCTCTCTCATTCCCTCCCTCCCTCCCTCCCTCCCTCCCTTCCTTCCTTCCTTCCTTCCTTCCTTCCTTCCTTCCTTCCTTCCTTCCTTCCTCTCTCCCTTCCTCCCTTCCTTCTTCTCTCCCTTCCTTCCTTCTTCCCTCCTTGTCTTCCTTTCTCCCTCCCTCCCTTCCTTCCTTCCCTCCGTCCCTTCCTTCCTTCCTTCTTCCCTTCCTCCCTTCCGTCATTCCTTCTTTCCTTCCTTCCCTCCCTCCTTCCTTCTTTCTTTTCTTCCTTCCCTCCCTCCCTCCTTTCTTTCTTCCTTCCTTCCTTCCTCCAATTCTAGTTTCCTTTCCACTCTACAATACTTTCTCTCTGGATAAAGTTCAAGTGCTTAAAGAACAATTATCTGGAAAGTTCAGTTATGTGGAACACTTAATTTCCCAATACTATTATAAATAGATAAATAAGATGATACTTTAGGAGAAGAGAAGTATATTACTGTGTGTGTATAGTAACAACAAATTATTCTTGGCTTCTTCTTCCCTATACCCAGTCATTCATTTACTTATCCATTCAAAAAGCTTTCATTAAAGCTACATGACAAGCGTTCTACTAGGCACTGGAGATAGAAAGACAAAAAAAAAATATCCCTACCTTCAAGGACCTTACGTTCTATTGGAGAAGTTCCAAGAAGTTCCAAGGCTGGGTAAATGATTAATTGATTTGAAAGTCAGAGAATTCAAGAGGCCACCATTGAGGCAGAGAAACTGAGTGCTATAGAAAGTTAAAGAGTATAGAGATATCCCATGAATAATCCCCCCACCCCCACCCCAGGCTGAACAGAATGTGAAGGATATATCCTTTATGTATCATTATCCTTATACTCTGATTTCTTAAAAAGTCATCTGACTTTAAGTGTCCTTTACATTTTAATATTCTGTGATTTCAGAAGCATAAATAAGCATGAGGTCCATCTAAAACCTCATGGCAGAGCAGCATAGGTATTCCTCCCTTCAGATACACATTCCTAGAATGATGGTAAAGTGAATTTTTCCAAAGTTGTTAAAATTTTGCTGATGGTTTATATTATGATTATAAGAGGGTAATCCTGGGAAATTTGATTGCTTCTTCAATATTTCAATAAATCTGTGAGCTTATCAATAGAGTCGCTCTCTCCAAATGTATACCTTGCAATTAGTTCATACCTTTTCACATTATGCAAACCTTGCCCAAACTGACCCGAGAGGGGGCCCCCACACCCAGTTTCAGAATATTGAAGACTTTCCCACAGGTCTTTTCACATTTCATGGGCTTCAGTTCAAACTTTGGGTTGTCCATCTATTCCTTTCCTCTCACTACATGATCAGTCATCTCCTTTTCTAGTGATATGCTTCCTGGTAGATATTTTTGTGTAGCTTACATATATATATCATCTCTCTCCACTGGCATCCAGATCACTTACAATTTTGATTTTTCACCGAGTGTGGTATTCCATAATTCATATAGCATAAATGGAAGACTATTGGTGTTAAAAAGATGGGTTTTTGTTTCAGGGAGTCACTTGGGGTCATTGAGAACACTATAAAATTCTCAAATGCAATCTAGCCTTCTCCCTTCCTCTTATTTAATTCTGGGTCTTACTCATTTTCCAACTGCAATATCTATTGAAGATATATGTACTGATGGAACAACTTAATAGACTGTTTATTCACCTAAGTATCCTGATGTGGACAATAAGTATTCATCATCTTCAAAGGTTATAGATATCATTAAGGAGGACTTATTGTATTCTGGGACTTGATACCATAAGCTTGTCATCTACAAAGAACAAATGGAGGATTTTACCAAGCGTAGAGAATCCCTCTGTAATTAGCGTGGTAAGGCTTTCATTCATTCAGAAACATCCTTGAATATTCAAAAAAGAATCATTGAAGAGAAAAACCCAATATGTGGGGAGTGTGGGAGGGAATTCAGTTAGTACTTAAATTCTTATAGACATCAGAAAATAATTTATATCCCCTATCACAGTAGCAGACACCTCTGGCAAGCATCTGTCTCACTGTATTGTGTCTCACTTGATATTAAAGGATTGTTGGTCAAAATTATATTGATGGCTGCATCTATTGAAGAATAATGAATGGTTTCAATATATGCATTGCAAAAACAGAATGGCATGAAGCAAAATATATTACTTGTCATCAAAATGCCTCCAAGAAGTCTCGGCATATCTCCCACATTGGACAAATTTCCTTTGCATATATGAGAATAGTGCTAGAGAGTCTAACATAAAATTCCAGGGAGGTCTCCTGGACTAGTAGGAATGAGCAACCTAAGGCCAGTTGTTTTGTGTCTACAGTTTATGTTCTATACTATTCTGATAGGAGGCATTTGAGGAACAGTGGAGTGAATACTGGCTGTTGAGTCAAAGGATCTAGGTTCAAATCCCATCTTTGATATTACCTGTGTAACCTTGGACAAATAACCTAATCCCTTTGGGCCTCAGTTTCCTCATCTGTAAAATGAAGGGCGTCTGAGTCTCCTTCCAGATCTAGATCTGATTCTATGACCATACTCTCTCTGATTCCTAGACTAAAACTCCCTTTATACTCTCAGTATTTATCATATTGCTTGCACATAACGGCATTTAATAAATGCTTATTGACTGCTTCCTTTTAACCCATCAGGCATCACAAACATCCAATTCAGAGAACGAATGACACCCCGATTACAAATTACTTCCAGTACTTGAGAGATCTATAAAACAGGAGATCCATCCAAACTAAAGGCATTGGACTTCATTCAATCCTTCTGCTCAGATCAGGGTTGATAAGTAATAGGACCATATTAATTTTAATATGAAATCTCCATAATGAAAGCTAACAGCTAAAGAAACTATGTGTTTGTAAATAGACTACAAAGGGAAAATTTTCCAATAGGGTTTTAAAGATAGCTTTATATGTTAAGTATAATATTTCTTTATGACTATAATATCATTCCTGTATCTATGTACAGATATTAATACAAAACATAACCTAACTTGTAGAGCTCTGCCAGTCAGCTTTTATTGGGAGAGCAATTGTTTAAAAGCATTGCTAATTACTTGAAGGGTCATGTTTAGTTTATTATCAAAGAGCATATATTAGTGGAAATTAAAACTGTTTTGAAACCACACCTAGCAACAGGTCATGGAAATGAATAGCCATTGCATTTTCACCAAGTTATCAGCTTGCATTGAAATGGCACCATTTCAGCTTAATAAGATTAAAGAACCTGGGGCTGGGTTCAGGGACTTGAAGGGAGGGAATGCCTGCTGCCTACTGCTAGCTGCTTTTACAAATTCCAAGTCCGGATTCCCGATATTATTGGTGGAAAAGAAGTTATGTTGAGAGGGGAAAAAAAAAGGAATGGTTTTGATTCAGCACATGGCTTTTATTTTAGGCAAAAACCAGATTTCCCTTTGTTTTACATTACATCTTCCATTATCCAGATGGAAGGTGGGGCACTGAATTTATTTGGAAAATGAAGTTTTGTTTTTGTTGCTGTTGTTTTTTTTTTTTTTACTGCACTTGGGGTTTATCAAAGGAAGGAATCTCATTTTGGATAACCAGGTCATGGGTTGGAATGAGGTTTGGTTTGGTTTGGTTAATTTTGTCATGCTGAGGTCATCAGGCAAGTTTACTTTAGTGTGGAGAAAGTAGGAACATTTTAAGATTAGTTAGGATCAACCATAATGTACAAATCATGGTTTACTTAGATCCAGAAAACCTGAAAGAAACCCCTTTTAAAGTCTGTTCATTGCAGTTAGGATGATTTACATATGATTTTAGTAGCAGGGGAAAAAAAACGACAAAGTCATTAACCAATTCACGATTTTATTAGCATCTCCATCTTAAAGACCAGACTTGGGTAAGTGGAAGACTTAGTTCTTCGGTGATTTATGGCTAAGATCAAGAGGAACATTAAAATAGCATTTACAATGCATGCATATTTTCTACTCTCCTGGGCTCTCACTTGTTGGTGTCATATGCAAGAATGAAGTGAAACAACACATTTATTTCCATGAGGGAGGAGGAAGATGAAGAAGCATCTTTCAAACACACATTTAGGAAGCCTCCAAAGACCTCTGAAGTTAAACCAAAGATGAGTGGTCCAGTGAGAAATGTGGGCACTTTGAAACTTTTTTTGTTTTGTTTTGTTTTTTTGCTTTTTTGGAAGGAGGAAGGCAAGGTAGTTGGGGTTAAGTGACTTGCCCAAGGTCACATGGCTAGTAAGTGTTAAGTGTTTGAGGCCAGATTTGAACTCAGGTCCTCCTGACTCCAGGGCCGGTACTTCTATACACTATGCCACCTAGCTGCCCCAACCTTGAAACTTTTGGAGTGCCTTCAGGTATAGTCAAGTTGGCATTTTAGAACCCATGGCCCTAATTACTTGCAGAAAGTCTCAGGTTTCTTCTGGAAGCTGCAAAAACCCCAGTGATTTGGGACAAGGCTTTCTCCATTCTGGAAAAAGAGTTCTACCATGGCAAAGAGTTCAAAAGTCAAGTAATTGGCTGGCAAGATGAGCAAGCAACAGAAGCACAAACAGACCATAAAATTCTTTTGTGGAGCAAAAAAGATCAAGGCATGGAGAAGGAGGAAGACAGCAAAGTCAGAACTCCTGCATTAAAAGTCCCCAAGAAAAATATAAACTGGTTGCAGGCCATAGAGGAGCTCAAGAAAGATTTTGAAAATCAAGTAAGAGATGTGGAGGAAAAATTAGAAAGGGAAATGAGAATGATGCAAGAAAATCATGAAAAGTGAGTCAACAGCCTGCTAAAGGAGACCCCCAAAAATACTGAAGAAAATAATACCTTAAAAAATAGACTAACTCAAATGACAAAAGAGGCCCAAAAAGCCAATGAGAAGAATGCCTTAAAAAGCCAAATTGCCCAGATGGAAAAGGAATGTCAAAAACTCACTGAAGAGAATAATTCCTTCAAAATTAGATTGGAGCAATTGGAAGCTAATGACTTTATGAGAAATCAAGATACTATAAAACAGATCCAAACAAATGAAAAAATAGAAGGCAATGTGAAATATCTCATTGGAAAAACCACTGACCTGGAAAATAGATCCAGGAGAGAGAATTTTAAAATTATTGGTCTACCTGAAAGCCATGATAAAAAAAAAGCCTAGACACAATCTTTCAAGAAATTATCAAGCAAAATTGTCCTGATATTCTAGAACCAGAAGGCAAAATAGAAATGGAAAGAATTCAATGATTGCCTCTTGAAAAAGATCCCAAAAAGAAAACTCCTAGGAATATTTTAGCCAAATTCCCAGGTCAAGGAGAAAATACTGCAAGCAGTCAGGAAGAAACAATTTGAGTATTGTGGAAACACACAACTTGTGGATAACATAAGACCTAGCAGCTTCTATATTAAGGGATTGAAGGGCTTGGAATATGATATTCCAGAGGTCAAAGGAGCTAGGACCAAAACCAAGAATCACCTACCCAGCAAAACTGAGTATAATGCTACAGGGAAAAAACATAGTAATTCAATGAAATAGAGGATTTTCAAGCATTCTTGATGAAAAAATCAGAGCTGAACAGAAAATTTGACTTTCAAATACAAGAAGCAAGAGAAGCATGAGAAGGTAAACAGGGAAAAGAAATCATAAGAAAATCTCAGGTCTCCTTGGTTAACCCCAGATATTTTACAAGGTCTTTTAAAATGAGTAAGCTGTATCAACTGGGCAGACATTCCATACTATAAGAGATATGAACAGCAATCCTCTAGATGAGTGAGCTTTTCTCCCATTGTGTTCCTGGCTTGTACTCTATTATCCAGCCACTCAGAAACAAAGCCAATAAAAAGAAAACCAAAGAGTTAGTAAAAAAAAAAAATTAGTTTAAAATAGCAATTTTTTTTTTTAAAGCAATCGGGGTTAAGTAACTTGCTCAAGGTTACACAGCCAGTTATTTCTGGTTGTGGTGCTAAGTGTCTGAGCCCAGATTTGATGCCCAGGTCATCCTGACACTGGAGCCAGTGCTCTTACTCGTTGAGCCACGTGGCCGCCCCTTTAAAATAGCAATTTGCTAGTAGCTGAGAATTTAGCACTGGACCCAGAATCAGGAAGACCTCATTTCAAATCCAATCTCAGATATTTGTGAGCTCATAACCACAAAACCTCTGTTTGCCTAGGTTTTCTCTGTAAAATGGCTGCAATAACAGCACCTACCTGACCAGGGTTATTATGAGGATAAAAAAAGAAAATATGGGGGCAGCTAGGTGGCACAGTGAATAGAGCACCAGCCCCAGAGTCAGGAGGATCTGAGTTCAAATCCAACCTCAGACACTTAACACTTACTAGCCATGTGCCCGACCTTGGGCAAGTCACTTAACCCCAATTGCCCTGCCTTCCCCCCTCAAAAAAAAAAAAGAAAAGAAAATGCGTAAAGGGTGTCTTTTTTTTTTTCAACTAAACCTTAAAGCACTATATAAATGCTAGCTATTATTGTTATTATTATATGCTGCCAGTCACATCAGCTGGGTAGAGAGCTTCAGGACTATGGAAAATGGAAGAGAAAGCACGACGTATGGATAATATGCTTCAGCTTGAAATTAGACTTGTTCATTGTGGACATAAAAGGGGAAGCATTGGTGATGTCTAGGGAGGAAAGTAAGAGAACAGATTTTGGGCCTGCCCCTAATAAAAGGAAAGTCACTACCCTCCTGTTCCACAATCTCTTCTCTCTGGGAACCCTTTACACCTGCATGGTGTGATTACAGTGGAATGTGCCAGCTGATATTAATTGCTGGGACCAAGCCTAGGAAGGGAAGTGGTCTCTTAGGTAACCAGGTCCCAACCAGGAAGGGAATTAGAAGCTAAAAGGCTGCTTCCACTGATGGGTGTGGTATATGGCATGATGATAATTAAAGATTTCTGTGCCTGGCAGCTTGCTCTGGAAGGGCTGCCAGGCTTCAAGTACATCTAAGCAGTCAGCAGGTCTGACTGATCACACCTTACGGGTGTGATTCTGTTACTGGGGAAAAAACTCTGGTATTGTCTTTTCTGTTCTGTGGAGTTACAATCGAAATGATTCTTCAGTGACAGTTTCCCCAGAACGAAGATCCTTTGTACAGGAAATTGGTCAAAAAAGCTATTCTAACATCAGTGGGACCTCTCTCTACCCCCTACCAACTATCCTAAAGGAAATTCTGTCCATGCTATAACAGCCCACAATAACTTGGGCCTGTTTGTTTAGAAGTGAAGAAGGAAGGGTAGTCTTGTAAATGCTGACTTTTCTTCTCACTACATCTAAAATTTCCCTTTAGCACTTCAATAGATATTTATTTATTTATTTTGCCTTTTGGAGGGCAATTGGGGTTAAGTAACTTGCCTAAGGTTACATGGCTAGTATTTTTGTGTGGGTGTTAAGTGTCTCAGGCCTGAACAACTCCAGGGACAATAGATATTTATTAAGTATATTCTTTGCTCTCAACCCTTTACCAAGTGCTATGGGTGCTGAAAGGGAAGTACAAGAGACCCAATCACTGAGGTAGAAGGAATGCTGGACTCTGAAAACCTAGTTTCAAAGCCTGGCTCTATCTTTAATTAGCTTTGACCTTAGGAAAACTCCTCTCCCCTCCCTGAACCTCACTTTCTTCATATGTATTAAGAAGGTCTCAGACTAGATGCCTTGAAGATTCCTTTCAGCTTTTTTTTCTTTTTTCAGGGGGGAAAGCTGGGCAATTGGGGTTAATTAACTTGCCCAAGGTCACACAGCTAGTAAGTGTTAAGTGTCTGAGGCCGCATTTGAACTCAGGTCTTCCTGACTCCAGGGCAGGTGCTCTATTCACTGTGTCCTTTCAGCTTTTAAGTCTGTGATTGGCTTCCCCCACTCCACCCCCTCCCTATCCCTAACCTCACCTTGATGGCATTTTCTTCCATTTTTCAGATGCCCAGTAGTGTCCCACTCAGTTACTCCCTCCACATTCTCTAAACAGGAACATTTCTGATAAAAAGGCATTAAATTCATTTGTATTCAGTGTCCCCAGTTTCACCTTGCTTTCCTTGGGCTGTGTGGAGTTGCTGACCTACCTGCAGCTACTATCTATTTCTGTCAACCACATTTGGGGCAGAGAATTTTGTGTTCCAGTGTGCTAGGGGACCTAGAGATTAAACATCTGCCCAGCAGGTCTCAGTCTTTCAAACTGCCCTGACACACTAGCCCCAGACTCCCTAACACTCCCAATCTTAGCTTTTCAATTCTCTCAGCACCAAGATGTTTGCATGATATTATATATTTTCCCAAATATGATTATTTAATGATATTTTCATTCTGTAACCTTTGATGACCAGGAATGGGTCTGAAAGCTTTTTATATTATTTCTACCCCTGATAATTAAGCTTGTAATAAAGAAGCCTGTCATTAGAATGCATCCTCTTTATTGATAGAAGATTTAATACAATAGTCCTAATTTTCCTACATTCTTACATGAAGTTGCTAACATCAACAATTTTTTAAAATTTAGATGCATATACAAACCATAAAAGAAGATACAAATTCACAATTCCACAGTTTTTTTAGACAAAAATAAAAGATACGAATGGAGCTTCTCTTTTTTCACATGATGATCACCAGGGAAGAGTTTTCTTTCACCCTTTCTATATCTTTGGAGTTGTAATCTGACAGCCTCTATCCACTTTGGGAAAATAATTGTACTTTTATTGATTTTGGGGTTAATTGGAATAATCCCTGGCCTATGGCATTTTGCTTAAAAGTTAAATTCATTGACTGTTAACTCATAATCTAATTTGGGTGTAAAGATGTTTAGAGTTTACCAGAGAGTAGAGTACTAGAGATGAAGGAATGATAAAATGCATAAAAGATGGCAGAAATGTGAAGCAGCTTAAATTAAATTAAATTGACAGATATGAATTAAATCAAGTGCAATCATTTCTGGACTACAATACTTCAAATGACCTGTGATTCATCATTCTGCATACTTCTTCTACCAACAGAGATTATGGTTCCTCTACATCTTGAAAGATGATTTCATAAGTTGGATCAATCAAAATCATTTAAAAAAAAAACATTCATCTGGGGGCGGCTAGGTGGCGAAGTGAGTAGAGCCCTGGAGCCAGGAGGACCTGAGTTTGGATCCAGCCTGAGACCTTAACACACACACACACACACACATACACACACACAACTAGCTGTGTGACCTTGGGCAAGTTACTTAACCCCAATTGCCCTCCAAAAAGCAAAAAAACAAAACAAAACCAAAACAATATTCATCACATGGTAACCACTCTCTTGGTGATAAGCTGGGACATTTTTTTCCCCCCATATTCAAAGCTTTTCCAGCTGGTTAGACATTGACTAAACTAGTGTTCTCCTGGAATGGCTTTTGAGATCTTCTAGGGTCATTTCCACACTGATTCAAGTCAACATTTATTAAATACCTATTATATGTCAGACTATTCAAGGTGCTGAAGATAAAAAGAAAAAAAATAAATTATTCCTGTCCTCTCGGAACATACATTCTAATAAGACATCAGGGTATAGAGCTTTAGTAGAGGCACATTTTTTCACAGTAAATGTAACAACAGAAATGGCTTTATATGAAAAAAAAGACAAAAGCTCATGGAATTCATTGAATTATTTTAGTTCTTGGAGGATCATGTCTTCTCTATTTCTGCATCCCCTATAGTGCATGATGAGTTCATTGCAAAGATTGCTCAATAGATATTTATTGAATTGAATTGAACTCGTTAATAATTAATATTTAATGAATTTTAAGAGAGCAACAAAGGAAACTAAATATAGGAAGTCACCAATATCAATGTATTTCTCAAGGCTAATGTAATTTGTATCTATGTGGCTCTTCTGTTGTTACCCCCAAATGGGTCATTTATGCAAATGATTCCCACTGGTGTTGATTAGGTTTTTATAATTAATTCATTAAAGTAGCTCCTATTAGTTCTGATAAAGTAATGAATGATGTTTACAGTCTTTTCTTCCCATGACAAATTACTGGGAATTTATTCAAAATCCCTACATCTTTTTGAGAACAGCAACTGTCAATCAAACAAACCAGTGTTGAGAAGAGACAAGTCTACAAAGTCAAAGTCCACTAGTTACTGATAGTCATTTGCCTGTTTATGGATCTTCAGGTACATCACCTTGCTTCACCAAACTGGTTATTTTATCACAAACACAATCAAGTAAATACCTTCATTGAATCAAAAAATTTCAACTTTGGAAGGGACCTTAGGCATCTGGTCCAATCCATACTGAAAAGGAATCCTGGGACAGCTAGGTGGCGCAGTGAACAGAGCACCAGCCCTGGAGTTAGGACCTGAGTTCAAATGGGAATTCAGACACTTACCACGAGCTGTGTGACCTTGGGCAAGTAACTTAACCCCAGTTGCCCTGCCTTCACCCCCTCAAAAAGACAAAAAAAACAAAAACAAAGAAAAGGAATCCCTACCTAAAAGCACCTAATAGGTGGTAATCCAAACTTTGTTTTATGATCTCCAATGAGAGAGAATTCACTCTATCCCAAAGTAACACATTTCACCTTGGGAAATATTTTACACCTAAATTTTCCTCTTTTACAATGACCACCTATTTTTCCCTGCTGTGCACTCTTAGACCAAGCACAAGACAAATCACTCTTTCCCGCAGTAGCACTTCTAGTATTTGAGACAGCTGTCATACCCACACTAAGTCTTTTTTCTCTATGTGAAAACCCCAAGTTTCTCTAATTGGTTCTCATGTAGGATGGACTTGGAGCCTTCTGCCATTCTGGTTGCCTTTTTTTGGACAATCTCCAGCTGAACAACATTCTTCCTAAAATATGGTACCCAGAAAATAACATAGCAATCTAGAAATGATCTGAGCAGACCAAAATATAAGAACCATTATCTTCTTATTTCTGAAGCTATGATTCTAACGTCAACCAAGACAATAGTAATTTTTTTGGCTTCAACGTTCTGCAATGAATTCATATTGATTCTTCAATCTACATACACACACAATCAACAAAAACAATTAAAAAAACAACTCATTGAGTTTTATAGCTAAGAACTGAAGAGCAATTGTAAGTCATCTAGTTATCAAGATGGATTTTTAATTCATACAGAGGGATAAAGAGGCATCAGGAAATAAAAGACAGTGAGATGGCCTTAGAATCAGGAAGACATAACACTCAAGGCCTGCCTTGGACACATACTGTGATACCGAACAAGTCACTTGATCTCTCAGTGGTCTAGGCAACTTTCTAAGACAATTAAATGTGGAAAATGAAGGTGTAAATAAGAAAGCTCCTCAAATAAATGAAATTACAGGTCCAGGCCTTATTCCTATGGAAGGAAAATTAGGTTCCATGAATAGTTTGTTATGTTTCCTATCACACAAAATCCAGGATATAGGATCAATTTTGTCTCCCTTTATAAGGGATGAGTGGGAGGTTATGAGTTATTTTCTTCCTACTCCTGAAGAAACTCCCCCTACCCAAGCAAAGCAGTACTTCCCCTACAGGTTATTGTCTTGGAGAGTGGCCTGGAGCAGTGATATCAAATTCAAATAGAAAGAGGGTCACTAAATCATATATAAGTATCCCTGTGAGCAGAAAATCACTTTTAAGAAAACCTGGAAAACCACATTTTAACATTATATATATTCTTTGTTGTTGCTCAGAGATTTCAATTGTGTCTGACTTCATGACCACATTTGAGGTTTTCTTGGCAAAGATACTGAAATGATGCTTCTCCAGCTCACTTTGCAGATGAGGAAACTGGGGCAAATGGTATGACTTGCCCAGGATCACACAGCTAGTAAGGACTGAGGCTTGACTTGAACTCAGGTCCTCCTGACTGCATTGTATCACCCAGTTGCCCCTCCCAGTTACATTTTAATCTGGTTAGGCCAGCACTCCTGAGTGTTGTGGGCCTCCTGTTTGACACCTCTGGACTAGAGCAGGAGAGGATAATTGATTTGTCCAGGGTCACCCAGCTAATGTGTGTTAGGAGCAGGACTTGAACCCAGGTCTTCCTGACACTAAGCCTGGCTCTTTATCCAGTAGACCAGAGGTTCCCAAACTTATTTGACCTGCCACTCCCTTTAAAAAAAAAAAAACACAAAACTTTTAAAGCTCCTCAGCTCCTCCCTGAAAATCTACTTTCTTTAAGCCTTTAACAGTTTAAAAAAAATTTGCATCATTTCAAACAATAAAATTTTTTTAAATGATGCATCTTAATTTACTAATTTATTGCAAATTTGTGAGGTTTTCCTGCATTGAAATTTTGATGATGCAATATTGCATCATGTAACCATATAGTATCATATTGTAAACAAATCATTACATGCACGTATTCCTGACTTTCCAACAAAGCTCGATGCTCACCTGCCAATACTTGCTTATTAAGACCTGTCAGCAGACTTGACCACTGATAGGTTATAACTTGCATTTAGTGTGTTTCTTCGGAAAATGATGTAATCACTATGACTTTAACTCTGTTACATAACAGATGAAAGATGCATGAAGTTTTTCAAAATTTTCTTCTCTTATTTTTACTCAATGCCTCCCAATTATACTTGAGGCTACTATTATCCCCTGGTTCATTCCAATGCAGCCCAGGGGTTGGTATCACCCACTTTGGGAACTTATGCAGAGTAGACCCTGCTACTATATCCTATTTAATTGATTAAAGAAAAGGTTAGGTGAAATAACATATGGTATTTAACACAGACTACCTAATTATCTCCAAATCATAGTGTCTATATTTTGTTCATTCCTAGTTGTTCAGATGTTGCTTCCGCCATTAGACAGTAAGTTCCTTGAGAGTAAGGACTCTTTGATTGGATCCCTGGTATGTAGTGGATACTAATAAATGCTTATTTACTGTGTGGTCAATTTAAAAAAACTGTTCCCTCTATGAACAAATGTTTTCCAGTGTTTAAAGTGATTCAAGGGCCAAGACCAGTGACAAGATCACATGGACAACTGGGATCCTCCAACTCCACTTCTAGCCCTAATCTTTCAGTTGCTGCTGATCTTGCCTAACCCTTCCATACTCAAGTGTAAGACACACACCTTTCAAATAGGAAACCAAGAGTGAAAATGAAATGTAGGATGAAAATGACACATTAGAAAGTTTTAAATTATATCCAAGTCATCTCATTCCTAAGTGTGAAAATTACAGCACCCATCTCATATCACCCTGTGCCTTCCTAATTATGATATAAGACATATAGACCCTAAAGCAAAATCATCCACCTGAGATGCCAAACCTACTAAGCTCCTCTTTGTTCCCAAAGCAAAACTCTTTTCTGCATTTTTCTTCTTTTCCCCAAATTAGGTGTTATAATTTATTACAACAAAAGATCTTGTACCTGTTTTCTATGAAGGGGAGGGGAAGGAGAGAGTGTGGTCAGGGGAAGCTTAGTAGTCAGCAGATTGCTATCTGGTTTCTTCTCAGTCTTGAAGTTTCAATTTCATTTTAGAGAAATCTGGATCTGTAGAAATTTCATGTTTAACTATAAAATGACTTCTGAATAGCTGTTGTTAAAACATTTTTTTTTCAGGTTTTAACTTGTGCTTTCATTGGTTTGGAGGGGTCCTTAGGTGAAAAACATTCCATGGCTATAGATTAGTAATTCCTCTACAATTTAAGAGTCTTAGAAAGTTATCTGAGGGTACCACAGGCTAAGTGTCTTACCCAGGATCACACAAGTATGAGTCAGAGACAAGAAGGAATCCAGATCTTCCAAACTCCAAGATCTGCCCTCTACCTACCCTTATGGAGTCTTTCATTAATTAACTTCATAGTTTAAAAAAAAAACAACAACATTCAAATACATAATTTTCTTATGCATCAACAAAACCAATAAACACATATCTAAGGACTGACTTACTGTTCTTCCATGTAGATCTGATCTGATTCCGTTTTCTTTTAAATGAGATTGAAAACAGAGGTAACTACTGTGAATTGGTATCTTTCTCTGTTTCAGGACACCTATTCTTTCTTCCTCTAATACAAATTTAAAAGCTGCCATCATCAGGAAATTTTAGTTACCTTTTTGACCTCAGACTTGCTTGCCACTTATTTTAGTCATTTTCCTTTACTGAAACTATGACTTTCTTTACACATAGATGAAAAAAATGATTGCCTAACGTGAATGATTTGGAAATTTTAGAAAGATGCCTCCTCTACCCAAAACTATTCCCTCTCCCACAGCCTGCCATGGTCATTTAAATTCTCACCATTAGAGATAGATAGACAGATGATAGAGACAGAGATAGAGATGCACACATATATGTAATATATGTGTGTATATATGTACATATATACATACACACATATATGTTTGTTTTTGTTGTTCAGTTATGTCCAACATTTTGTGACCCCATTTGGGGTTTTATTGGCAAAGATAACAGAATGGTTTGCCATTTCCTTCTCCAGTTCATTTTACAGATGAGGAAACAGGCAAGCAAGCTTAAGTGACTTGCCCAGGATCACACAGTCAATAAGTGTTCAAGGCCAGACTTGAATTCACAAAGATGAATCTTATTGAGTCCAAGACTGTACCGTCTAGCTGTATGTACATATATATGTAAATATATACACACTTTTTAAAAGATAAATATATATTCAAAGATACACATATATGTGTTTAAGAAAGGGACCAGTTTGGGAAGAGTATAAAGGGATTTTATATTTTATTCTGGAGGCAATAAGAATCCACTGAAATTTATTGAGTAGATGGGTGACATGCAAAGTCAGTACTACATTTTATACCTATGCAATCATTTACGAGGCATCTATTATACACCAGGCACTGTGCCTGGTTTTTATCCAACTCATAGAACTGAAAAATTTGGGGAGTGGGCTAGATATCAGATCAAATTAGTCACTACATGAAGAAATTAATTCAGATTTTTCACTGGAAGGTGAAGCTTAAATACTTTGGCCACGTGAGAAGTCAGGACTCATTGGAAAAGACCCTGATATTGGGAAAGATTAAAGGCAAAAGGAAAAGGGGACAGCAGAGAATGAAATAGATAGTGTCATGGAAGTTAATTAACATAAGCTTTGACAGACTTGGAGAGAAAGTGGAGGGTAGAAGGGCCAGGTGGGCTATAGCCTATGGGGTCATGAAGAATCAGATACTACTGAACAACAAGAAGAAAGATATCAGATGTGTTGGGGTTTTTTTTTTACATAAACAACAATATTTGTGGAACATAACTTTTAGTTGGCACAGAACTGATCAATCACTCAATCAACTGAGGTTTATCTGCCTGTAGATACAATCAGCAGTGGCCCAGGAAAAAAGGTGGTTCTAAGTATGCTGCCATATTGACTGGACAATGGCCATGCAGTTTTTTTCATGCATTGAAATAGGCCTGGCCACACTTGACAATTTAGAAGTTTTAAAGTAGTCTGTCTTTAGAGGTTCTCATTTCACTACTCCTCAAGGTCTTTGGAAGCTGATTGCTGTGTAAATACCAAGCAATCTCCATAAGAATTTTGATTGCTCCAGCCCTGTCTTCCTCCAATGTGTCCAGCACTGCCAT
>NW_027185698.1:1647725-1740856 GCF_028583685.1 Petaurus breviceps papuanus | reverse complement strand
ACCTACAGAAAGGCTCCCATTCCCAGAGGTCCCCAACCAGTTGAACCTGGTCAAAATTCATTCCAGGCCCTATTAACAGTATTATCTCTGTTCCTTAGAGTCATGCTGCCTAACAGAACTACTAGAAAGGTACAGCTCTCTGCTCTAATCAGGAATGAGCAGTACCTATAAAGCTCTGTTTCTCCATCTATAGGGTCCAGCGTGTGAGTCCTTGCTTGCTCACATCCAGTATGAAGAGTGAAATTAGTATAGAAGACAAATAGCTCTTGGCCCAAGATAAGTGCTCCCAAGTTTGCTAATGTTGCTCATAGCAACCAGTCTTTATACACCTTTTAAACTGTGAATGCAGTGCAACCCATTGGCTTCCCTCCTTCTAGTTCTTTTGCTTATGATCACTGGGGAAGTTGAACTCAACTTGCCTTCTACTTGCAATTGGGCAATTCCAGCTACTTACCTGTTCTATTTTTCCTATGTCAGATTCCTGAATCCTGAAACTGACTTACCTATCTGGACTTCCATGAAACTCCTGGAAGCAACTCCTCACTTGTATAGATTTTAGTGCTTACCAGATTCCCCCTATCTCACCAGATTCCCAGCTTTGGGCTCTTACAATTTACTCTATATCATTGATGCCCAAGTCCCAGACCCAAAAAGAGGTGAATAGATAGAAAATTGGAACAAATTAATGATTAAGATGGTGGTGACATTGTCTAATCTATTGTTATCCACTAACCAAAAACATCACATACAATGGGGTCAGGCAATTTGTAGTCAGTTTCATCAACAATCAAGTCAAAGTGTTCCCACTTTTAGTGACCAATAGTTTTGGCTAAAATATCCTTAAATGGTATTCATTTTAGGAGTTAGTTCCAAGATTTTTAATTACTGACACAATAGAATAGGATTTGGATCCCTGTACCTGTGATTTCATCACTGTATGAAATTCCCAGGTGAGGTAACTCTCTCTACCAAGGCAGGATGGCACCTTGTGTGCAACTTAACAATCATAGAGAGTTGCCCAGAGCATGAGAAATTAAGTGATTTTCCCTTGGGTCACATAGACAGTATGTGTCAGAGATAGTCCTTGAACCCAAGACTTCCTGCTTACAAGACCAGCTCTCTTTCTACTATTCCATGTTATCTCAAAGCAAATAAAAATATTCTTTTTTTCTCAGAAAAAGAGTAAAGTACTTTGATGGTTACTCCAAGGGAGATAGAATAGGAAACATAAATGGTACATAGGACTTAAATAGATAGTTAGTCAATAGTCAATAAATGTTTATTAAGTTTTACTATGTGCCAGGCACTGTGCTAAGTGCTAGGAATACAAAAAAAAAAAAAAAAGGCAAAAGGAAGCATACAAATAAAAGAAGCAGCTGCCAAGGGGAGGGGGGAGTGGGAAGAAAGATAACCTGGTGAGGGAGTTAGATAACATCTAGGGAAGTGCAGCCTGGTGGGAAACTATGAAATGGCTGTCCTTCCTTATATGGAAGATGTTAGAGGAGCTCTTTAATGACCACTCTCTACCCTCTCCAATCAGAGGGAGGAAAGACCACCTCCCCACCCCCCACTGAGGAGGTATGAATTTCAGAGTTGATGTGATCTTGCTGGATGTTGAGTTTCTCAAGACCATGATGAAATCCAACAGTACGATCAGGTGGGGAAATTATTCCTCTGCTTCAGAAACTCATGCACTGAGATCAGAATATCCTGTTTGCAGGAATATCAGAGGGAACACATCTATAGGCACACTAAAGTGGTCAGCTTTCATTCAGATGTCTGGCATTTGCATAGAGAGAGTTTATATAGCCCAACTTGGTGTTTATTAGAAAACAGGAAGACAAGCTAGAAATTAATAAGTGAGAGTTTTAAAAGATCCTGGTCTATTATCAGAAGAACTGTACTTATCACCTCTCCTTGATATAAACTCTAACTTATTTCTTCTTCAAAAGAATCAGTATGTAATGTTAAGTAACTCCATTCCTCCCTTTTTGCTTCTGGAATCTCTAAATCTAAATAAGCAATAATAATAATTCTAATCATGTATTTACATCTACAGCAGAGTATAAATAGCATGATTTGAAGGGCAGATGTAATTAGAAATCCCTCCCCTGTAAGTTTGAATTTTTTCCTATTTTAGCATTGTTAGAGGAAGCATCAAACATAAGGTTACTGTCTGTGAGAGGATGGATAGATAGACAGACAGACAAGTAGATAGATAGATAAATAGAAATACAGACAGACAGATAGATAGATTAACATTCCTCCCTCCCCACCCCAATCTTGGGTCAGGAAAAGACAACATAACTAGGACTTGATTGGCCTCAGAGGAGGACAAAGGTCAAGGTGGGCTTCCCTGGACAGCTACATGGCTGCGTCCTGTGTCAATATGGTCTCCTGGTTATCTAGAGGCAGTAAAAGGTTCCACCGTCTTCCAACTTGGTGGATTTCTGAAGACTAAGAGAATCACTGAACTGTATAGAGCCCTGAGAAGAAAATGTTTTCTCTGTGAATGATGAGGTTTGACAGTGCTCTTTTCGGTGAATACCATTGTACTGATTTCATTTAGTCCTGGAACATTTCAGGTCCTTTCAATGAGATCCAGAACCACTCAAAAGAGATTGTTCCTTATGGAGGAACAGGTAGCCTCATTCATTGTTGGTGGAATTGTCTACTTGTAGAACATTTTGGGGGCAGCTATCTGGTAATACTTTGAGCCAAGAATTCCATAATTGGAAATTCATTCTTCTATTTTTGATTAAGAGTGAGATTCTAACTCTTGATTAAGAGTTCAAGATTTTCATTGAAGCATTTTATGTAATGGCAAAAAAAAAAAAAACCCAACAACAACAAACCCAAACAACAATAAAACAAACAAATAAATAAATCCCTGGAATTAACCTGAATGTCCAGCAGTAGGAGAATGGTTAAATAAATTGCGGTATATTAATGTCATGGAATAATATAATAATAAAATAAAAATATGAGGAACACAAAGAAATCTGAAAAGACCTTTATGAAATAAGGCCAAGAGTGAAAAAAAAAGTAGAAGCAGGAGAATGGAGAATACACTAAATACAACATTTTTTAAGTGAGTAAGAATGAATGGACAAATATTGTTTGTCCTTAGTAAGAAGACCAATGACATCACAATGTCTGGGTCAAAGTACAATGTGTTTGACTGTGGCTGATCAGTCCAATACAAGCTTGGAAGGCTCTACCACAGGTTGGGCACAAATAGGCCATATAAACATTTGAGATGGAGATGTCTCTAGACTTGTGGATCTCACATTTCCTTTGTGCTACTACTATTCTGTTTTGCTGGTAGAGCACAGAGCCTTTTCTAATTTGGGTACATCATGCTGGGTGGTCCTGTGTCACTGTCTCCCTTGTCTCACAATTGGTATTGAAGTTCTTCAGAGAAATCTTGTGCCACTTCAGAGAATCTCCTTACACTGCTTCTGCCCACCTTCGTGTAAGTGCTTGCTTTGTGTGAATTCTCCATAAAATAGTCTTTTAGGTAAATGTTTGTTTGGCATTTGGGCTATGTGGCCAGCCCATCAGAGTTGTGCTCTTTGTAGAAGAGTTTGAAGGTTTAGGAGTTCGGCTTGAGAGAGGACCTCAGTGCCCAGTACCTTATCCTACCAGGTCATCTTCAGAACCTTCATAAGACAATTCAAATGGAAGTGGTTCATTTTTCCAGCACCGTGCTGGTAGACTGTTCAAATTTCACAAGCAAACAATGATGAGGTCAGCACAACGGCTCTGTAGAACTTCGGTTTGGTAGGCAGCCTAAGACCTCTTCTCTCCCACACTTTCCTTTGGAGCCTCCCAGATGCTGAGCTAGCTCTGGCAATAATATGTGTTTCAACCTCATCATCTATATGGGTATCCCTAGAAAGTATGCTGCCCAGGTAAGTGAACTTATCTACAGCATTCAGAATTTCTTCATTTGCTGTAACCAATGGTTCTGTGTATAGATGGTGCAGTATTAGCTGGTGGAGAACCTCTGTTTTCTTGGTGTTGATTGTCAGGTCAAAATTAGCACAAGTGCCAGAGTACTGATCCATAGAGTAAACAAATAATGAGAGCTTTGAGGGAGTAACTGAAAAATCATTGTAATACTTTATATATTGAAAATAATTAAATTGAACTGTCTCTAAACAAGTTTAATTGGTTATATTGATGCTCAATGTTATGTTTTTAATTGAATTAGTTTAAAATTTCAGTTAATTAAATTTAAAGGGAGATTGGTCTGGTAATCCACAGAGGAAAAACCAAGTAATTAATAATTACTTATTTTTAAGAGTCTAGCTACGCACTGCCTCCAAAACCCAACTTTTAAAATGTGAATATTCTCCCACTTATACTAAATGTGTTCAAATCATGGAACATCATGATTTAAAGATAATCAAAATTGTTAGCCATCTAAGGACAAAGGAAAATGGCATGGTAAAGAGACATAATTGGCTACAACATATTAGCAATGATGTTTTACATGCTAGAAGTATTATAAAATATATCATCTAGGACAAGAAAAGGGGTTTGGATAGTTATATAGTGGGGATGAGAGATAATAGAGGGACAGGACAGCTCCAGGGTTGCACTGGTATCCATGAAATACTAGTAGGCCTAGAGGAAGACTTCCAGTATAGCAAAGAGATTGTACAAAGAAGCTTTATGCAAAGACCTTTAAGAATGACATAGGCTTATGACACTTAGAACCATCTAAAGGTGTATTGGGATGCCTAGGTTTCTTTTTTGTTGGAGATTTTCAAGAAATGGATAGATGGACACATTATATATATATTAGACAAGTTTCTTTCTTGGGTAGGGTTGGACTGGAGTCCACTGTGTTCCCTCTTAATTCAGAAATTCTGTGATTTGCAAGACTGTAATTAATGACACTAAAAACACCATTTCAGATGAAACACGAGCAGTAAAAGTTCTTAAAATGGTATATAATTGAGCTCTTCATACTGTTAAGACAGAAGGTAAATCATGTCTATCTCCTGGATAGAAAAAAAAAAATATATATATATATATATCTCTGATAATACTGATATTGGACTCCAGTAATCATCAGAGCAGTATTTTAAGCATTTTGTGACATCATCACACAAGCCCCTTGCTTATATAAACTATCACATGCTTTGGGCTTTTCTTGCTCCATGCTTTTTCCCATCCCATTAATTCCTTCTGTCTAGAATGACCTTCCTTTCCATTATCCTCTTCACAACCACCTTGGCTCACCTCGGTATCTGTCTTTCTAACACTACCTCCTCCAGATCCTTCGCTGATCACCCTAACCAGACGTAACCCCTGCTTCTCTCCTCCGAGCTGCTTGTTTTTTTTTTTTTATATTTTATATTTTTATAAATATATTTATATTATTTATGTATAAAACAAACATTTTGTTTATAGGATTCAAATGGCTACAGAAACCACATTTTCTGAACAAAAAAATCAGGATACAAGGTTGTTGTTGTTGTTTTAATGAAATCTTGTTCAGATATTTTCTTTTTCTTGAAATTGGGTCCTGATCTGGAAATCTGGAACTTGCCACATACTTTTTTTGTTTTGTTTTGTGGTTCATGTCTTATCTTCCTTCCTAAACTGTAAGCTCTTTAAGGACAGGAACTGTCTTATTCATCTTCATGTCCCCAACAGGACTTAAGACAGTGTCTTACATATAATAGTCACTCAATAACACACTTGTTAAACAGGCAGCTAAGAGGCACAGTGGATAAAGTGCTAGGCCTGGAGTCAGGAAGACTCATTTTCCTGAGTTCAAATCTTCCCTCAGACACTTACTAGCTGTGTGACCCTGGGCAAGTCATTTAACTCTGCCCCAGTTTCCTTGTCTGTAAAATGAGCTGGAGAAGGAAAATTACGCTAGTGTCTTTTCCAAGAAAACCCCAGGCAGGGTCACAAAGAGTTGGACATGACTGAAAAAGACTAAACAACACCAATAACACATATGTTGAATGAATGAATGATTCTTTCTCCTCTAAAGAGTTTAGAAAATATAAAAATTACCCATCTATTCAGGTTGGATTAGAGAGTGCCCTGCTATGGTAGACATATGGACTAGATAACTTCCCATGGCAACATGCAGTTGTAAAATTCAATGACATGATGTCTAACTTATTCTATCATATTTATTTCTTAAAACCCAAGGGAACTTTTCCATGCCATGCTTAGGATTTTTGTCTAGTGCCAAAAGCCTAGCTAGTAAGTCAGACAGTAATGATAATGATGAGCTAATCACAATGAGAAAACAGATGGGCCTCTTCAAAAGGCAGTTTAAAACACACACACACACACACACACACAACTTCTTATGAAATGGGTTATACTGCTTCAGTAGAAATGGAAATAACTTTTCATTGGAAGTCTGTCTAGCAGTTCCTTTAACATGTTACTTTTCAAGGTTCAGAAGTGTTTGCATTTTCTTCCACCAAAAATACTGGAGTGACGGTGCAAACTTCCTGTTGACTGGGTTTATTCTTACTGAATCAGCAGCAGGTTCTCTTTTTCACATCATGGGTTTCTGCAGGCCTTTATCACTTCAAACTTTTCACCCCTCTCCTTTCCCAGCTTCTATTCAGTTCCTTTTTAAAAGAAACAAAATTCTAGCCAATCTCCCATAGCTACTTCTATACAACACCCTAAGAACTGGGAGATTCTGGAGAGCAATATTTTTGTCTATACAAGATGCAGAGACTAGATATTAGAAATATACAATGATGGGCTGATTCTTTTTCACTTTTTTTTGATATGTAAAATTATCTATAATACTTCCCCCTTTTCTTTCTATGTGAGTCACACACTACAATTTCTCCAATTTCTTTCTTTGAAGACTATTCGATATTAGATGTGAAAACATTGAAATAGTGGAAAGATCTTTGGTTTGAGAGGTGGAACACATGAGCTTGAATTGGTGCTCTGTAATTAGATAGATGTATGATATGAACAAGTCACATTTGCCTTCCTGGGCCTCTCTTCCCTCATCTATAAAGTCATGGAATCTGGGTCAGAAGTGACCTCTAAAGACTGCTAGTCCAACCAATTATTGAAGCAGAGGCTCCTATATAACAGCTAATTATTAAGCTCACACACAAGAACAACAGAAATCTAGACTCTGCTTGGAATCTTCTGGGGGAAGATTTCACACTAGCTCCTGAGGCAACCCAGTCCACATTTGGGTAGCTCTGATAGAGAAGATGTTGTTTCCTTTCATCAAGTCGCTATTTGCCATTCTGCATTTCTAGCCATTGCTTTTGGTTTTGCCTTCTGGGTCCAAGTAGAATAAATCGAAATCCTCCATGTTCTCCCTAAGTGTTCTTCTGTCCAATCTAATCCTCCCCAGTTCATTTAACTGAGTCTTATATGGCAAAATCTTGAGACTATTTACAATCTGACTTGCCTCTCTCTACTGACACAATTTCTAAATTATCAGTCCTTCTCAAAATGTGGTGTCCCTAACTAAACACATTACTGTTGTGATATGACCTGGAGAAAGTACAATAAAGCTATTACCTCTTGAAAGAGGAGCTAGTGATTTCCAAGGGAGCATAGTTTGAATCAGTAGATCCAGAGATTTCACAGAATCATGTAATCTCTGAGTGGTCAGGGACCTTAGAGCCCATGGGGTTTAACTAGGAAACCCAGTACAAAAGGAGTTCCTGCACTATTTTTTTGTGTCATCAACTCTTTTGGCAGTCTGGCAAAGCCTTTGGACCCCTTTTCGGGATAATGTTTTTAAATGCATCAAATAAAATACATTGGATTGCAAAGCAATCAGTTAGGTTGAAATAAAGATATATTTTTTTTTCTCTTAGTCAACTTCATGGACTCCCTGAAATCCATACCCAGACTCTAGAACAACCACAGCCAAGAGGCAGTTTGGTGTCATGGGAATCATTCTGGATCAGGAGTCAGAGAACTCCAGTTTGAAGGCTAGTTCTGCTGTTAAGTAGCTCCGTAACATTGAGTGAGTTATTTGATGTCTTTGGGTCTCAGTTTCCTCATCTGTAAAATGAGGGGTTAGGCTAGATGACCTTTAAGATGACCTTGTAGCTCTGAATCATTATTCTATGAACTCCCCAAAGTGACTATCCAGTTTTTAACTGAAGACTCCTAGGGAGCTCCTAAGTTAGCTTATTCCACGTTGGGGAAGCACTTATTATTAGAACATTTTCCCAGACATCAAACCTGCATCAGTCTTCTTGTCATTTGCACCCATTGCTTCTTGTTCTGCTCTCTAGGGTCAAGCTGAAAAAGGCAAGTCTAATCCTTCCTCCTTATCATAGTTTGCCCACCTGTCCTTTCCATAACTTTCTTTTCTCTGTGCTAAACTTCCCCAGTTCCTTCAATGATCCTTATCTGGCTTAATATCAAAGTTGATCTGGCTTAATCTTAAAATATATTCCCAACCTGGTTGCCTTTCTCTGGGTTATCTCCATTTATAAGACAGTAGCCAGAAGTGAATGCAATACTCTAGGTGTGGTATCCTTGACCAGCATAACAGATAAAAAGGCTATCTTATCCATTGTTTTGGTTTTTTTTATTCCTTCCTTGGTGTAGACTATGATCTTCCTGATCTCTTTGGTGGCACTATTACAGTGTTGACTAATATATCCTTATTGATTTATTGACTGACTGACTCATAGGGAGCTTACAATCCACTAAACACATTTGGTGGGACAGTTAGGTGACACAGTGGATAGAACACCAGGCCTGGAGTTGGGAAGACTCATCTTCCTGAGTTCAAATTTTACCTCAGACACTTACCAGCTGTGTGACCCTGGGCAAGTCACTTAACCCTGTGTAACTAAGTTTTCTTATCTATAATATGAACGGAAATGGCAAACCATTCTGGTATCTTTGTCAAGAAAACCCAAAATGGGGTCATGAAGAGCTGCATACAAATGAACAATAATAACAAAATCAAAAACACTTTTTGATCTTTTTGAGACAGCTTCCTATCACACCTCCCCCATTTTTGTAATTGAGGCAGCTTCCTATGATACTTCCCCCATTTTTATAATTGTGAATGTAGCCTAAATGGCAAGCAAGACTCCTAAACCTATATTGGTTATCAGACTAAGTTCAATCTTGGGATTCTCAATAAAAACGCATTTGCTTGTCATGTGCCCTCAAACCAAAGTTTCTCTCTGAGAGAAAGAAAACATTCTGGCTAATATTAACCCACTCTTTGTTGTTGTTCAGTTGTGTCCAACTCTTCATGACCCTATTTGGGGTCTCTTGGCAAAGATATTGGAGTGGCTTGCCATTCATTTCCTTCTCCAGTTCATTTTACAGATGAGGAAACTGAGGCAAAAAAAGTTAAGTGCCTTGAGCAGGGTCACACAGCTGGTAAGTTTACATTCAAACTCAGCTTTTTCCAGGTCCAGAACTCTCTCTGCTGCTCCATCTAACTGTCTGATTTACTCTAAGGGGTATTTAACTCCATGCCTACAAATAACCCTAAACTCAGCTCCTTTTAGAATTTCTCCAGTGCTCAGGTCATTTGCTACCTATTATGGGAAACCTTTTCTGATCCTCTAATACACTTTCCCTCTTCAAAGTAATGGTGTATCTTGTTTGCATATTACATCCTCCTAGTAGAATATGAGCCTCATTAAGGGTGGGACTTCTTCTGACTTTGTCTTTACATTTCTAGCACCTAGTGTAGTGTTTTTGGACACAGTAGGTACTTTAAAAATCCCTGTTGTATTGGGTTGGATTAGTTTTTTTTAACATAGTTGATTTATTTAAGGAAGCTGGAAAATTACTTCAAAACCCATTCAGGACATACAAAGGGCTTGCATCCTAGCCTCAACAATTACATTTGCTTGTTCTCTCTGGACCCAGGCTAGTTTGTTGTGTTCTTGGTGATTTGAACTCATCACAGGCAGCCAAGTACTCCCTTATCTCAAGTTGCATTGGTAGCAATTAGCCTTATTTAGTATTGTACTTTTTTAGTACAAATCCAAAGATCTTTCTACTCAGCAGAAAAAACACAAGAGTTGAGTATTTCTGCCTTCTCTCAGTTTTCATTATCCAATCTACCCTTAGCATCAGTCCCTTCTTTAATTCTCCTTAGAACCTTAAACTTCCTTTTCTGCTCCCTTTGCTTATTCCTCTCCAGCCTCTACTCATTCTGAAGTTGCTATACTTTTGTATTTATATTTTGTTAATTGCCTCCTGCTTCCATCTTCTGTACATGTTTTTAAAATCTAAATTGGTTAATGAGTTCTCTGTCTATACATATTGGTCTCTTTCATGGTTGTTGGCCAGTGAATACTCTGTGTGGGCAATATAACTCCCCTTTCCCCTTGTTATCAGAACTCTTTTTCCTTCTTTCTTCAGAACTTCATTTTTGAGACCTTACCAACTCTCCTGATCTGATTTCTCCAGTATGATTTCAAGTCCATGAGATCCTACCAATCCTTCTTTGAAACATTTTGAAATCTGATCTCCCCAAATCTATATGAAATGTCGGACTATGCCCTGCTTCCCTCTCCTTTATCATGAATACTAAGATGAAGGGTTTATTTCCCTCTCCAACTCCCCTGCCCCCAATTTCCAACATTTCTATTTCAACAACCAGTTCCTCCTTGTTGATGAGAATCAAGTCAAGAATAGTACTTCCTCTCATTGCTTCCTCAACTTTTTGAACAATTATATTATCACTAAGGCAATTCCTTGCCTCAGAACTTCACCCCCCAAAAAAATAATTTGAGAATAATTTTTTTTAAGTTGAAGTTCTTTAAACTGTTCTAAAAATCTGATGACAGATTGCAATCTTTCCCATAGATAACAAGCCATTCTAATGGAGGATGTTTCTTAGTCTTGCTTCTTGGCACTGACAAAGTAAAATGAAGGCAGGTGTGACCTGAGAAAAATTGTTGAGAGAAATTATTCTTTTACTATTATATTAATAATAAATTGTTAAATTGCTTTCCAGGCTTTTTTCCTCTGTTTCTTCATTGAGACCCAGCTCCAGTTGAAGGCCAGACTCTGAAGGACATGACTGATTGAGATACCCCTAACCCTCAGAGAATATGGTTTTCTATCTTGGGCCAGACCCCACCCAACTAGGAGACTTTACTTCTGTTTAGAGTGTAACCAGAATCCAGTCTAGATGAGTTCTTTCCCCAAGAAAATGAGCCCCTGTCCTTGTACCTCTCCTTTAGCATTTAGGGTGACCCAGCTCATGAAGGAGAAAACCAACCAGAGGGGTCTGAATGGAGACGGTTTCCCTTGTCCAGATTGCTGGAGGTGGCTGAGTCAGTCTCATGATCAAGGTATATTCTTAGCAGGAGGAGCTGAAGACTTCTAACCCACCTCCTTATTAAATGTCCACCAATCAGGGTTGATTTTCAGTTGTCAAGGCAATTCCCTTTCAAGGATTATTTAGAACTTTCAGGCTCTCTGACTTTTGTTTTTGATCTCAGAGAAATCACTGACCATCAATGTATTCATTATTAGCTAGCCTTATTTTTAATAAATTGGTTATTAATTACCCAGAAACTCTCATTTTTTTCATTCATCACATTGTTCTGCTTGAATGGGCAAATTTTTCATCCTGCACAGTCTGGCTCCAGCAGTGATGGATAGAGGCCTATTGTCATCTGTATTAATTATAGTAAAAATTCAGAAGGTCTTTGCAAACGTGAATTTGAAAAACATGAAGCCTATTAGATTGTAAAGTCCTTGAGGGCAGATTGTCTTTTGCTTTCTTTTGTATTCCCAATGCTTAGCTTAATGCCTGGTTTATAATAGGAGCTTAATAATAAATGTTTATTAATTGATGATCTATTTATTATTATTGACAGTTAAGTATGAGGAAATAGGGTAGAGATATACAATACACTGCTTGTTTGAACCAGATACAAGGCATGTAACCTGAGCCTCAGTTTCCTCATTTGCAAAGTTGGAATAATAACACCTATTGTGACTACTTCACAGTTATTGTGAAATTAAAATAAGACCATGTAGTACAACATGTTGCAAATTTCAAAATGTGACATAAATCTAGATGATTATTAGTCAGAAGTTAACCACAAACATTAATGACCATAACATCCTGATGGTATTAATAGGACCATAATATCTTGATGGTGTTGGGGTTTTGTTCATTTGTTTTTCAGTCATATCCAACTCTTCATGACCCCATTTGGGGTTTTCTTGTCAATGATATTAAAATGATTTACCATTTCCTTCTCCAGCTCCTTTTACAGATGAGGAAACTGAGGCAAACAAGGTTAAGTAACTTGCCCAGGGTCACCAAGCTAGTAAGTATCTGAAGCCAGATTTGAACTCAGGAAGATGAGTTCTATCAAACTTTATCCACTGCAACACCTAGCTGTCCTGGTGCTGAGCTTAGATCATTTGAATAAATTATGGATGAAGTGATTAATGCATAATCCAAAATGTAGGTGATTAAAAGAAAAATCTATTATTAGGAGGGGAAAAATGAAATTGTATGCTGAGGAAATAGAGAAAACCATAATGATGGTTAATGATGGAGTAATGATGGGGTAAAAAGGCAAACCCACACAAAACTTCTTTGAACAGAGGCTAAATACAAGATGTAGCCAAATAATTTGCTGCTCTCAGAAGAAGTTGTGTAATAGAGTCCTGGGGAAGGAGAGAAGAAGATATTGGATCTGTCCAACATTCAGACTGGGTCTGGTACATAAAAGTTGGTACTAAGCCAAGGCTGAATGAATTAAAATTTTAAAGTGTTCAGAAATCTACACCAATTCTCCCTCCTCTGGTAACATGGCTTAGGTTGTTCTTAGGTGCTAATAAGAAATTAATTTTGCCACATTCAGCAAATATCCTGTTTGGTTATTTCTTTCAGTTGAACTTTAGAATCAGGAAAATTTAAATAGACTTCAGAAAGAATTGTCAGTTCAGCAGGAATCCTCCTGGTTAAATAAAAAAAAAAGATGTTGCACTGTGGGTAGAAAGACATCCTCCCACTCATAAAATTAGAAGACCAAAGACAATGGGGAGAAAAAAAATTGAATGAGGGATAATTTCATTTGACTTTGGCATGGACACAGAAAGGAAATAATTTTCTCTCCTAAAAAAGAAGCAAGACTATTTGAAACCTTAAAAGTCTCTTGTTCTTGATCATTTTTCTATCTATTTTAAAGAGAGATGAGCCAACTGTGGGGAAAGAGGCAAATTTCTTTTCTTATTTTCAGACACTGAGAAGATTTTGCTTTTAATTGGAGCAGCTAATTAAGTACATGCAGGAAGACCTCATGCGATGGCATGCATGAGCAGAAAATTCACAATTGAGTTTCGTTGAGCTTACCAAGACTCTGCGTCCAATCCTGCAGCCCTGGCCCTAGAAGACTCAGTTTCTTTTTTTGGCTCATTATCCCAGAATTTTACTCAAAGGGTATCCTCAGACTAAGCACATGCTGGCAGTAAGCATATAGGCAGCAAGCTTCAGAGGTGAGATTCGAACCCAGGTCCACTGACTTCAGAGCCAGTTTCCTCTCCATCATAAGACAATAGTGAATTACCAGGTGCTGAAAAATTCCTCAATCAGTGCAGTTCTTCACTTTCTCGGAAGCCTAAGACTTAGAGGGTTGACTAGTTGTAGCAGCAAACACCCCAGCGTCCCCAGGGTGGCTGCCCATACAGGTTTTTGGATCTGCTTTGTTAAAGGAAAGCAACTCAAAATGGGTTAACAAGCTTACTTTAATCAGTCAGACATATATCATTTACCTTGTTCAGGGGAAAAAGGTCAGCACCCCAAACTTCAAAGTATACAGGCAGAATTATCAAGACAGAAACAGATCAAGTAGACAGATTTCCAAACTGTCCAACCATTACATCCATACCCAGTCAACATCTGGGTTTCCACATCTGGGTTTTTCAAAGCCGGGGGGGCCCTGGAAAACGGCTTCCCAGAATCCATATCTAATCACAGAACACTTCTCAAAGTGAGCCCCCAAAACAAAGCCTCACATCAGGGCTTATATAGCCTTCTCCTGGCTCAGACAATGTAACAACCTTATTGACTCTCTGGCCAATCAAAAAGTATCTACTGAAAAACAAGGCTCCCACCCCAGGCTCCAGGTGCACTTTAGCCTAGGGGCAGGGAAGATCTTTAAATTTACATTCTCATTACACTAGTATACTGGAAGTTAAACGAATTGAGTAGTACCACAAGCCAGTATGCGCCATAGGTGGTACTTGAACCTAAATCTTTCTGACTTCCAAGTCAGCTCTCTACCCACTATACCACACTGCCTCCCATCAAGTATGGGACAGCCTTTATTTCAACCCCACAGAAAACGTGCAGCAACATAAAGCATTCAACCCATTGTTTTCCCCCTCAAGTAATACATATTGGGGGCTGCCTAACAAGCTCTCCCTTAACCTTGGACCTCTTCAGTCAGAGCAACCCAAGCCAACGGCAGGGGAATTGTCAAGGTCCAGATCTCCTGGTGCTAAACCCCAGTCCCTCTAACTCTGCCCCTCTAGTATTCCAGCCTCCAGTGCTATGTCTGCAATCCTCTTCCTTCCTTGAGAAGTATGCTGTTGAGAAAGTCTTCTAGTAGCCTGCCACCCAGCATCTCAGATTCAGTAACCCTTGAATTTAGGGATTACCTAGGAAGCTAACTGCCAGTGCTGATGACACTCAGAAACATCTCCTTTCTCTGGTTAAAAGTCTAGATCCTGGGATCCTGGAATCTTCCCCTCTTCTATTCAAAAGCTTAGGAGTTCAGGAATCACGTCCTTGAACTCTCCTCTCAGGCAATGTTCAAGTACTAGTGTCTTGTTAGTGACTGTCACAGATTACTGTTAAATGCTCCTGAAGGTCCAGAAGGGAGAAATCCCCTTCTCCCTTCTCAGAATGAAGGTCAATCTTGCTATGCTATAGTCTGGAAATTCAAAGAAGAAAGAGAAAACTTCAAGTTGCTTACTTACATAAGTAAGTAAGAGGAGGTTGGAGGGGCTATATTGAGGTAAAGAGGAGTGATTCCTTCCAGCTGTCAGTCACCAATTATCTTTAAGGTAGCCTGAGTTACTAGGAACCAAAAACAAGGGTGGCCCCTTTCAGCAAGGCTCCACTGTGTATGCCTGCCCTCTCTAGGGAATTCCCCCCTCAAATACTTCAAACAAAGGCACACACTTAATTTCATCATGTTGATAGGAGAGCTCACCAAGTTGATCAGGGAGTCCCCTGACCAATTTCCCTTATACTGGTTTATAAATTCTATTGCTGGGGTTTCGAAAAGGGACCAAGCCTTTATTACCCCCTGAATACTTCGAAACCACTTGAGAAATCCTAAGAGGGAGAGATGACGTAACTCATTTCAATTCAACTCAATGAGAATTTGATAAGCCTCTAATATATACAAGGCACAGTGGTAGGCACTGGATAAGACAAAATTAAAATCAGTCCCTACCCTCAAGGAGTTTACATTCTACTATGGGAATACAACATTATGCAAATGTTATCTGTGTCAGTGAAGGGTAGAAATGAAATCTTGGTAAATCCAAATGAGGAAACAACTCTCAATACTGGGAAAGAGATAGTATTGGAAGAAAAAAAAAAAGGAAAATTCTTTAACACTATGGTGGGGGTAGGGGCAAAAGATTTTAACACACTGCCCTAAGAGGAGATGACAGAGGGTTCAAAAGTGGTTTCTTTAAGTTTATGAGAGACAACTGTGAGACAGTGGATATGGAGCTGGCCTTGGAGACAAGAAACCCTGGGCTCAGGGGGCTCTATGATTAGTCACTTAATCACTGTCACCTCATCTTTAAGACTCTGAGTGACAGAAAAGGTGTTGGCCAGCACTATGTCATTGCTCTGTGTCACTGAAATCAAAGGTCCCTTCCCTACATTTGGGAGGCATATCCATAAACCCTTAAAGTGACATCCTCGAGGGTAAGCTCAGCTTCTGCCACATATACTTCATAGTATAATTTGAGCCTCCTTATTGCCCCTTAGCACTTACAGTGCTCTATTTCTGTTCATGCCTTTCTAGAAATCCTCCATAGTATTTCTACCCTGTGTGTTGGAGATTCTCCTCTGTTTCTTCAAATAGTCAGCTATCTTTTATTAAATTTTTTTTGAGATGGTTTATTTAGATGGCATATGGGCAGCTAGGTGGCACAGTGGATAGAACACTGGGCTTGGAGTCAAAAGACTCATCTTTCTAAGTTCAAATCTGGCTTCAGATACTTACCAGCTGTGTGACCCTGTGCAAGTCACTTAACCCTGTTTGCCTGATATTCCTCATCTGTAAAATGAGCTGGAGAAGGAAACAACAGACCACTCCAATATCTTTGCCGAGAAAACTCCAGATGGGGTCATGAAGAGTTGAACATGACTAAAAATGACTAAACAACAAATGTAGAGAGCACACAAATTAATTCATTTTACTTCACATATAAAACCCCAGTTATCCCAATCAAAACAAGAATAAAAAGGTGGAGGGTCCTAAGTACAATTAAGTTTCTTGTCACTAACCTCCCTGTTTTAATTTCTACTTCAAGTCACAGCAACAGCATTTTAGAGATGAAAGAGATCTTAAATTGTATTTCTTTAATAATGTTTTTAATTTTTTCCCCCAACTATGAATTTTACCCTGTCACATTATTCTGGTTTCTCTGTTCTATCTGCTATTAAAATACAATCAATCAATCAACATTCATTTACTAAACATGTCAGTCATTGTGTTAGGCACTGGGAATATTTGCCAGGAGTTTGCATTCTTAAAAAAGAAGACAAGTACATACATATCTATAAGTAGCAGAAACACAAACTTAATATGTATAAATAAATACAAATTCTTTTGGGAGGAAGGGCACTATCAGTTACAGAAATCAAGAAAGGTTTCCTACAGAAGATGATGCTTCAGGTGTGTCTTAAAGGAAAAAAGAAATTCTGTGAGTCACAGGTAAAGTGGGAGTGCATTCCAGGAATGAGGGATAGCCAATGCAAAGACTCAGAAACAGGGGGTGTTGTATTTTATGAAACGAACAAAAAGAAAATCAATTTGGCTATTTTACAGAGTACAATGCGGGGAGCAGTCCAGAGAGACTGAAAGAAATAGATTGGGGTCACGTTGGGGAAAGCATTAAAAGCTAAACACAGAAGTTCATATTTTATCCTAGAGCTAATAGGAAGTCACTGGAATTAACTAAGCTGAGAAGTCACATGATTAGATCAGTGCTTGAGGAAAATCACTTTGGTGGTTGAGTAGAAGAAAAATTGGAGTGATGTGAAACTTGAAGCAGGGACATCAATTTGGATATTTTTGCCATGATCTTAGCAGGGAGTAATGAGGGGGCTGAACTAAAGTGTTAACTATGTGAGTAGAGAGAAGTAGAAGGATTATAGAGATAGAAACAGCAATATTTGACAATTGAGTAAATATATGGGGTGAGGGAGAATGAGACATTGAGGATAATGGAATGATGTATTTTAGAAATATTTGTCTATGCCAAAAGGACTATAAAAGTGCATACTCTTTGATCTAGCAATATCACTGCTAGGTCTATATCACAAAGACATAGAAAGAGGGAAGAAAAACCTATCTGTATAAAAATATTTATAGTGACTCTTTTTGTAGTGGCTAAGAATAGGAAATAGAAAGGATGCCCATTAACTGGGGAATGGTTGAAAAGTTATGGCATATTATTGCGATGGAATATTATTGTGCTATAAGAAAAAAATGAGCAGGCAGATTTCAGAAAAACTTGGAAAGATTTACATGAACTGATGCAAAGAGAAGTGAGCAGAAGTGGGAGAACATTGTGCACAATAAGCAATATTGTACTGTGAATGACTTAGCTATTCTCATCAATACAATGATCCAAGATAATCCCAAAGGACTAATGATGAAGCATGTTATCCATCTCCAGAGAAAGAACTGATATTGTCTAAATACAAACTAAAGTATCTTTTTTCACTTTCTTTTATTCTTCTTTTATTGAAGTCTTCTATTATAAAGTGACAAATTGTAATGGGAATGCAAATTTGGAAGATCTTCCCTGCCCCTAGGCTAAAGTGCACCAGAAGCCTGGGGAGGGAGGCTTGTTTTTCAGTAGATACTTTTTGATTGGCCAGTGGGTCAATAAGGTTGTTACATTCTCTGAGCCAGGAGAAGGCTATATAAGCCCTGATGTGTAGCTTTGTTTTGGGACTCACTTTGAGAAGTGTTCTGTGATTTGATCTGAATTCTGGGAAGCCGTTGTTGAGAGTCCCCCGGCTTTGAAAAACCCAGATGTGGAAACCCAGATGTTGACTGGGTATGGAAGTAATGGTTGGACAGTTTGGAAAGCTGTCTACTTGATCTGTTAATGTCTTGATAATTCTGTCTGTATATTTTGAAGTTTGGGGTGCTGACCTTTTTCCCCTGAACAAGGTAAACGATATATGTCTGACTGATTAAAGTAAGCTTGTTAACCCATTTTGAGTTGCTTTCCTTTAACAAAGCAGATCCAAAAACCTGTGTGAGCAGGCACCCTGGGGACACTGGGGTGCTTGCCGCTACACAAATATGGAAATGTTTTACATGATTACACATGTATAACCTATATTGGATTTCTTAGTGGCTTAGGGAGGGGGGAAGGGAAGGAAGGAAGAATAGAATTTGGAACTCAAAACTTTTTTAAAAATGTTTAAAAATTGTTTTAACATATAATTGTGAAATAATAAAATATTATTTAAAAAAAGAAATATTCATCCTTCATTCTTTTAGACGTACAGAAGCTTCTAAATGGGAGAATTTGGAGGGAAAGAAAATGAATTCAATTTTAGACATATTAACCTTAAGATGTCTCTGGGATATCCAATTTGAAATGTCCAATAGGGAATTTGTGATGTAGGACTAAAACTAAAACAGAGAGACTTGTGTGTGTATGTGTGTGGTATGTATATGTTATACATGTGTAAGCATGTAAATATATTTTATGCACATTGTGTTTGCACATGTATAGGGCTGGGTAGGTATGTGCATTGTAATACACATAGACATATATGTACATATTTAGAATATATCATGTATGTTATGTTTATACACACACATTCCCAGGAGTCATCTCAATAGAAATGTTGACATTACCAAGGGAAAAGAAAAGAGAGTCTAGGACAGAACCTTGGAGAACACTAATAGTTAGGGCACAGGGCACAGATGATGAACCATCAAAGGAGACTGTCAGACATGTGGGAGGAGAACAGGAGACAAATGTCCCAAAAGCCCAGAGAGGAGAACAGAGAGTGTATTCAGGAGGAGAGGGGGAGTCAACAATGTCAAATGCAGCAAAGAAGTAAAAAAAGATAAGGGGAGCACTGAGAGAGAAAAAACAATCCCATCTGGCAGCTAAGACATCATTAGTAACTTTGGAAAGAGCAGGTTCAATTGAGTGATGAGGTTAGAAGCCAGATTACAAAAGGGTAAGGAATGAGTAAGAGTAAACAGAGGGGAGACATTGAGTGTAGATGGCTTTTTCCAAAGAATTTGGTTTAAAAAGGGAGGAGAGATATAGGATGATAATTTTAGGGGGTGGTATGGTCTAATAAGGTTTGTTTTAAAGGATGAAGGAGTATCTTTGAATGCAGGAGGAAAGGAGCTAATAGCTAGGAAGAATTTGAAGATTCAAGAATCAAGGATGCAATCTGCTGAAACAGATGGGAAAAAATGAAACTAAGTGTACATGTAAAGGAGCTGGCCTTGGCAAGGAGAGCCACCTCTTTGTCAGGGACTGGGAGGGAAGGAGAGAATGGGAGATTGTGTCAAGGTGCTTTGAAATGAAAGGAATGGAAAAAGAGGGCACTCACCTCAATTTTCTCAGTAAAGTAAGAGACAAGGCCTTCAGCTGAGGGGGTGGGGGAAGGGGAGAGTGTAGGAGGTTTGAGGAGGGAACAGAAGTTTTGGAATAATTTCTGTGAGAAGTGAGGTAGGGAAATGAGGAGGAATAAAAGGAATGTCTTGCTACAAAGAGGGCAAATTCATGGATAACATGAATTTGTAATAAATCTAGTCAGTACAGTTATGAGATTTCCTCCAGCTGCTTTCAACAACTTATGAGTATGAGCAGAGAAGGCAGTTGGTAGAGGTAATACAGACCTGAGGTATAGCAAGAGATGAGGGCAAGAGATTCAAGATTCCATAGAAACTTGTTAACTATTCAGTTAAGATTGAAGAGGGAGGGAAAATGAAGTCAGACCGGGGATGATGGCCTGAGAAAGTATTGAGGCATGGAGGGATCTGAGATCTCAGTGAGGACAAAGAATAACTTTAGGAAGAATAAGGCACAGGGAGAGGTAGAATTGTAAGACATTATGGTTAGACAGAGAAATTTCAGAGTTTCTGATTAAGGAAGTGGAACATTTGTGGGTAATGGTGAGATCCAGAGTGTGACAATCCTTACTTGTGGCTGGGGGGATGGAGGTGAAGGTGTAGGTGGTCATGAAATTTGAGGAGGTTGAGGAATTGGGAGAATAGGGAGTTTGAAGGAAGCATCTAAGTGAATACTTAAGTCCCCTAGTATAAGGGCAGCAGTTGTAAAGGAGAGGATGGTGGTGAACCAGTGATGAATGACTTGGGGGTTGGTACATAATTTGTATTAGGTAGAAAATTTTAACTGAGTCAAGATTGCTAAGTGATTTCCAGAAATCTGGAAGTGACAATGAGGAGCAAGGAATATTCTGGCTTCCCCTTCAGGGCCAGTGTTTTGGGAAAGTGAAAAAAGGTGAAGCACTGATGGAAACGAAGGCCAGGGATATAATATTGTGAGAGGGAAGCCAGTTCTCGCTGAGGGCTAACAGATGATAGAAGTATGAGAGAAAGAGGTACAGGATGTAGGGGAACTTGCTTTTAATGGAATGGAATTCCAAGGGGCACAGTGAAAGGAGATGGGCAGCATTGGGGTGGGACATGGTATATAGGGTCAGTTGAGTAGGAGTAGGTGGGAGAAGAGGAGAGGAGAGGTGCAGATAGTTTGTACCTGAGTTGGAGTGAGAATGGGGAATAGTTAAATAATAAAGGGATCGGAAGAGAAGTAGGAGGAGCTGTAGGGATAGTAATGGTTGGCAAAGGAATGGTAAAATGTCCAACAGGTGTTACAGACAGCAAGGGGCTAGGGCTGGGTCTGGATCTGGCTTGGAATCAGCCTGTGGCTATACTTACTTCTATTACTTCCTCTCAGGGTGTTTGGGGGAGGGGAGAAATAGTGGCTCCCCTGGCTGGCAAATCTCTGATACACCTTAGGAAAACTAAGGTTGGTAAAAGTGTTTCCAACCCAAGATAACTCATCCACTGTTTGGAACTCCAGGCATTTGTAGTTCTCTTTTTGTCCCCCTTCTTTTCTGGGAAAATTGAATTATCTTTTAAAAAGAATGGGCATAAGCTTTTTTTGTGGTGGCAAAGAATTGGAAATCAAGGGGATGCCCATTAATTGGGGAATGGCTGAACAAGTGTGGTATATGAATGTAATGGAATACTATTGTGCTATAAGAAATGAGGAGCAGGGGCAGCCAGGTAGCACAGCGAGTAAGAGCACTGGCTCCAGTGTTGGGATGACTTGGAGATCGAATCCTGGGCTCAGACACTCAGCACCACACCCAGAAATAACTGGCTGTGTAACCTTGAGCAAGTTACTTAACCCCGATTGCTTAAAAAAAGAAAAAGAAATGAGGAGCAGATAGACTTCATAACCTGGAGAGAGACTTATATAAACTGATACTGAGTGAGAAGAGCAGAACCAGGAGAAATTTGTACACAATTACAGACACAATGTATGTATGATGACTAACCTTGATAGATTGGACCCTTCTCAGCAATGCAGGGTTATAAGTCAACTCCAAAAGACTCATGATGGAAAGAAATATCCACATCCAGAGAAAGAGATGCTGGGTCTGAATGCAGATTTAAGCAAACCACTTGCTCTCTTTCTTTTTCTTGTTTTGTTTCCTCTTTCCCAAAGTTCATTTCATTGGTTATAATTCTTCTTTACAACCTGACTAATGTTTAATGTGGAAGGTATTTGCAGATCTTGTGTTTGACTGCATGCTGCTATGGAGGGGGAGGGAGAGAAAATTTGAAACTCAAGAGATTGTGGAACTGAATGATATAAACTAAAGTAAACAAATAAATTAATTTATAAAAAAAATTTAAAAAAAGAATGGGCATAATACCACTGTCTTTTTCCCAGTTGTTCCTGTTATTCACTCAGGCAGGTCCCTTTAGGTGAATGCTTCAACATGGCTTCTAAAAGAAATCAGACCCTTAGAACTTCTGAAAACGTACAAGTCAATGAACAACATACAGTCATATTTGCCAATAGATTCCTGCTTGGTTGTTTCAGAAGATGGAGAGGATGTAGAGACTCATAACCAGGACACATCTTGACTGAGAGATCAATTGAAGCAGGCTGACTGCCTAGTTATGACTTCACTTAGGTATAAGCCGTGGTATGATTCTGAAGCTCACTGCCAGGAAAGCCAGACAGGAAATAAGGGAAAAGAGTCTTCCTATGCAAATCTGAGAGTCCAGGGAAAATACAAGGCAATGAACCAGTACAGGGTTATCTCATTACCAAGTGGTCTGAAAGACTGGGCAATTTGCCAAGCTGAAGAATAATTCTACGGAATGCTCAAAGTCTTTTAAAGGGAATGGTGCACAATTACATGCTACCCACAGAGGAGTTAGTTGGGTTTCCTGGGGACCAGGAAAAGAGGCATGGTGGAAAGTATAACTAAATAATTGCTTATTTATTCTCTCTTAAGGGACAGAGAAGCCTGCCAAATCTAGTCTGGCCTGAGGACCTCTACCTAGGCTGGAAGTAAAACCTGAAGCCAGAGATTGTCCTTTCTTGCCCAATATTCCAGCAATGGGGAATAGAGGGCACCATCCTCACCTGATTTGTTGGGGATGAAGAGGGGCTAGAGACCATAATAGCTAGTCTGGGTCATCCATGAATTCAGGACCAAGATTACAGGGCAGTGAGTGTGAGGATATTGTGGAGACAGAATAGATAATGGGTCACAATATAATTATCAGGATTATCTAGCCAGTGAGTGACCAGGCTGACATATGATGTTCCAGAGATAATTGGAAAGGAAATATACATGTATATGTATGTGTATGTTTATGTATGTGTGTATGTATATATGTACGTGTATGTATATAGCCCATTGGCAGAGTACCTATGGTCAGTAGGTGTGAACTCCATATGTGACGTTTTATATAGCACATAACTTATGTGTCCATCTACCGATGCAATCCTAATTAATGTAAATGTTATATACTAGGTACACACATGCTATACATATTAGCTATATACTTTTTTATGTATCTGGGCCATGGTGAGATTTGTAGGAGCTATAAATTTTGCATTAAGGGGAGTCTGTAGCAAACCTGTTCCCAAGAGTTCATTTCTCATAATTCCTGGGGTTCATTCATTAGAAATTCTTTGGACTCTGTTTCCCAGAAGGATGTGTATAGGCCAATAGTGTATAATTAAGTGAAGGCCTTGATTAGTAAGGCATATTCTAGAAGGCTGAAAGTCTTTTCTTAAACCAGGGTACTGGTCACACAGAAGGGAGGGGGTGGCAGTGGTGGTGGTGATGGTATGAATGAATGAAATGGTATGGTATAGTATGAATGAAAGAATGAGTACCCATAGAAACAGATCAAATGGGCATTACAGTAGCCTGAAGGGATACAGGAGAAGGAAGATGGGGAGGGAGCTATCATTACAGTTTAGAAATGAAAGACCGCAAGGCATGGAGTCATGACCGGACTGTGACAACTAAGACCAAAAGTAGCTGTTTCCCTGCTGCTCTGCGCAGGGAGTCAGAGTGATTGAAAGAAAACTAGACTGATGCCCGCCCTGCCATCCCCCTTCCCCCAAAGGTATAGGAAATTGTGTATAGATACAGAAATGATTCTACTTGATTCCCTTCATTTATATTTTCTTATGTCTTTCTTTTGCTATTAGATTCATGTGTCTAATACAGTTAAGCATTTGAAGCATGAATTGTATATGGTATTGGGTTTCAATTTGAATAAATGATTCCCTCCAAACAGCCACCCTGGAAGTAGTTAGGAGTACTCAATAAAGAGGCTTGGTCTTCCAACCAAGCACTCCTTAGTGCTGCTTTCAGCAATAGAACACAGTGCTAGATAACTGAATATCTAAGGGTCTAAAACAAGAAGTCTCAGTCTGGAGTCTGTGAACTTAGATTTAAAAAATACTTTGACAACTATATGTCAATATAATTGACTCCTTTATATTCCTGTGTATTTTATCATATGCATTCAAAACATTATCCTAAGAAGGAATCTATAGGCTTCCCTAGACTGCCAAGTGGACCCAGGACACAAAAATGTTTTAAAAACTCTGTTTTAAATTCTTTTCAGCATAATAGACAGAATGATAGATTTGGAATCAGAAAGACCTGGGTTCAAGTCCTGCCTCTGACACTTATTCACCCTATGAACATGTGTGTGACACATTTAATTTCTCTGGGCTTCAGGTAGTTCCCCAAAACTTACATACTAAGTAAAAAGGTAGTCTGGAATCTTCATCAGAACTTTGACGTAGGTTTCTTAAGAACATTTGAAAAGATATAGGTTACTATCTAAGAATCTTTTTTCATTACAAAATCTTATTTTATGATGTCATTCTAGAAAGAGAAATTGTTTCTTTTTTTTTTTCTTTTTAGAGCAATTGGGGTTAAGTAACTTGCTCAAGGTTACACGGCCAGGTGTTTCTGGGTGGGTGCTAAGTGTCTAAGCCCAGATTCGACCCCCAGGTCATCCCAACACTGGGGCGGGTGCTGTTACTTGCTGTGCTACCTGGCTGCCCTGAAATTGTTTCTTACAAGTAGTTGCACATCAAGGAGATTCCTAGTAAGCCTAGAATAAACTGATTCACATCATGCCTATATCTCCTCGGGACAGATTTCACTCTGGGCAAGCTCAGTGTGAGAATGAAGATCTGGACCAGTTCCTGAATTTTTTAGCCTATACTTGGATTCTTCTTAGACCAGAAACTAAATGAATTCTCAGCTCCTCCTTTCCCTTACCACTCCCACTATCACCATTCTAGGGTAGAGAAGCCCCAGTCTCAACTAATTCAGCATCACCATTATGATACAAATGAAATGAAAACCTACCCAAAAGGGTAGGCCTTTGTGTTGCTTAGGATTGCACCTCCTTCTCAGACCAACTCATTTTCTCACTCACTCTAAGATTTGATCAACAGCTGAGAAAGATTCAAGGAAGGTAGTGGGGCAGGCCTGGCACTACAATCATAGCAGTTCCTTTTCTATTTCTGTCCCCTCACATTCATCATCATCATCATCATCACTCTTATCTCATTCCTCTCATCTTGCCTGATAGTATTCAGATAGAAACAGTTCTGGGATAAGCCACAATCCTGATAATATTCTTCTGATATCTAATGGTCTACAGACCATTACACAGATGAATAAAAATATGAAGGAGGAAAGCTCATCTTCCATAGGCTACTGAAAACATTCTTTCTTTGAGGTTGTCCTTCAGCCTGATGAGTCTATTGCATAACTCCAGTAACAGATAGGTGGGTGAGAATGATATGTTCCTTTGTTGTTGTTCAATTGTCTTTTAGTCATGTCCCACTCTGTGACCCTCATTTGGGGTTTTCTTGGCAAAAGTAGTGAAATAGTTTGCCATTTCCTTCTCCAGCTCATTTTACAATTGAGGAACTGAGGCAAACAGGGTTAAGTGACTTGCCCAGGGTCACACAGCTAGTAAGTGTTTGAGGCCGGATTTGAACTCATGAAGATGAGTCTTCCTGACCTAGTACTCTATCTACTGCACCACCTAGCTGCTCTGATGTGCTTTTACCTCCCCCTATTCCTCTATGATTATTTTTTGCTCTTCCTTCTTGGTTTCTATATTTTGAAAGCTTGTCATTTTAAATCCTTAGAGGTTATGAGTATTTGGAATGGCAAAATCTATTTTAAAATTTGTTTGAGAGTTCTGATGGAACAATGACATATCCAATTGGCTGTGCATAACAGACCACAGGAATGTTCTGGTTCCAATATAATAAATATATCATTTGAGTTCTCCAGAATATTTTGAGGACTCTCCTTGCACTATGAGGATTTGAACTCTGTCTATCCAAGGGTGATAGAGACTTTCTGATGTGTATTTCTAACCACTAAGTCATATCTTTTTAGGTCTAAAGTGTAAGTGTAAATTGTTGTATCCTTCAGTGATAGTGCTGCAAAGTTTCTAGTTACTCTTTGCAGAATCACATTAACCAATTTTCTTATGATGACCTAGTCCTAAATTGCCACTATAAACTCCTCCATTTCCAGAAACACATCTGGATGACTTAGCCACTGTTTGATGGCTCTTTGTCTACTTTTTGAGGGTTGAATTCATGCGTATTTCACCCACCAGTGGTTTTTTGATTCTACTCCTGCAGCTTAGCTTCTTTACAGGTTCCATCTAGAGGTAAACAGTTTTTTTTCCATTATATTCCACAAATCCAATAGCATACATATGTTATCAGTATTCACGGTTGCTAGGTGAAGTAATGTCTGCTTATGTCAAAAGAATTTCTATAGGTTTCTAATGTATTTCATATGCTTTGAGAAACTCCCTTTTTTGTGAGTAATTATCAATCCTTTTACAGCTGCTCTCTCAGGGTAATGGTGAGTTCTGTGTTTTATTAATACTATATGGATTTTTGTTGAAATACTTTTCAAATAACAAGTTCAGTTTGTAATTCTAGAAGAAATTTATTTTCTAGAAAGAATCTATATTTCTAGGAAAAATTCTATATTTCTAGAAAGAAATCTAGAAACAATCTATTACAGCTATTGCAATTTTATTCTTTGCATTTTACTCTCCTTGCCTTCTCCCTCCCAGTTGCTGGCCATCCCAGAAACAATCTGGGACAGCGGGTCAGTGGAAATAGCCACAACTACCTCTAAGGAAGTTCTCCTATTTCTTTTCCACTTGCCTGGGCTGCTGGACTGCCAACAAGGTTTCAATGGGATGGAAACCAGTGGCTCCATTCCTTATGATGAGATGGAAGATCATCAGGCTTTAACATTTTCCTGGCCTCTACATCCTGCAATCTCTGGGCACTGTCCTCTTAAGGAACCTAAGGACCTCTGGGCTTTGCCATCTTCCCCACCTCTGAGCCTTTAGGACATTCCATCTGCTCTGCAGATGAACTTTCTTTTATAAGATTCTCTTCCCCAATTTCAGTGCAAGCTCTTGAAGGGAAAGCAGGGACTATCTAGCTTTTTCTATCTGTATCTCCAGTGCATCATATACTGCTTGGTATATAGCAAGTGCTTAATAAATGCTTTTTCTCTTATTCATTCATTTTTAGGATTACTATTAATAATGATTACATTTTATAGTACTTTGCACATATTTCAATAGACTTTACATACATAATTCATATACGTTTCAGTTTGAAAATAAAGGCTGAATATTCATTTACTATAGGTGAAATTGCAAACTTATAAAATCTTGAAGAACAATCTTACATCCCTTGGTAAAAATTAGCAGAAAAAAAATCATACTTTTGACCCATCACTGGGAATGTATCCTGAAAGTGTTGTCAAAAACAACCTCCAGGGGTGGCCAGGTAGCACAGTGAGTAAGAGCACTGGCCCCAGTGTCGGGATGACCTGGATCAAATCCGGGCTTAGATACTCAGCACCACACCCAGAAATAACTGGCCATGTAACCTTGAGCAAGTTACTTAACCCTGATTGCTTTAAAAAAAAAAACTCCAAAAATGCTGTCTATTCAAAGGTTTTGATAGCAACATGACATATAATTGCAAAAGCCAGAAACAATCTAAATGCTCATTGGAGGAATGGGTAAATAAATTGTAGTGCATTAATGTAATAGGATATTATAATGTAAATCAGGTCAAGCGATATATAGAATGCAAAGAAATCAGCAAGATTTTTATGAAATAACATGGAACCAAACAATAAAGCAGAACTAGGAGAACAGAATACAAATTATGATCATAGAAGAAGTAAATGAGAATGAATAAACAAGGAATACTAATAGGGATTTAGAGTGACAGAAATAGTGTTATGATACTTCATATGTTGAATTAATCAGTTAAAATTTGAATAGTCTCTAAGCAAGTTTAGTTGTTTGTTTCTCTAGATGTTTTGATTTTCCAATCCTTTTAACAAATCTTTTTTTTTTCCTTAAGAAAAAGATACTGAAAAATCTGTTTAGATTCCACCTGGTACAGAAAGAAAATGAACCAACATTGACTTAAGAAATATACTTTAAAACTCATTTTTTCATCATGGAATAGAGTTTTGGGTAAAAGAAAAAATTTTCATTTTTATGTCTTTTTAAGGACACCATGAAACATAACATAAAGAAAGACTCACAAATGAAAACTGGAAGAATCTTATGTGTTATCCTTTTCTCCATGGTCACAGACTAAAGAAATTTCAAGTGGTTTGTTTTGGAAATGAACAAAGCATGTCCTTCACAGTAGAAACAAGCCATCTTCCCCAATCCTCCCTGTTCCCCAAACATTCTTCCTCTTTTCTCCTCATTTCCTTCTCTTTTTCTTTGTTCATCTTCCTGTCTGTCCCTATCAGTTATGTATGATTATTGGGAGGGGGAAATCATTGCAGCACTCATTTTTGCTACCCACAAACTAGAAGAATTCTTAAAAACTCAATTTCTAACTAATAGATTAAGCATATTTTATGGGCTTCAGTTAAGCACTCTGACAAAGGCATAATTTTCATGGATCAAAAGAAAACCCAATAGAGGAGATTATAAAAGCCTGACACATCAGCACTGTGATGGGTCCTGCTTGCACCACTGAGTGCTCGTGGGCTAAATTGGCATTTAGAAGATATGCACAATGAGATCTCCTCTACTAGCAAAGTGAAATGCTGAGTTACATGAATACTCTAAGCCAACTTTGCCTTAGGTACCCAAGTATTTCAGTTAGAAACATTTTTTTGGCCTTGAATAACAGTTAAGTCCTCATTTATTCATAATGGATGAAAAATTGGGTGATCTACTTAACTGAAAAGTTAATTGATATAAACATAAATATATAATATGCATAATCCATATATACATATATTCACATATGCATATATAGAGAAGATGGGATAGCATGGCATGGTATAAATATTCTCAAAAAAATTTCTCTCTTAAGATCTCTTTACACTCTTAAAAATTATTGGTTATAGCTATCAATATTTACCACATTAGAAATGAAAACATCTGAGTAGTATTTAAAAAGTAGTTTTGACCTTATAGAACCCCTGAAATGCTCTTAGGGACCCCCAGAGGATCCCAGACCAGTCTTTGAGAAGAGAACTTGGCCATTCCTGGAGTTAGGAAGAGCTGAATTCAAGTTCTGACTCTAACATATGCAAGCTATGTGACCTTGGGCAAATCACTTAACTTAGAAATGACCCCATTCAACTCCTTAAGATTATAAATTGCAGAGAACATACTACTCTGCATTGGTAGAGGGAGTTTCCTCATCACCAGTTCTTTTTACTGATGAAATAACTGGTCCTGTCTTATCAAATATTATGTTATATTTAGTCATATTATGTCATGTCCTATAATATAATATAGTACCCACGTCATATGATATATTATATTATGTGGCATGACATAACAATATGCTGTAGCTTAATGTGATGATAAGATAGGTTATAATCTGATCTGATATGCCCTATATAGATGACCAAGTTTTAATGAATTTTAATACTGAAAAGAACATTGATTCTCAACTCTAGTCAGAGGATTTGCATTCAAATCCTGCTTCAGGTCATTACCTTTTCAAACCTCTCTGAATCTCAGTATCTTTACTTATAAAAAAAAGTGAGTTGGATTAGGTAGCTTCTTAGGTCCCTTCCAATTCTAGACCTTTGATCCTATGAATAAAATACACTTACATAGAAAGCTTTTCCTGACTCCCCACCCCTAGGGTGTTAGTCTTCTTCTCTCCTCAAATCATATTTGTTTTATTTCTTGTCTTAAAAGTTTTATCCCCACCCCTCACTTATACAAGGATCTAAGTTCCTTGGGATCAAGGACCATTTTTAATTTTTACTTTGCATTCCCAGAAACTATCATAGTGTCTAACACATAGTAAGCACTCAATGAATGTTTTTTGAATTAAATTGAATTTCTTTGATCACTCGGATGATCATTTATAGTCTTACATTGCCCTCTGGTCCTCATTAAAACTATCAGTCCCTATAGAACAATATTGACATGAAAGGAATAGGATTTGGGGCTGAATGTGAGATTTATGAAATGGACTTTGATCAAATAATTACTAATGGTATACTGTTGCTAAAATACAGCCACAACTATAACAAAGAAAAGAGGTTATTTAAATATTTTTGGCTATTTTGGACAAAGGGATATTTTTATCATCTGGATTCAAGTAATGATCCTGTCACTTATTATTTATAAGACTGTAGGAAAGTCAATTCACTCTTTGGACTTTGGTTTCCTCACCTATTAAATTAATGGATTGGACAATATAATGTATAGAAAGTCTCTTTCCCAGTCTAAATTCTATGATTCAACACCAGTTTATTAGCATAGTCTGGTTATTATGTCCAATAATTTAAATTCTAAAGAATCTATAAAGGGAGAGAAGGATACAGCCTATGAAAAGTTATGTTTAGGAGAAATAGTTTCTCATTATAACACTTTCTCCCCTGTTTCTCATAGAAGCAGAATAAATATATATCAAGCAACATAGCTACCACAGGACATAAAAGCTATAACTTGGATGGAGTGTCCAAAGTTTTGTCCCAGGTACTGACATGTGGGGGAGCATGCTTTATACCCACCCTACCCAGTGTAAATATCCTAGTTCCCACACCCAGCCATCAGCCACCATCCCCAGCTCTAATCATCAGGAAGTTTTCCCTTTCATCAAGCCTGAATAAAGCCTGTTGCTCCTGGTTCTACCATCTGGGACCAAACAGAATATTCTAATCCTACTGTAATCAGTCTTTTTTTTTTTTTAAGCAATTGGGATTAAGTAACTTGCTCAAGGTTACACAGCCAGTTATTATTTCTGGGTGTGGTACTGAGTATCTGAGCCCGGATTTGATCCAGGTCATCCCGACACTGGAGCCGGTGCTCTTACTCGCTGTGCTACCTGGCCGCCCCTGTAATCAGTCTTGCAAATACTTAAAGACTGCTATTTTAGAGATAGATGATAGATAGATAGATAGATGTCACCCACCAAGTCTGCCTCTCTTTAGACTATATACCCTATTCCCCTTCAGCCAATACTCATATAGCATGAACTTGAGTCGAGCACTCTCGATTTTATCAATGACCTTCCTAAAATATGGTGCCTGGAATTGAATACAATTCTTTAGACATGGTCTTACCAGAAAAGAGGACAAGAGGCTTGTCACAGACACTGCATCTGTCTCTGTAGCATTAGCTATATTAGTTGTCTTGGCTAGAATATCACACTGCTGACTCACATTGAATTTGTGTCAAGGTAAAAACTCCAAAGCTTTTTTAAAGGAACTGCTTTGCAACTAGATCTCCACCATCTTGTATTTTTAAGGTTGATTTCTATGAACCCAAGTAGAAGGGATAGCACATTTATCCCTATTAAACTGTATTGGCCTAACTTCTAAATTGTAGAGACATTTTTTATTCCTGACTATGCTATTCAACATGTTAACAATTCTTCCTAATTTTGTGTCATCTGCAAATTTGACAAGTGTGCCCTCCATTTTTATTCAAGTTATTGACAAAGATGTCAAACAGCACAAGGCCAAGAACAGCTCCTCTGCAAGGCCCCTCCCCTGGAGATGATGCCCTTCCTAGGTGATGTCAGACCATTAATGAATATTCTTTGGGTACAACCGCTCAATCAGTTCTAAATCCAACTCTCTGTAAACTATCATTTAGACTGAATTGCTTCATCTTTTTCACAAAAGCATGAGAATATGTCAAATACTTTACTAGAATCTAGGTAAATTATCTATCTAACTCTCTCTCTACTTATAAATAGAATTCATATTTATCTCTGTTTGAAGATAGATATGGGCATAGATCTATAGCTATAGATATACAAGTGCACATAGTAGTCACTAATCTATGGGTTACAGCAGTGATGTAAAATTCATATAGAAATGGGGGCCATTAAACCATACATAAGTAGCTATGCTGGCCACATATTAACTTAGAAAACTGCATATCAACATTATCTATGTTTTGCCACATTTTAATTTATTTTGTTAAATATTTCTCAATTACATTTTAATCTGATTTGGGTGGTATTCAATTGCCACCACATGTTTGACACCTCTGGTTTACAGAATCCATTTTCTTTTCTCTTTAAAATTGAGACATCTGACTTTGGTAATTATATAGTTGCTATTATTGTTGTTTAGTTGTTTTTCAGTCATGTCTGACTCTTCATGATTCCATTTGAGGTTTTCTTGGCAAAAATTTTGGGAATGGTTTGCCAGTTCCTTCTCCAGCTCATTTTAAAAATGAGGAACTGAGGCAAAGAAGGTTAAGTGACTTGTCCAGGGTCACATAGCTAGTAAGATTTAATGGGAATGGGAATTTGAATATCTTCTCTGTCCCTTAATAGACCTAGGGGGGAGTTTGAAGACCTCCCCTGCTTTGAAAGTAAACTCTGCCCCCTAATAGGCTGAATGTAGTCACATGGAGCCTGTGGTGGGAGGAGTTTGCTAAAGGGAAGCAGAGCCCACAGGAAGCTGGTCAGAGCTAGCCAGATGGTGGGAGAAAAAAGACACTCAGGCAAGGAGATAGACAGGTTTGTGAGTAAATATTGATCTCGCATTGGTTTGTGGGAAGGCTAAAGTATGCTGTGGCTCTGAGCATTATTATGACTTCTGAATATCTTTGGTACTATGATGGAATCAGCTTACTGGTTTTGGGATTTGGTTTTCTGATGTCTGAATAAATACTTCATTTCTATCCTCTATCTGGAGAATCTGGTATATTTTGCAATTGAATGTCATGTGATACTTATAATCATGGTCTTTATCATGATCATAGGTGCTGTAAATATTGCATTGGCACTACACAGGTGTCTGAGGCTGGATTTGAAATCAGGAAGATAATTCTTCATGTTTCTAAACCCAATGCTCTATCCACTGTGCTACTTAGCTGCTCCTAATTATATGGTACCACTCCCATTCTCCAAGATTTTTCAAAGACCATTAACAGTGATTTATCTTGTACATTTGCAGCTTCTTCTAGTTGTCTAAGACAGCAGTGTCAAACTCAAGTAGCTAGTCCACAAGGAGTATAGAGGAAGTAGATTGAAATGTAATTGGGAAATGTTTAACAAAATAAATAAAGATATAATACAATACAGGTGATGTTAATTTGTGGTTTTTCTAAGTCAGCATGCAGTTACTGGGTTTTCTATTTGAAGGTGACACCCCTGGTCTAGGGTGCAGCTGATCTGTGCCAGGTGGTTTGAACTCATCAAAGACAGCTAGGTGACCTTTAACCATCTCCTCATATATTTAAGTATCAATTCCCTACTGGTCATTGTAATTCAGTTCATTTCAGCACAAAGACCATTCTGCTTGGCAAAGAAAGTAACTCCAAGTCCAGAATTCATGGGATTATATTAGTATATATTTAGAGTTAGAAAGGTCCTTAGAACCATCTAGTTCAACCCAAGGTCACACAGTAAGTGTCAGGATGGGATCTGAACCCAGGTCCTCTAATTCCAGAACCAGAGCTATTTCCACTATACCATGCTGTCTCCAAGAATATTTGGTTCCATCTTTCCTTATGGATCTTACAACATAATAGAGTCAATAAAACATGTATACAAATACCTAGTTTTTGCATATATTAGCATTGTGTATGTTTTACACAATACAATATGTAATAAGTGCTCTGTGCTTCAAATACTAAATTCTAAAGAAGTTCAAAGGAAGGAGAAATCATTAATCTCAGAATCAGAGTTTCAGAGCTGATAGGAGCTCCTCTCATTTAAAAAATGAAGAACCTTTGGCCCAAAGAGGTTGAACAAATTGTCAAAGGTCATAAAACAAGTTAATAATACATCCAAGACCAGAATATTAGTGATGGGTGATCAGAAAAGAATTCATGGAAAAGGTGAAATTTGAGCTAGGCAATGGAATCACAGAATTTTAGAGCTAAAAGAATGGACGGGATTAGTAGGATAAGCCAGGAGCAGGTATCATTTATAGTTTTCTTTCTCTGTTTTGATTCTCCCTAGTTTAGATATAATCATATTTGTATCATGGGAGGAATAATACCATATTTTCCAATCTTTGCAAAAAGTTTGTGTAATATTAGAATGAATTGTTCTTGAAACGTTTAATAGAATTCACTTATAAATGCATCTTGTCTTCGAGCTAACTTAAGATTCTATGAATTTCTTTTTCTGATATTAGGTTATTTAAATTTTCTGTTGTTATATAGCCCATATACATTCTGTAGATCCTTATCTCAACTTTAATTCTCACAGATGAGAATCTCAGGGGCTGGAGCAAAGCTACATCTCTTTCTCAGTGTTTTAGGGGTATCCCTGGTACCATCAGTGATTCTCTAATGCCATCAGCTCAATCCTCCAAGATTATCAGTTGAGAATCATTTAGTCAGCCAGACTTAAGTAGTTTTTAGAAAAGTGTTTTACAAAGGTGGTACAATAATAGATGGTTCAAAATACTCCCTCAAAAGTCTGTAACTCACTCTCACACAAGTATACACAGTGTAGGGGAAGGGGGATCAAGCTTAGAGAACACATGTAGCAAAAGGGCTACTTACAGCTCCTAGTTGCTGAAAGTCTTTTTCTCCCATTTATGGAGTATTAAAGATCCTTAAGCATGATCTATTCCATGCTTGGTTACCAATGCAAATACTGTTGATGGCTGCTGCTTTCCTAGGAGAGAAAATACTAAGATACTGATGTAAATATGGGAAGTCCAAAATTCTCTTAACCCTTCAAATGAAGCTCAGAAGGTCTTTCTGTGACTGAAAAGAAGGGAGGAATGAGGCTTAGACCAAGTGCCCCTCTCCTTTCACTCCCTCCCCTTCTGGGCAGTTCATCATCAGAATACTGTTGGAATTCTTGATGTCTGCTCACCATTCACTGAAACTTTCAGCTTACTTGATGTTTTTTTTTTTTTTGCAAGACCTAGAGGGTATGATGAAATCCCTTAACCAAATGGAATAAATTCCTGTCTGACATAATTTCATTTCAACCAAAGACTTTAAAAGACTTTTCTCTCTTAGCCTAAAGTTTGACCGAGATTGAATGATTAAGCATCTTATCATTCAATTTAAATGGAGTGGGATAACTAGATTGAGCAAATATCAATCAACACCAACTTTATATCAATCTGAATATTTTGTACTTTTGTTAAATGTTAATGTATCTCATTAAATTGCCAGTTTTATTCACCAATAAATCACAAAACAATTTCTAACAATTTCCTTCATTCTTTCTTCATTTGTTGTGATTTATCCTTTTGCATTTTTGCTACTGGAAATGTGATTTTCCTCTCTCTTTTAAAACATCAAACTAACTAACAATTTCTCTCTTTCACTGATGGGTTTTCAAAACAGCTTCTAGTTTTGCAAATTTATTGATTTTTTAAAATAAATTCAGCAGAATTTTTGCTTTCGATTCAGATAATCTCTTTGATTTTTAAAATGTTCTATTTCTATGTTTAGCTGAGTTTTTTAAACTTCTTAGTTGTTTAGATTTACTAGTTGCATGTCCAATTCATTGATCTGTTCTATCCTCCTTTTCATAGATGAATGTGTTTAAAGATGTAAAATGCCACCTTTGGTACTGTTTGGGCTGAAATTAAAAATTTTTGATGTGTAATCTCATTATTATATTTTTTCCTATGATTTCTTCCTTGACAAACCAATTCTTTAGGATTAAATTAGTCTCCAATTAATTTTTAATCCTTTCTTCAAAGGTCCTTTATTGAATATAGTTTTCATTTGCTGTGGGTCAGTAAATGATTATATTTAACATTTCCATTTTTCTACATTTGTGAGGTTTTTATGCCCTAGTACATGCTCAGTTTTTGTAAAGGTACCATGTACAACTAAGGAAAATGCATGGACCTTTCAGTTCCAATTCAATAATCACCAGATGTCTAGCATATCTAGTTCTTCTAAAACTTCTATTCAAATACTTATTTTCTTTCTTGCTCATATTTTGGTTAGGTTTGTTTAGATCTGCAAAGGGAATATATTGAGATCTCTAATTATAATAGTTTTATTGTATATTTTTCCCCACAGTGTTGTTAACTTTTTCTTTAAGTATTTAGATGTCATGCCAATTGGTGCACATATTAAGAATTGTTATTAATTCATTGTCTCTGGTACCTTTAAGTATGATGTATCTTCCTTGTTTAACTCTTTAATCAAATCTACTTTTACTCTTGTCTTATCTAAGATCATGAGTGCTACCACTGCTTTTTTCTGAGTCCAGCTAAAGCATAATAGATTTTGCTCTAGCTCCTTCTTTTAATTCTATATGAATTTTATGTTTCATGTCTGGTTCTTATAAATAATATATTGTTGGATTTTGCTTTATAATCCAGTTCTGCTCACATTTCTTCCATTTTACAAGTGTGTTCACCCCATTTACATTCACAATTGACTGTTAATTATATTTCTTTCCATCCAATCTACTTCAATGTTTTTGTCTCTTTGCTCCCTGCCCATCTCTTGAAAAAGAAGAGAACAGTGATAAAGAATGTGTAAATTCAAAAATAGTGATATAAATTTGATGCAATCTGCTTCCATGCCACAGCTCCTCTTCTCTTCTCATCAAGTCCCTGATCACAGGTTCATATTCTTCCATTAATTTTTTTTTAAGCAATCGGGGTTAAGTAACTTGCTCAAGGTTACATGGCCAGGTGTTTCTGGGTGGGTGCCAAGTGTTTGAGCCCGGGATTCGATCCCCAGGTCATCCCAACACTGGAGCCAGTGCTCTCACTCTCTGTGCTACCTGGCCACCCCTTCTTTCATTAATTTCATTCCCCCCTTCACAATCCACCCTCCAAAGTTGGAGTTGTTTTATTTATAACTAATGTCTCCATAAGTCTACTCTCCCTTTTAATTCCCACTTTATCTCTCCCTATTCCCAACAGATTCCCTGTTGGGTTTAGGGCATTTTCACACTAAACTCTGTGTGTGTTCAATCCTCCCTTATCTGGTTCATATGAAAGTGAGGTTCATGCATAACCTGCTTTCCATCCTCTTCTTCCATGTTTGTACAGTATTCTTCTCCATATCCCAATTATGTGAGATAATGTTTCACCATCTTCCTCTTTCTTTATTCCATAATATTTTCTGCTTAAAAAAAAAGATAATCAAAATATAACAAAACTACTTCAAGACTCTCTGTCTTATAGAATCCCTCAATGAATCTAAGAGAGTTTTGAGAGGACCTTTGTTTCTTTTCCCTATTAGAATGTAAATGTTTCATCCTTACATAACCCAATTGCTCACAAGTATTTATCTTTCATTGTATTCTCTTGATTCATTGTATTCTCTTGATTCCTGTGTTTGTATTCCAAAATATCAATTCAGTTCTGTTCTCTTCATCAGGAATGCTTAAAAGTCCCCTATTTCATTAAAGATCCATTTTTCCCCTGTAAAATTACATCATTATTTGCCAGAGTAGTGTAATGGGGAATGCAAATTTGGAAGATCTTCCCTGCCCCTAGGCTAAAGTGCACCTGAAGCCTGGGGTGGGAGGCTTGTTTTTCAGTAGATACTTTTTGATTGGCCAGTGGGTCAATAAGGTTGTTACATTCTCTGAGCCAGGAGAAGGCTATATAAGCCCTGATGTGAGGCTTTGTTTTGGGGGCTCACTTTGAGAAGTGTTCTGTGATTTGATATGGATTCTGGGAAGCCATTGTCCTGAGCCCCCCCAGCTTTGAAAAACCCAGATGTTGACTGGGTATGGATGTAATGGTTGGACAGTTTGGAAATCTGTCTACTTGATCTGTTTCTGTCTTGATAATTCTGCCTGTATACTTTGAAGTTCCGGGTGCTGACCTTTTTCCCCTGAACTAGGTAAACGATATATGTCTGACTGATTAAAGTAAGCTTGTTAACCCATTTTGAGTTGCTTTCCTTTGTCAAAGAAGATCCAAGAACCTGTGGTGGCAGCAAACCCTGAGGACTCCAGGGTGCTTGCTGCTACAGGTAGCTATTATTAGTTGTAACTCTTTTACCTGAGGAAGGTTTTGTAACTCCTAACTCCTATATCAAAATACTTATTCTCTTTCCAAGGCCAATTGAATCTGTAATCTCCACTCCTAGGATAACTTTTTCTGTCTGGTTCAGATCCCTAGTGCCTATGGACTTCTGGCTATCACTTTGTACATCTCTAAGATGGCAAAATGTACTTCCTGTAGTTTCTCCTTGAATTTCTCAGACATTTCATGGTCTGGTGCTCTTTCTTTTTTTCATCCTTCCTAGATTATTCATGAGAGAATGGGGCTGTTCAATCCACTCCATAATCTTGAGGAAAGTTCCTCTACATGGCCATAGGCATTGTAAGAGTCCTTATGTTTGGAAAAGGAAGAATAAAGACCTAAGCTCTCCTTCTGTAAAATTCATTTTCCTTCTCATGGTGCTTTTAACGTTCAAACTGTCACCCTGACTGATGTTCACACTTTACAATCTGTCTCTTTCATGTTAGTTAAATTTTTTTTTTCCAAAATGAAATGCTGTACAGGTTATTGTATTTTTCTTCCTTTTCTAAGAAAGCTATAATCTTTGTAATACAAAGCTTTGGTTTTCTCAATTGTAAAATAAGGGGATTGGCCAAGATATGCTGTAAAGTTCATACCAGCTCAAAATCATAATTCAAAAATTTCATCATTGAAAATTTCTTTCCTCTCAACCTTTTCAGTGACTACAATAACCGTTCATATCTAAATAAATCAATTGGTCCATGACTTAAAGGAAATTAGTCTAGGCCTCATTTAAAATATTAATAAAAGGCTTTGGATAGGTTAAAGAAAAAATAATTTTAAAATTAAATATATACCTCATAAGACTCATATTATATAGTTTATAGGTAGTATTGTTTCTTTTCACAGAAAAACACATAAGTGCTCATTTAATTACAGTGTAGATCATTAAGACATTCTGAAAAACCAATCACAATTTCTTTTATTGAGGAGTTTCTGGATGGTTATTTCCTATTCACAATTTGAGCAGCCTCAGTGACCTTAATTCTTGGGTCTGGGTATTACAGAGATTAGTGGAGAATTTTAAAGAACATTAAATGCAGCAATATCTCATCTCAACAGATTAAGAAGAGTCAATTGATATGTGAGACTCCAAGGAGATAACTGCAATACCTTCTTCTGTTTTAGATGCAAGAGTTGTTGTCTGGGGGCGGCCAGGTAGCACAGCGAGTAAGAGCACTGGCCCCAGTGTCGGGATGACCTGGGGAATCGAATCCAGGCTCAGACACTTAGCATCCACCCAGAAACACCTGGCCGTCTAACCTTAAGCAAGTTACTTAACCCCAATTGCTTTAAAAAAAAAAAAAGAGTTGTTAGCTGTCTCAGATGAATTTGTTCTATCTCCCCTCAGAATTAAACTATATGACTTCCTCTATAGGAGACTAAGAACGGGAAAAATGCAGAATTACTCATTTCCTGGTTTGCTTCAATTTTCTCTACCAAGAAGAAAGATCTTCAACCTGAAAAGGATAGAACAAAAATGGTTAACGAGGATTTGAAAATCAATATAAATAAATAGAAGGTAAGAGGACTTTGGTGCCCTAATGAGTGTAATCTTCAGGCCTAGATGAAATATATCATTAAGTATTGGGGGAAAAAAAACAACTGGTCAATGTGATTGCTGAGCTATTGCCATTTGTCTCTGAAAAACCAGAGAATAGAAGAGGTTCTAAAGACTAGAGATAGACAAATGCTTAATGTCATGAGTAATAAATAAGGATTTAAGCAAAGCATAAAACATAGGATTTAGAGCAAGAAGGAACCTTAGAAATCATCTAGTCCAATCTACAGAGAAAGAAACTGAGGCCCAAACAAGTAAGGTGACACCCAACTTCATACAGGAAGTGAATGGGATTTGTGTTCAGGTTTTCTGTCTCCATATCTAATTCTCTTTCTATCACAATATGGTTATATTTCAAGTTAGCAAAAATTTATGATAATTTCATGTTCAAGGATCCTCTCCCTGTTGTTAACAAAATGAAGAGATGTGGACAAGTGATATCATACTCTAATTTGTATCTTTGGTGGATCCAGAATTGAGTGAATGAAAAGACCCAAAGACTGCTGGTCAATAGATTGATGTCAGCCTGGAGGGATGTCTGTGATGAAGTGCCAAACAATCTCTGTCCTTGACCCTTTTTTTGTAAAAAAATTATTATGAATAATTTAACTGTAGTTCAATGGATATTTATCAAATAGATGTGTATTTATCAAATTGTTGGATGATAGAAATCCAGAAGAGATTGAGAATACACTGGATAACAAAAAAGATACTGACAGGCTAGATCTATGGGTCAAATCCAATAGGATGAAACTGAACTGGAATAAAAATTCCCTACACTTGTGTTTAAAAAATCAACTGCATGAACATAAGATGGATAAATATGAAATGGCCAAAACATGACCAAAAAAGACCTGGGGAAGTTCATAGACTGAAAACTCAACAAGAACTAACAACATGATGTGGCAGCCAAAATAACATTGTGTTGTCCAGAATAATAAAGTTTATAATTCCGTTGTATTCTGCTCTGCTTAACTACATCTGGAGTCAGTTCTGTTCTTTAAATTTTAGGAAGTAGGGGGTGGCTAGGTGGTGCAGTGAATAGAGCAATGGCCCTGGAGTCAGGATGACCTGAGTTCAAACCCAGCCTCAAACACTTAACACTTACTAGCCATGTGACCTTGGGCAAGTCACTTAAACCCAATTGCCTTGCCCTACCCCCTCCAAAAAACAAAAATTTAAAAAGTACATTGACAAGCTAGAGCATGTCTTAAAGAGAGTAATCAAGATGGTGACTAAGCGCAAAGAGAATTGGTTTAAGAAACTGGGGATGTGTATACTGCAGAAGAAATTACTTTGTAAGGTCATTATTGCTATAATTATTTTTATCATTGAATGTTAGAGCTGCAAAGTACCTTTAAAAACCATTCAGTACATAGGGGACTGAGTAAAATGTATTTTTTTGAAAAGAATAGCCATTCCCCAATTGACAAATAATGATTAAAGGATATAAACAGTCAGTTTTCAGAAGAAGAAATCAAAGCTTCTATAGTCATATAAAAATGCTCTAAATCACTATTGATTACATAAATGTAATTTAGAACAACTCTGAGGTACCACCTCATACCATCAGATTGGCTAACATAACAGAAAAGAAAAGTGACAAATGCTAGAAGGGATGTGGAAAAATAGGGAACTAATGCACTGTTGGTGGAGTTGTGAACTGGTCCAACCATTTTGTAGAACAATTTAGAACTATATCCAAAGGGCTATAAAACTGTACATACTCTTTGATCCAGAAATAACACCACTAGGCCTATATCCCAGAGATCAAAGAAAAAAGACTTACATGTCCAAAAAAAATTTTATAGCAGCTTTTTTATAATGGCAAAGAATTAGAAATTGAGGAGATGCTTATCAATTGGGGAATGGCTGAACAAGTTGTGATATATGATTGTGGTGGAATACTATTGTGCTATAAGAAATGACAAAGATGTTTTCAGAAAAACCTGGGAAGACTTATTTGAACTGATGCAAAGTGAAGTGAGCAGAACCAGGTAACACTGTTCAGAGCAAGAGCAATATTGTAATAATGATCAACTGTCAAAGAGTTAGCTATTCTATCAAGATAATAATCCAAGACAATTCCGAAGGACTCATAATGAGAGATGCTATCCACCTCCAGGGAGTGACCTGATGATGAAGTCTGAGTACAAACTGAAGTATCATGTTTTTCTACTTTATTTTTCTTTCTTTTTTGCAGCATAACTAACATGGAAATATATTTTGCATGACTTCACATGTATAATTAATATAATATTGCTTGCCTTCTCAATGGGTGGGGAGGGGCTGGAGGGAGGGAGACAACTGGAGCTCAAATTCTTTTTTAAAAAAGAAAATTTTAAAATAAATATTTTTTTAAAAAGCAAAGCAAGAAATTAAAAGCCTTGGTAACAAAAAAACAACAACATTCAACTGCCTCATTTTACAACTGAGAAAAATGAGTCTCAAAGTGATAAAATTATTTACCCCAGTTCTTGCAACTAGTGGCACAACTGGGAACCCAATCCAGGTTTCCTGACTCCTAGCTTAATATACCTTCCACTACACTGAGCTATTTTCCTTTGAAGGGTTGTTGTGTAAAAGATGAGTTATCTTAAAAAAACAAACAAACAACCAAACCCTCTCCTGAACTTCCTTATTATTGTCTAGGGTACCACTGTCCTCCAGTCATCTGGACTTACACCTTCATTGTCCTCAGATCCTCACTATCATTCCACATGTCTGATCTGTTGCTAAGTCTTGTCAATTACACCTTCCCATCTCTTACATCCATTCCCTTTTCTCCTCTGACACAGCTACCACCCTGGTACAGATCCTTATCACCCCATGCCTGGAATATTGCAACAGCCTTCTGTTTGCTTTACCTGCCTTAAGTCTCTCCTGACAGGTGCTTAATAAATGCTTGTTGACTTCGCTCAATTGGTTGTAGAAAACAGAATTTTGAGCAATGGGCAGAAGCTACAGAGAGAGAGATTTCTCCAGATACAAGGAAAATCTTCCTGATAATTAGAGCTCTCCCCAAAGTTGAATGACCTGATTCAGGAGGTAGTGAGTTCCGCCATTGCCTTAGGACTTCAATTAGGGGCTAGATGATAACTTGTTAGAGCCATTGTGAGAGAGGATTCATGCTTCAGTTAAGAGATGAACAATAAAACCTCTTCTAACTCTGAGATTATTATACTATAATTCTATGTTAAATGTCAAAATAGAGTGAATCTTCAGTAATTATACTACAGGAAGATCACACAGATTATAGAGTATGACCAGTTTACCTAAACATCAAAAGAGTAAAAGTAAAGAATCTACACATTTGAATAACTTTAAAAGTTATGCAAGATGATTTATAGGAAATGCTAAAAAATAAATTTAACTCTAAAAGGTTAAGTTCAAAGTGATTCTTAGGAATTAAAATCTTGTGACCTTATACTGAGAAATAGTTAAAATAGATAATAGTATTGCTCTGTCCTGCAGATTTATTAATGAGCCAAGGAGAGCCAGTTTGGTGAAATACTTGTAACTAGATATCCTGCTGGAAAAAGAGGGGGTGGAGTTTCTGTGGAACCAGATAGAACTGGAATTTTCTCAGCTGTGTTTGCACTTCAGTTTAGCTCAGTGGAATCTCGAACATATAATAAAAGCAGATGCCATATTTCTAATAGGCTTTTAGAATCTTAAACACAATTTTTCCTTTGTTGTTAAAGGTATTCCTCTTCTTTCAATCATTTTCTGTCTCCTCCTTGACCCCTGCAATCTCTTTTGTCACCAAGTCATGATGATTTTTTTCTATACAAGTGTCACATGCTTCAAGTCTCCCCTCTGACATATACTGACTGTGTTACCCTAGTTCAGTTACTTAATGTCTCTGTGCCCTAGACAGTTCTTTAGGACTGTGAGTTGCAAAGAAAGTACCAACCTTCATTGGTAGGAGTCTCCTCACCCAAGAATTCCCTATATCAATGCAATTCCGGGTCCAGTCACTATCCCTACCCCTAACCATAATATAGAGTAGCCTTGTCTGACCATTCCCATTGCCATATCCTCTGGTCTTGCTGCTCCCTTTGTATTTAAGTAGACAGTCAGGTTCTTTATCAGAATTCCTCTCCCCTTCCAAGAATAAAGATATCCCATCACTAGCCTAGATCACCTAGGCTAATCCCCTGGTTTAATAGATGAGGAAACTGAGGCCCAGAACAGTGAGGCAAATTATCCAAAATTGTCAGCAAGGTTGTAGGGCTGGGAATAGATCCCAGACCCACTTATTCTTACTTGACTGGATCTCTGTATCTTCAAGAATCACCTTTCTGAATTTATGTTCAAACCATATCACTCTATGTACCAAAATACTCACATGGTCCCTAAAGAGCTTGTCTGTCCCTTTATATTCCAAGACCCTTGACAGCAAAAACTGTATGGTTTATTCATTTTATAAACACACACACACACACACATACACACAAACACACTTGTATAACCTTCTAAGAAGTGGACTCCTGATAAACAATGACTATCTGGAAGGTGCTAAATACAGTTTGGCACAAGGAAAAGGCTAGTGAACTTATAGTCAAGGATTCAAGATCCAGTTCTCCTACCAACTAACTAGCTGTGTGACTTTGGGCAAATGACTTAGCCTCTTTGGGCCTGAGTTTCTTTGACTGTAAAAGAAAAGCATCTAAGTAGATGATTTCTAAGCTTTACCTATGTACAAATCTACTGAAAAATAGAGATTTAAAAAAAATTGAAACCTACTTTCCTGACCATTTTCAGCTACTAGTGCCTTCCCTTCTGAGTTTAACCTCTATGCACTCTGTATAGTTATTTACATCTTGTCTTCTCCATTAGAACATAAGATCCTTGTGGGCAGGAAGACTGATCTTGTCTTTCTTTGTATAGTGCCTGGCAATGCTTAGTAAATACTTGTTGACTCAGTGTTGAAGCCTTCATATCTGAGAGATTATTCTCATTTGCTGGAGTTTATCAATGATCAAAACTGTACATATAAGTAAAACAAAGATTTATTAAACATTTATTGTGTGCCAGGGACTGTACTTAGCCCTAGGTATACAAAAACTAAAATGAAATAGTTTCTTCCCTCAAAGAACTTGTATTCTAACTTTAGAGGCTATCTTCCTTTATCTATCTATGTGTGCATATGTATATACATGTATATGTATGTTACACATATATACATGTTACCATAGCCATATATGCATATACACATGCATGCACATACGTATATATCTATATCTACACCTACATATATCTACATGTAAAGTCATTGTTCAGACAGGAATCACTGAGAGCAAAGTTTATGAGGAAAGAGGGAAAATAGTGCTAAGACAAAATAATTCATTGCTGGGTTACAGCAGATAATTGGGTGAAAGGGCAATAAAAAAGCAACCAACCACAAAGCCTATGAATAGTACATCAAGTTAGCACCAAAAGGTACAACATGCAAGCTTCTCACAACATTATTATTTTTTTTTTATCTCGCTAGCTAAGCCTTCTGAGTTAGGGGTATTTGGATCATTCCATTTTTCCTGAGGTTTGTGCCATGAAGCATACATTAATGAGCAGAAGCTTTTGGTGTCTTCAGTTGCCCCAAAGAGGAAATGCAACCTCTGAGTTTAAGATATTTAGGGGGATTTCCTCCATCAGTAAACAAACTAATAGGCATCAAGATAATTTTTTTTTTAATGTTCTTCTGACAGTGTTTAGAGAGAGGCTGAATGGAAAGATACTTTTTCCAAATACTATTAAAATTTCCAAATATGATTAAAATATTTTATTAATGCTCTTTTTTAAAAACGAATTTCTTTCCAAAGACCCTTCTCTGAGACTCCACCCATCCTAACAGAGAAGTACAGTTAACAAAGCAACACATTGTATTCTGTGCAACCAATGTAATCACTATCAATCCTCTGAATTCATGATTGGTCCATGCATGGATGAGAATTCCAAGATCTTTCCTCTTTTTTTTTTTCATTAGTGTGGACATGTAAATTGTTCTCCTGGTTCTGCTTACTGGTCTCTGCATCAATTCCTCTTCATCTTCCCAGGTTTCTCCGAGTTCCTCATATTTGCCAATTGTCTTTCAGCCTAAGCCCTTCCATCCATGTGAGAGTTCATCCAATGAGAAGCAACATTTCAATTTATTTCAATAAACATTTAATAAACACATCACAAGGGGACACAGACAAGAAGAGCAATGTTGATATCACCATGTTCCAGTTGATAGTAAAACAGGCCATACACAAGCTAGATTCTTGTTTTCATATACAAACTTCTTTCTGTTTTTTGTATGTGGAAATATTCATGTTTGTTGATGACTTTTAAGTTCATATTATTGTTAAATAAATGCTTACTATGTATACTGGGGTAGCTTGAGAATACAGTATTGGACTGATTCTGATAGTCACTGACCTTGAGAAGTGACTTGAGATGGACTTTAAGGGGTACATATTATATGCATATACATATGGATATATGCATATGTATGCACATCTACATATGTATACACATCTCTCTATATTTATATATCCATATATCTACACAACTATATCTACATGTAAAGTCATCATTCAGATGGGAATCACTGAAAGCAAAGTTTATGGGGGAACAGAGGAAAATGGTGCTAAGACAAAATCATTATTGCTAGAATATAGCAGATAATTGGGTGTTAGTCAGAGTTCAACAGTTGAAGAGAGACAGGGAAAATATTCCAGGAACAACACAAGTAACACATGAAGAATAGAGGATAAAACACAGGAAAAGCTCTGAGGTAGCAGAGTAATCCAATTTATGATATTAGAGAAGGCTGGAAAGATAAGAGTGGTAGCGCGTTGGGGAATCCTGGATGGTGTGCAAAAAGGTTTAAGTTTTTTGTCGGCTGTCAGTTAACAAGCATTTATTAATATATGCCAGGCACTGTTAAGGGGTTAGTGAATATTTTTAAGCATAGGAATCCCATGGCCAGATCTATGTACATTAGAGCTGGAAGGAAACTTGAGATCACCGAGTCCAAGCCCCTTCCTTTCACATTATGTAGCACTGGAAAGTTGAATGTACACACTGTTTTCTTTATGGCAACTTTGTCATAAGGAGCTCACAGAGATAAGGAAGCAGATAAATGGGTCAGTGCCTGCATGATTGTAATGGGATGAGGAGGAGAAGGGGTAGAAAGAGTGATTTATGAGCCTCCACCAAGTCCTGCTCATATACCTCATCATGGCGTAAAGGTGATCCTGCATTCTTTAAGGCTTTGTTGGCAAAGCGTAAATTCTAGCAGGTTCTTCCATTTTGGAAGGCTTCCAGAATAATAGGACAGAGATGTCAGATGTATGGCCTGTGGAATGCCTATGGCCCACAACACTCCTGAGTGCTGCCTAAACCAAATTAAAATGTAATTGGGAAATAAATAAATAAATGTGCAATAAAACATAAAAAATGAGACCAATAAAATATGCAATAATATTAATATGTGGTTTTCTAAGTCAATGTGAGGCCCATAGGGATCCTTATGTACTGGTAGTTTTCCCTGTCTCTATTTGAATTTGACCCCACTGGTGTGGGAGACAGATTGAATCTGCTACCTGCAGATCTACCTCAGTATGAAAAGGCTTATCACCAATAGAGTCATGTGGGATAGTGCATAGAGTGCTAGACCCCAAGTCAATAAGACCTGTGTACAAATCCTGACTCTGACATTTACTAGTTAGGTGGCCCTGGGTAAGTCATTTAACCTCTTTGTGCCTCGGTTTCCTCAACTGTAAAATGGAGACAATAATTCCTATAGTCCCTTTGTCATAGAGCTGTTGTAAAGCTTAGAAGAATTAATGTATGTGAAGTATGTTACAAACTGTAAAGTGCTATGTGAATGTCATTATCACTAGCTAGGAGGTGGTGAATGCTTTGGCCATAATAACCCATGAAACAAAGAAAAAGAAAAAGTAATTTTTAATTCTCCTTGGCTCCCTTCTCTTTCTGCAGTGACAGTAATGGAGTGGTTGATAGGGAAGTAGAGGGCTGTAAGAATCACTGAATGTTTAGATCACCTATAAACATTAAGTCAGTTGCTGATACCCTGATAAGAATACATATAAAGTGCTTTGCAAACCTAAAGCATTATAGAAATATTAGTTAATCAACCAGTCAATCAACAAGCATTTATTAAAGGCTTACTATGAGCCCAGCACACAGCCAGGTAAGCATTGGGGTTATAAAAAAAGGGACAATAGTAGCTCCTCAAACAGCAAAGAAGATTGAGAAGTAGCAGTCTGGCAAAAATAGAGACAACCACAAAAATCTGGACTGGAGGGAGCATCCAGGAGGAGAGAGTGATTACCAGTCTCAAAAATTAGAGGGAAAGGAAGCTAAAAGTAAAGAAAAGGCCATTTGGAAATTAATAAGTCAACCAAACAGCCAGCATTTATTAGGTACCTATTATGGGACAGGTTCAGTGCCTAAGAAATCATTGGAAACCTAAAGGAGAGCAGTTTCAGCTGAGCGAGATGCCTCATTTCAAGGTTCTGAAAAGTGAGATAAGAAATGAAAGGAACAAAAGTTAGCAGCTTTTTCTGAGTTTAACTGAGAAACAGAAGAGGGATGGAGGATGATAGCTATATGGGATTGATAGGGTCAAGTGGAAGCTGTTTTTTTAAAGGATGAAATAGACCTGGGCGTATTTGTAGGCAATAGGAAATGAGTCAGTAGATGGAGAGGGATTAAAGATAGGGGGAGGAAGGGAGAGAGTCTGTCTGCCAGAAGAGAAGGGAAGGAGATAAGATCAAGCATATAAATGAAGTGGTTGGCCTTTATGAGGAGAAGGGTCATTTATTCATCAGAAACTGGAGAAATGGAAGAGAAAATGGGGATAATATCAAGGAATTTTGAGATTTAGAATAAGAGAGAAGAAAAAGATGAGATTTTTAAAAATTATTTTTTATAATAGACCACAACTTTACCAACCCAAATTTGCTTAAAGGGTACAAAGAATACAATATCCAGCTGTATTTATAGTTTATTACAAAAAAAAAGATATTTGACTCACTAGGACAAAATGCAACTTTAAAGTCTCCCAACAAAGAGTCTTTTATGTATATGTTAAAATCATACAATCAAGAGTCCTTGAACTCATCCATGGGGAAATGTCTAGAGTAGAATGCAAATTGAATGAGGATTCCCTATTTATATATAGTTAGGTCCTCCCAAATTTCCTGTTCATTAGTGACAATGTGCTCCAGTATATTAAAAGGCTTCACTAGTGAGATTCAAAATTTCTTAAAATATATGGATTTGACAATCCATATTGGGAAAAACTGAAAGATTTAAAAAATACCTATTGTCAAAACTACAATATTCAGGAAGAAGTCTATCAATTAGTCCACATATCTGGGGCAAGCACTACCTATGGACAAAGAATTAGGCCCAGAATTGAATAGGATTGCATTTGTGAAATTACACAGATTTTTAAAGTTCCCTAAGTTGTTTCCCAGTATCTATATTTTTATGTAAATATTCTCCTTATGATGCTGTATATTTGTAAATCTTGGAAAACCACAAAGTTTGAAGAATTAGGCTTAGACCAGCATCTTATACCATATTCCATAATAAGATATATTAATTATTTGCATATTAAATATATCATTAAAAACTAAAAGAGAAGTAGATTATATGCCTTTTGCAACTATGAATAAAGCGCAGAATTTTTACCAAACAAGGGGTACAGCCTGGTCCAAACGATAAAACAGATGAGTTTAATTAAATGGAACTGACAAGCTCTTACACAAAGGAAATTAATACAATGAGAACATGAATAGAAGCAGTTGATTGGAAGAAATATCTTTGTATGCAATATTTTGATAAGGGTTTGATTATCTGAATTTTATAGACAGATAAATATACAAGTTTAATCGATTTTTGTCCCAATATTCCTTGGTTTTCAGTAAACCTTCTCATTCTATTCAATATGAAAGGAAATAAGTTTTATAGTTTTCATGAATATACACATAAGAAACAAAATAGGTGAATTAATTTCCATAAGGAAAAGTTAATATAAAATATTTTAGTATGATAAAATTGATGTTTTCCCATCTATAATTTTTTCACTAACACTATTATTTTAGTAACATAATATAATTATTTACCAAATATAGCCTATCCCCTTGATAAGCTTCCCATCTCCCCTCAGAGTATGCCTAATACAGATTTGGAAGCCCCAATCTAGAAGTATTTTTGAGATAATCTAGTATGGTTGGATCTTATGCCAGGCTGTTTAAGACTTGCTTTCCCATGGCTTTTCAGCATTTTGTGAGGTGAATACAAAAACCTGCAGCTTCATTATGTTGCAGAGGTAAGTCCAAAATCTTTCAAATTCTACAAAGTTGGAAAAACCATGACAATGTCTCTGCTGTTGAAGGACAAATCCAGGTAGCTACAGAGGGCTTGTCACCAATAAGTAGCCCCCCTGTGGCTCTGGCTGTGACTTCATGAACATCCCTACACATGGCCCCATGTACTTCTTTACTGATAGTAGGTGATACGGGCAGAGGTAAATAAACTGAATGGAATGGAAGTCCATGGTTTCAGATAAAATCTTCATTTTGTTTGTTAGGTATTGAAATATTTCTATTTGTTAGTTAACTTCCTAGTGAAAAGAAAACTTTTTTAAAAGGGAGGAGGGAGGGCTGAGGACACTAATGAACCATTTTCAAACCAGTCTCTTACCTTTTTGTGTGTCATAGACTTCTTTGACTGTCTTGTGAAGCCTATGAACCCCATTTCAGAATACTGTTCTTAAATGTATAATATAAAACACATAGGATTACAAAAGAAATCATTTTTATTGAAATAAAGATGTAATTTTTTTCCCATCCAAATTTATAGACTCCTCCCACCCCCACCCCCCCCAGAAATCTATCCACAGTTCCCTGGTTAATTAAGAAGCCATGTTTTAGACCCTCTATACCATTAATTTAATTGTGGGTACTCTAAACGTGATGTCATTGCCTAGTGATCAACAAATTGGTATTCTACTGAAGGAATTAAACCATGCAACAATTGTACTTTGATTCTTTTGCCTTGACCCACATGTCTAAATAGCCTGTACAGTTTTGTATTGCATAGAGGTTCATAGGTTAACTAAGTCACATGAAAGATGAAGGAAGAAGAGGGGAAATTATAAGACTCATGTATCTAGGAAGTATGGAACTTCTGCTTGTGTTATAAAAAGGCAGGGTTGGTGAAAGAGGAAGTGAACAGTATAAGGTGGAAAAGAAAGTAAAGGAAGTTCTCCCTGCAAAAGCATGGGAAGCATGCCTGTCATTGCTTACTTAGTCTATTCAGAGAGACCCTGTGATCTGAAAAGATTGGACCAAAAAACTTTAAATTCCATATTATAAAAATGCAAACACTCCTGGGATATTCCACATTTTATCAGTTAAGAAAGGAGGGCTAATGCTAAGAGGAGAGATCGCCCCTCATGCCTTTCTTCTGAGCCCCCAAATTAATTCCTGTGTACTCTTACGGTCAAGAGCTTTGTCTTTTGCAACGTAATCCAGAAACTAGTGATTGACTCCAAAAGTCCATGACAAGAGACATAGTTAATAATTCTGTCACCAGTGGTAAATACCTGAAAATGCCTCTGGGGCATTGAAGCAGAGGGGAAGGCAGAGAGATCTTAGAAAGAGACTGTCAAGATACAATCCCATGTTAGGAAGACAGAGAACCAAGTTATGGCCCTCCATGAAGGAGGGAGGAGCCAGACCAGAGAGAATTTACCTTCGGTGTGGTTGCTGGGGTCAGGGAAGGGCAGAAACATGTCACCTGGTAGGTAATTATCCTTGCTAACTAGTTATGAAGCCAAGTTGTTTCTCTCTGCAAAAGTACAAATGCCAACATGCCTTCCAAATTTCAGTGTCCTGGGACAATGCTCTGATTGCCTTCCCTTAGTTACACCTCTGGTCCTCTAGTTTGTTCACTAACTTTTGAAGTATTCAAATTCATAGGAGTCATTTAATCCAAGGATACTCACCTAACAAGAATATAGAGGGGCTTTGGGATAAAGATTTAACATTTAAATAAAAATAAATTTAAATAAAATAAAGATTTAAAGATTTGCTTCTTTTAGGCTCTTTTACTTGCTAGGTTCCATGCTTTATATTCTGAGAGATAAGGATCAAAGAATTAATATGTAAAATAATTTTGAAAATATAGTCTGCCAAGCATATGTATGGTATAATTATTATTAATGCTAGTAGGATGGTTACATTTACTCTCCATACAATTACAGTATTAGGCACAGCATGAATGAGAGATATCTATAGTCTAAGAAATGCATGGCTTAAGGTAAAACGGAAAGAAGAAAAATATTCACAAGAGGGAGGCCCTAGGACAATACCTGTGTCCTCAGATACAAAGGTACTTAGTAAAATTTCTGTATAATGGGGGAAGAAACAAGACTAAATCCATATCACAGGCTATGTTGATTGGCTCCTGATATATCTAAATTTGTAAAATAATGGGCTATTATAATGTAGTTCTACTGAATTTTTAAATGGATAAAAATATTATTTTAAGTATTACATCATTACCAAAAGGCAGCAAAGTGTAATGGACAGAGGTCTGGCCTCAAAGTGAGGAATTCAATTCAGCAAACATTGATTAAGCACTATGCCTATGTGACCTTATACTACATCTGTGTGATCTTAGGCAAGTCACCTAGCCCTTCTATTCCCCAGATAACTCTCCAAGAGTACATCAGAGAAGGTTACTTGGAGTTCCAACACAGATGAAATCCCACTATGAATGAGAAACTATGCCTTCCACCAAAGTCCTACCAAAGTCTCACCAAAGCACAGAAGTTGCCAGTGGTCTGAAAGGTCACACCAGCCAAACACAAGCTCTGACAGGTCCTCCAAAGCTGAAGATGCCTTGAGTGTGAATTGGGTAATTCAGTGTGTATCTGTCTTCTAAGGATTCAACTAGTTAAATTCTGAATGAGTAGGATGTTGCCAATTTGTTGGCTATTGAGTAGTGAATTGGGGCACCCTAGTAACTCATAAAGTGTCAATGAAGTCATGGGTCTTTGAAAGTACAGGAACAGAGTAAACTACAAACCTCAACTTTTCATATCATAGAACCATAGATTTAGAGATGGGAGAGAATTAATTAATTAATTAATGGGAGCCCATGAAAGTCGAACCCCTTTATTTTATAGATAAGCAATGTGAGGCTCAGATAGGTTAAGTAAATCACACAACTAGCAAGGGTCTGAGGTGAAATCTGAGGTTTTCCTTCCTACCAATCACTTAGTGCTTTGTCCACTAGTCAGTCAGAAAGTCAGTAAGCATTTATTAAGTGCCTACTTTATGCCAGTCACTGAGTTAAATGTCTGGGATGCAAAGAAAGGCAAAGACAGTGCCGACCCTCAAGGAGCTCACAACCTAATGTCAGAGACAATGAGCAAATACATGCAAACAAGCTATATCAGGAAAAATAGGAAGTGATTAACTGAGGGAGGGCTCTAGAATTCTGAGGAATGGGGAAAAACATCCTGTGGAAGATAGGATTTTTGTTGGCACTTGAAGGAAGCCTGGAAGGTCAGTAATTGGAGTGGAGGAGGGAGAGCATTCCAGGCATGGGGGACAGCTAGAGAAAATGCTGGGAGCTAAGGGATGGAGAGTCATTCATTAAACAGTAAGGAAGCTATTTCATGTCGCCTAATCTAACCACTCCTCAGTATACAAAAATAGAGATTTTAGGTACAAGTCTAAAAGATTAACAATTATAATTGCCCCCAAATGAATTTAATTCCTTTACTTCCTATTTCTTAGACTACTACTCAATAAATTTTGGAGTTCCCTGACATTTATACTTGGTACCTTAGTAAAAGGCATCATGACATACTTTAGGCTTGATCAGTGGTTCCTCCTAAAACAGCAGTCAATAAATAAATGCTTCAAAATAAGTATTTCTTGGGGCAGCTAGGTGGGGCATTGAGTAAAGAGCTGGCCCGGAGTCAGGAGGACCTGAGATCGGTTCTGGCCTCAGACACTTAACACAAAAAAAACTAGACATGTAACCTTGGGCAAGTTACTTAACCCCAATTGCCCTCCAAAAGAAGAAAAAAAAAGTAAGCATTTCTTCTGTAATTTTACTGGACTTCCACAAAATTTGCTATAAAGGAAGAGATTAGAAAAATATACAGGGTATGAAAGTTTACACTTGCACTAAGATTTTTGGGACACCCTGAAAAATTGAACTTGAAGGTCCTGAAATCCAAAAACCATCAGAAATGTTATGAATGAGAGAAAATGTTGAGTAAATAGTACTTTTGCTCTGAAATTCAACTGCTTAGTTATAGTAAGATAGCTAACCTAACTAAGATTTTGAGAAGCATAAAAGGCTTAATGACAAACCACATGATAGATTATTTCAATTGATTTTAAAACTGATAAGAGCCGGAAACCAAAGTGGTAAAAGAAAGGAAATGTTGTTATGAATAGAATTTTAAAAAATAAAACCAGTAACATTAAAAGGTCCCAGTGGTCAGTTTTGAGATTTCTCTTTCTCTGAAAATAATAGAAGTCTTACACCCAGCAAACTGGCAAAAATAATTGAGAGTAACAAAATACAATGCTTGTGGGGTTGTGGAGATATCTACTCTTTTACTATTGGTGGAATGAATGGCAAACTCATCAAACCATTTTGGAGAGTAATCAATCTGGCAGCATGCCTGGCATGTAGGAAGCACTAAAGAAATTTTAGCAATGATGATGTAATGTTGATGAAGACAATGTTAAAACAAATCAAACCCTGTGACCCAATAATTCTTGGAAATCCTTGGAAATATACCTTAAAAGTGTTATCAGCAGCAACAAAAATAAAAAAGAGGTAATTGTTCAAAGATCTTCATAACAGCATTAAACATACCTACAAAAGACTCACCAAAACTAGAAATAGCCTAAATGCACAATGATAAGGGAAACAGACAAAATAAATTGTGTTACGCTAATATAATGGAATTTTGTTGTTGTTGAGTCATTTTTCAGTCATGTCAAACTCTTCGTGACTTCCTGTAGGGTTTTCTTGGCAAAGACACTGGAGTGGCTTGCCATTTCCTTTTCCAGCTCATTTTACAAACTGAGGTAAACAGGGTTAAGTGACTTACCCAGGGTCACACAGCAAGTCCAAGGCCAGATTTTAGCTCAGGAAGATGAGTCTTTCTATCCACTGTACCACCTATAATGCAATTAAAACAGATAAGAGAAATACAATGAATTATGTAGAAAATAATGCAAAGTGGAAAGGAAAAAGCAGAACTTGAAGAATGGAGTATGTACTAATTACATTACGATTAGGAGTATGGGGGAAAGTAAATGAGAATAAATGAACAAAGAATGCTGATGGGGATTTAGAGTGATTGAAGTAGTAGTACTATGATAAGTTCTTGTGTTGAGATTAATTAAGCAAAGTTTGTTGTTTGTATTGATCTTCAATGTTGTTTTAATCAAATACTTTTCACTCTTCCACCATAATGATTTGCAAAATAATTTTACTCTTGATTCAACAAATACCAGCTGGGGAGTTGCTGTTGTTCTGATAGTTGTTAGTTTTTTTCTAGGGGGAGGGAGAAGGTATTTTGTGCTTTTGACACAATCTTATCTAAAACTGCCCAAGTCTTGGAAAACTTGAGTTTTACTAGCAGGGGAACTGAAAAAGAAGTTCAAGGGTGAAGGCAGCAGCAGGAAGGCCTCCAGGAGGCTCCTGGGACTTCTCAGCTGCCACCTCACCTGCTCCAGCCGGGCCTCCACTCCCTGCCTGCACTGGAAAAAGAAAAAAGGTGACGAGGAGGGCCAGGATGTGGCTGGAGCTGCTGGCCCTGGTCCTGTTCCACATGTGGCTCAGTAAGGATCCGGGCCAGATGTGCTCAGCTGCCTCTTTAAGCCTTTCAAAGGATCCTTGGAGACCCTTCTATAGACCCACAGCAACTCTAATTGGGGTCTTGACCTGAACTGGGATCAAGAGGAAGGTGAACTGAACATTCCACAAACTCCACAAACATGAAATTGATGCCATTTTATTTCTCCTTTTGCATCTGGTTCCTTGAAAAAATGGAAAATGCCTTTGGTTCTCCACTTTCTGGTCTGGTTCCTTGGCCCAAAACAAACTTGATCGACCCAAGTCTAACAACACACAACTTATTTTGATTGTGATTCCAAAGAGAATTCAGCAAGCATATCTTTATTGCATTTATTAGCATGTCCTCTTTTAGAAGACTAATTGTGAGTGATTCTTCCAGTTAAATCCTGGGCCATTTAAATGAAAACAGCTGCAGGAGAGTGACTGGCCTACAGGCCTGCAAAACCTGAATGAAGTGGGAGAGGAGGGAAAGAGATGGGAGGGGGGGGGAGGTTAGAGAGAAAGTTTAGGTGCAAAGGTAGGGTTTTGTACTAGCTGAGTTTTTGTTTTTTGTCTTTTTGCTATAAGGTTTGCTTTGGCCTGTTCCAGAAAAAACAATAGAAGAGAGTGGCTGCTTTCAGAACCAAGCATGAGGAAGGTCGTATCCAATCAAGACATTGTGGCTCTTGGCAAATTAAGAAAGAAGTGAAACAATATTAAAATGATATGTTAACACTAGGACCTTTGCTGCTTAAAAATGGTTATGATACACTGAGATAAAATAGGGCCAACAAAGAATTGATGCTATCAAGTTAGGATATTATCAATTTCTTTTTGGCACTTGGAAGTTTTTTGTTTCTTTCCTCCAGGGAAGATGCATGATATGGTAGAGAGAGAGGCACTAGAAAGACCTGGGTTCGAGTCTCACTTCTGACACACATTGGTTGCATGTTGTGGCTTTTCAGTCATGTCTGACTCTTTGTTACCCTTTTTGGGGCAATATATACTAATATACAATATATACTAATTAGATACTTCTCCAGCTCATTTTACAGATGAGGAAACTGAGGCAAACAGGGTGAAGTGACTTGCCCAGGGTCACACAGATAATAAATGTCTGGGGCCAGATTTGAATTTGAGAAGATGAGTCTTCCTGACTCCAGGCCAGGTTCTTTATCCACTGAACCATCTAGCCACCCTATTGACTGTGGAACCCAGGGGCAAATCATAACCTCTCAATGCTTCAGGCAATGCTGTAAGACTCTAGGTTATAAAGAAGGTGCTGACTGATGAAGCAAGTTTCCTCACCTGAGAGTTCCCTGTATCGCTGAAATAACATATTTAGGCTCTATCCTCTTCTTTACTCTGGTTGGTATACTTTGGTTTATCTATGTTTGATAAACTAATTAACTCCTTTGGTCTGCTATTATAAGTCAGTCACCACATAAAGGGATAGTAATGCCTTTGATCTCACCATTACCCACAAGAATACCATTTCCACGATCAAGAATTTTGAAATTCCTTTATATTGCTATAATAGGGAATTGACTGATAAGGGCCCAGTCTTTGGATGACGTGTGGATTAGTCTTATCTTGTAGGATGTGCAGAGAATGAGCAATATTCTCTACCTGATGCCAGGTAGAGACATTTGGAGTCTTGGTGGATCTTCTTGTGGTTGTGGGAGACACAGAGTTCCAATGACTGGTACTGGCCCTATTTGGAAGGATATTTTTACTTCCATTCATGCTATATCTTCTCAGTAAATATCCTTTTGGAAAAGCCAACATGTCAACAATGCTCTGTTTGGCATCTAAAACCCTTCACAGTCTAATGCCAACCTACTTTTCCATCCTTGTTATACAGGGCTCCTGTTCACATACTCTCTAAACCAGCCAAACTATCCTTCTTGCTATTCCACATACATGGTGCTCATTCCCTCACTTCCATGCCTTTCTTTCATGCCTTGAATTTGATTCCTCCACTGCTCAGTATGCCTAGATTCCTTTAAAACTCAGCTCAAGTGCTGTGGTCTACATGAAGTCGTTCAGGATAACCCCCACCGCTAATGTAATTCTCCCATTGAATTAGCTCTTATTTATTTTTTATGTACTTATATATGGACATGTTGTCTTCCCCCAAAGAACATAAGCTACTTGAAGGCAGGGACTGTCTTTGTAGCCCTGGTCCCTAGCATAATTGCTGGCGTATAGTTGGTACTTAAAAAATATTGCTTATTGACTGATTCATGTTTAAAGATGATATTTTAACGGTAATTGCAACCAATGTTGTACAAGTGTAACCTGAAAATACTATTATATAGATCAGTAGTCCTTTCTATACTCTCCTCTGCCTTATGGCTACAGACATCTGGAATGTTTTGGTTTGTTTCAATCAGCTCTTAACTAATGGTCTTCATATCTTTCCTCAAGGAAAATTGTTTTGATTGGTTGAGGGCCTTGGCTATCCTGTGGGGCTTATATAAAACCAGGAAGCTGGTTGGGAATGGAAGATTCAAACATGTGGGAGTTTAAGGGTGGAATCCTCTCAGCCAAGCCCCTGAGAAAGAATTGCTTGGGGGTTGGGAAGGGGAAGAGAGAAGAGCTTTTCCTCCACCCCCATGGCCAGAGGAGTTTTGAAAGATCCAGAGGATTTTGGTTTTTTTCTTGGTATTCTAGCATCCCTGGAATAGCTGATGCCTGAGTTCCAGTACTCCAAGCCAAGGGAAACCTGGATGTGATGAGGAAGAATAGATTTAAGGCTCTGCAAGAAGCCCAGCAGAAAAAAAACACCCAAGGGGAACATCTTGAGTACTCTAGCAAGGAGACTTCTAGGAGCTGTGTTATCCGGTGTTCTCTAAACTCAAGCCCACTTCCCCCAGGAATCTGTATACACTGGTGGGAGAGATTATTACATATGTTTGGGGGGGGATGTTTTGTACCAATTCTTCTCTCTATTAATAAGATACTCCTTAATAAGAGTATCTTAATAAGATAATAAGATACTCCTTAATAAGAGTATCTTAATAAGATAATAAGATACTCCTTTCTTTGAATTTTATAAAGTGTGCTTTCAAGGGAAGTAGATGGCCATATGGTGAGTTTCTTAGCTATTTCTGGTAAATGAATCAGAAAAATAAATCAAAGAGGTGAGAACTATCCCAAAGTCTGCTTGGGCCCTTTGTGACATATAGTATCCTATAATACAAAAGTTGCAAGAAATGTGTATTTTATTGTCCATATAATGATAAGTCTTATGTGTCATAGTGAAAAACCAAAGTCTCTGATAGACAGTAACACACAAGGGTTGCCATTTTCAAACCATCCCTAGGGCACCCAGATCTTTGTGCTAGATCTGCGTAGGTACAGTGATCAGATCTAAACAGAGATGTTTTAAGAGACCCAGGGTCTACTAAGTCGCATGAATATCTAGCTAATAATCACATGACCCACATTCTAAGCATATGATTTTTGGTAATTAAAACATCCCATCAGTGGGCCATGCACTTAAGTGTTTTTTTCTAATGGTGGTTATGGATGATATTTTCCCAGGCCCTCCCTGACCAAGAACAGGCATTCTTAAACCATCTGGTCAGCATGGAAGAGGGCGGGAGGGGTGCGGTCTATGTCTGCAGAACAGACTTTCTCTGTCCACTCTCCTTAGTAGCAGATGGCTACTCTGTACTCACCCACTTCATACATCATGGCTGAGTGAGGCACTACCATTCACCATAGAAATCAATGGCATCTATCCTATGACCCCAGTAGACTAGAAATTCTGTATGTTTTTTTTTTTTTTAAGTAGATTTCCTGAGTACACCAGAGGAGAGGGGAAACTCAGGAGTAGTGTGGTGATAGAAGATGAGAGATGTGCTGCTGGGACAAGAGTGAGGCGTGAAACTTTCTTATTTAAAGTGAGCAAAATTCCATGGAGCTTTCTCAATGGAGAAGCATTTTCTCCTAGATGTGCTAGCTCTCTGACCTGTTTAACTCACTTGGTTCCCAAGTTCTTCCCTCTTAAAATGTTTTTCTTTTACTTTGTTTATATGAGACTGATATTCTGGGCAATGAGCCCAGTTTAATATAATCTTTACTGTTGTTACAGCATCCCCAATTCGACCAAGATGGTTATTAGCATTCTCCTCTGTTGTTTGAGACACCTTAGTACGGTAATTATATTATGTTCACACCTGTATTCACATAACCCCATCTAACCCCACCCAGCCCCACCCTTCCCCATTCTACTTTGTAGCTAGGGGGTTACACAGGCAGGTGCTCACTACACATAGATCCTGTATCAATTCATATATGACTGTACTGGCAGAAAATAACATGGAAAAAAGATTTGACAAGGTCCTACTCACCATCCTTGTAACTTTTTGGACTTTTTCCTGGTCACCACCACCCAATGGATATTGTCCCTCCTTATTAGAATGTAAGCTCCCTGGGGCAGGGTTGGGGAGAAGGTACAGTCTTTCCTTTTGTATCTGTATGTCTAGCACTCAACACAATGCTTGGTATATAATAAATGTTTAGTAATTTTTTTTATTCATTCATTCATTTATTCAGGCAAAAAGTTTAATTATTACAAGTGCTCCAGAGAAATTGGATACCTGAATTAACCTAATTGGGTATCTATATCTACCAAAGGAAATGGACAATCTAAAATTCAGTTGTATTTGCTTCTAACAAGCACCATGGGATGCTTTTGTAGCAAATCACTTAATTGTGTTTTACATAATTTTATATTTTAAATAATTAAAACCTTATATTTTATAATTTTTAAAATATGTACAATATAAGTGACAGAGAAGGGCAGATTAGGAGTATATTGGCAAATGAGAAGGAAAATGGCAACCTGAAATGGAAATCCTATTATAGGTAATTGGAAAGCAGATAATGGAGAGTTGACAATAATTATCAAATGAGATCAGAGATGTAGAGCAATTTTCTTACCTTAGAGTGCTGTATATCTCCATGATGATGGTAATGATGGTGGTGGTGAGTTGCTGTTTGTTTGTTGAGTTTTGGGGGTCTAAAACCATGATTTATGATCATGGATCCTTGGGCCTAGAGTGGGAAGGAACCTGTGAAGTTTTCTAATACAACTCCCTAATTTTGCAGATGAGATTTAACTGAAGCCTAAAAAAGTAGATTCATTTACTAAAGATCACACTAATAGTAGCAGACTTAGAACTGGAACTCAGGTTTTCTAACTTCAAATACAATGCCTTTCATTTTTTTGAGTTACTCCCTGTATGGAAACTTCTTCCCCTCACACAGATTGGCAAGCAGTCAGGAATTTGGGGTCTTAGAATGTTGCCTGGGGCACAAAGAGGTGAACACTGTTTGTCACAACTAATCCAATCCTGTCATTTTGTAGATTAAGAAAGTAAAGCCAAGAGAGGGGAAGTGACTGGGGTACAGTCATGTAGTTAGTCTATGTCAGAGGTTAAGACCCAAATCCATGTCTTCCTGACTGAGGACTCCACCACACTGCTTTCAGTGATGAGAATATGGAACTCAAAAAAGAGATGTCAGTTTGAAATCTGTTTGAATCCTCCGTGTGTATTTTAAAATTAAACTCCATACCTCATTTTCTTTGGGATTACGTCATACTAATAGTATAACTTTAAAATGCAGGTGTTGATAATGAGTGTAATAATAACACACTTCGGGGTGTGTGGTCATTAGCCAATAGACATTCATGTTTTGGCCTTGAGTCAAGGCCCAAGGTAAAGTTGAGAGCCTGGACCTGTCCACAAAATACTTGTATTGGCAGATAAGAGTTCCTACAGAATCCTAATCTACTGACAGTGTAATTTGCTAGAAAAACAAACAAAATATGTTAGATATTTAAATGCCCATCCAAGTATTTATCCACCAAATATTTAGACTGTGAGCTATTTAGACTTAGAGCCTAATCTTCCTGGGCACGTTGGACAGCACCAATAACCTTTCAGACCCCCCCAGATATATTCAAGAAACATTTGAGTGCCTACACTCTATGAGGCAATGTGTGAAGTTCTAGAGATAAAAAGGATAGGCATGAATTTGACCCTATCCTCAGGAAACTTAGAATCTGATAGACAAGAAAAAAATAGACATACTACGTGCATAGCTATGGCACAAGGGAAAGTATGACATCATTCAAATCAATAAACATTTATTGAGCACCTACTATATGCCAAGCTTATGCTAAGTGCTGGAAATGTGTAGAAGAGAGGACCGGGCAATAGGTGATGAAAAGTTATATCCCAATACATGAAGGAACTGGGATTTTTATCACTATAGGAACCCGCAGATTTTTTAAGTTGCCTTAGGCACATCAGAGACATACCCAGGACCACTGGGTATACCAGAGAAGGGTGTCTTGAACTTCATGATTCAAAGTCCAGCACTCTATCCACTGTGTCAAACTGCCCTCTAAATGAAAGAAATATTGTAGGGGGTTGATAGAGTGAACTTTTATTTGGCGGTTGTCATTCAGTGATTCATTCAACAGGCATTTATTAAGCACCTACTATGGGTCAAGCACTCTGACATGTTCTATGGATTGTGAAAACAAAAATGAAATAGCACCTGCCCTCAAGGAGCTTCCATTCTTTTGGGAGGAAAGCAGTATGTACCCAGAAAAGTTAATACAAAATAGATGCAAATACAAAGTAATTACTGAGGAGAGAAGTAAGCAACTGGGGGCATCAGAATAGGTTTCCTGAAGGAGCTGGTACTTGCTCTGAACTTTGAAGGAAGCTAGCAATTCTAGCAAATGGGAGTGAGGAGAGAGTTCATTCCAGGAGAGGGGGACAACAGAGGCAAGAGATAGGCTGACACATGTGAGGAACAGCAAGCAAGCCAGTTTGGCAGGAACCCTGTGTAATATGAAGTAAGCCTGAAAGGGAACCCTGTGTAAGATGAAAGTAAGCCTGAAAGGGTAGGCTGGTAAAGAGGACTTTAAGAGCCCAAACGAGGAGTTCCAATTTTATCTTACAGGCAAGAGGGAGTCACTGGGGCTTCCTGAGCATGACCAAGACTTATGCTTTAGAAATATATCCAGTGGTTGCTATCAGGAATAGCCCTTTGGGGGCTGAGACACCTTGAGAAAGTCCTGTTTCGAACTCAGAGACTTTGTGTCCTCATTTTGTAAAGCAGAGCTTGTAATACTTGTACTACCTACCAGACAGGTCATTACTGAGGAATGTACTTTGTAAATGTTAAAATGCTATAGAAATGTGAGATGTTTATTAGGTTATCATAAGGAGGCATAGAGAAGAGGGATGTAAGCTCTAGGTGCTAGAAATAGAAGAGTGATCGTGGAACATGCATGTGTGTCTCCTGGTAGGGGTGGGAGTTGAAATAAAGAACACACATTCCTGATGCAGAAATCAGGGACAGAGCAGAAAAGTAAAAAAGAAGATTCAATGAGATTCTAATGACTCTGAGGTAGGAGAAATGTTATTACTTAATGAAAGACTGTGATAATGTATCTCTAAATGCATTTACTTATTTATAGTAAACTTGATATTTATTTATCTCTGTGGTTTTTTTAATAGCTGCCTTTGATAGGTGAGCATTCACCTCATCTTGCAGGGAAACCAGGACACTCCATGTCATTTCCCAAGTATCTCCCCACCACACCATGGTGGTTTGTGCCCTGTCCCCCACCTTTCTAATTCCTATTGGTTTTCCCCATGAGAATGTAAGTTCTGTTGAGGGTATGAATTACTTCATTTCTTTGCATTTGTATACCCATTGCTTAGCACAGCACCTGGCATATTAAATGCTGATTATAAGCTTCACATGGGCAAGATCTGTCTCATCTAAACTTGGTAAGCGCTTGCCCAGTACACTGCACACAGTAAAAACTTAAAGTTTGTTAAATGTACAAATAGATGGACTAATTTTTTTCCTTTTTTTGTTATTATACTATAATAATTTTCATTTGAGTTTCCTTAACAGTTTACAGTTTCCTAGTCAATCTCTAGCTCTCAGATGGGTCCAAGATCAAGAATTACAAGATTTAGTGTTAGAAAGAATCTTAGAGATGGTCTGATTCAACCCTTTCATTTTGAGGGCAAGTAAACTCAAGCTGAATGAATTGCCCAAAATCATAGAGGCAGTAAGCGTCAGGCCCAGATCTGAACCCAGTTTCTCTAACAACAATTTATGTGCTTTCTCTGCTTTTCCACACTGCCTAAACCACCTTCATTTGATATAACCTTTGCGTCAGAGGCTCTCATGAGACACAAAGGGTCCAGGCACTTTTTGAGGGATTTCTCTTTTCCCCCAGAAAATCTGAAAAACTCATTATCTGATACCACCCAAGGAATTGTCACCAGGTCTCACTTGGAAGCACATAGTTTACAAGGTTCAAAGAGGGAAATCTTTATTGAGAGTTGAAGAAATCAAAACAGAGCTCACAATTGTGACTATTGAAAATAAAGGTATCTTCCAACGAGTGCTCCTCTCCCAGAGAGATCCTTATATGGGTCTCGGTCATTTACAATGACAAGGAAGCCGGGGTCCCAGCAGATGTTACCTGCTCCAGGTAAGTGGCTCCTCCTGTAGTTCTGAGAAGCACCTGCAGGTCAATTTCCTTCTCTGCATGGTTCCTCAAAGAGACTTCTCTGGTACGGTCACTGCAAACCACAGGGCTTCCCTATTTTGTTAGAACAGGTTCCCCACCCCCATTAACAAATATTTATTTTCTCCCCCTCTCCCAATTAAAAAAAAAGGGTTAAGGGGCGGCCAGGTGGCTCAGCGAGTAAGAGCACCGGCTCCAGTGTCGGGATGACCTGGAGATCGAATCCTGGCTCAGACACTTAGCACCCACCCAGAAACACCTGGCCGTGTAACCTTGAGCAAGTTACTTAACCCCAATTGTTTAGGGGCAGCCAGGTGGCTCAGCGAGTAAGAGCACCGGTTCCAGTGTCGGGATGACCTGGATCAAATCCGGGCTCAGATACTCAGCACCACACCCAGAAATCACTGGCCGGGTAACCTTGAGCAAGTTACTTAACCCCAATTGCTTAGGGGTGGCCAGGTGGCTCAGTGAGTAAGAGTACCGGCTCCAGTGTTGGGAACGACCTGGAAATTGAATCCCGGGCTCAGACACTCAGCACCACACCCAGAAATCACTGGCCGGGTAACCTTGAGCAAGTTACTTAACCCCGATTGCTTACAAAAAAAAAAAAAGAAAAATAAGGGTGGATGAGGAAAAAAAAACTTTGTAACAACTACAAGTAATCAAACAAAAAAATTCTGAAATTCTGTAAATATGTACGCCTCATGCTGAATCTTGAATCTATTACTTCTCCGTCTGTAGGTGGATTAGTATGCTTCAGAATTAATCTTTCGGGACCATGATTGGTCATTGCCTTGATCCGAGTTCTTATTAAGTCTTTCAGTGTTTTACAATGTTGTTGTTTTTCTATAAATTGTCCTTTTGTTTCTACTCGTATCACTCCATGTCAGCTCACAACTCTCTCTCCAGGTTTATGTAAACCTGTCTTTTTCATCATTTCTTACAGAATGATAGTATTCCATTACACACATATATCGTAATTTGTTCGACCATTCCAGAATTGATGGGCACTCCATTGCTTTTCAGTTTTTTGCCACTATAAATAATTGTGTATTCATGGATTCTTTAGAAATACAGGTTTTCCTGTATCACACTACCAACACAGTCCAGACAAGGAAGTGTTATTCATACAGCTTTTCCTCAGGATTCCTGTTGCTGTTGACCTCTCTGACCTCATCAAAATTTGACCTGGGATCATAAGTAATACCTTGCCCATCTGGTCTCCAAGTAGGTTTCCATCATCTCTCTCAAGTTCAGGTATTCAGGCATGATAACTATGATGAGTCCAAAGTCCCACGATATCTCTCACTCTGTCTGTCTGTCTGTCTGTTTCTGTCACCTACTTGGGCTCTGTTTCTCCTGAACTCCCCGCTTTCAACAAGGTAATCAAATTCTCCCCCATTGTCTCTCACCTGCCCACCAAATTTCCTTGGGACAACTGGTTGGGATTATTCAAATTACTATTAGGCTACTACCTAGAATGCCAGGGGTGGAGAGGAAAGGCAGAGGGAAGCTCCTCCCAGCCAGGAGTATGTTAGAGCTTCTGCTCTGCAGGATAAGCAAATACTTTGTTTTGTTGCTCAATTTTTTTTAAACCTCCAGGAAAAGAGAATCTATAGCTTCCCCTGGTAGACTATTCCAAGATTAAAGAATCCTCTATTCACCCCAATCTATGCAAATTATAATACCTGCTATGAATATTTTAATTCAAAACAATTTCTCCTAATTATATTGAATTTTCAAAGTGGGATACATGAAGATCACCTGTTCCTTTGGCAAATAGAAAAATAAAGACAAGAGAGGATATTTTTCTAGACAAATGCTTCGAAGGGGTCACTGCCAGAGCTGAAGGCTTTGAAGTCTCAGTTTTACTCCCAGATCACATTACATTCTCTTACCTTTTTCTCCACAATAATTATAGGTGATATTTGTAGACTGAAAGTGCTTTACATTTATATCATTTGATCCTCACAGCAACTCTGTGAGGTAGGTGCTATTTTATGTCTGTTTTATAGATGAGAAAACTGAAGCTGAGAGAGGTCAAGTGACTTATCCTAAGTCACATAGCTGGTAAATGTCTGAGCCAGAATTGAGACTCAGGTCTTCCTGCCTCCAAGCCCTGAACTCCACTCACTGTCACCCAATTGCTTAGATTTCAGTAGAACATAAAATCCTAGAGGACAGGAGTTGCTCGGTTTTGTGGTTTTTTTTAATCTTTGTAGTCCTTGCATAGCACCCAGTACATAGTTGGAACTTAATTTCTTCTTCTTTTTCTTGAACTCTTGACTCTTCAGCTACAGGAAAAAATCCATTCCAAAATAATATGGTATATGAAATGATGTAGTAGAAACTTGGGTTATATAGGCTCAGTTTGTCTTCAGCTAGCTGCAGAAATAAGTTAGTTCACATTTCTGAGCCCAGGTTTCATGATCAGTTTAATAAGATCCTTCTCAGCTCCAAAATTCCACCATTAAGTTCATTAATGAACTTCCTGTAACTGCACTTTCCTACTAAACTTGCTTGCTTTTCTAATCTCTGCTTTGAACTACCAAACCATCATAAATTTCATCCCACTCATCTACAATCCTTCCCCAAAACCAATTCCTCTCAAATGGATTAAATGAATTTCTTCTTTGAGTTTTATATTTGATATTTTTTCTCTCATATGTGTTCTATTATTATGACTCAGACTTTAAGGCTCTGATTGAAGGTAAAGATAACCGGCATGGTGGATAAAAAGTGTGGAAATTGATCTAGATGGATTAATCAGACTTTCAGGATTGTGCAAATGCTCATTTCAAATGACTACTTCATTTGTAAGATGGCTTAATTTTGTTTTGTAGTAAGCTTAATTGTGAACTAGTTAGCATATAGTCTGCTAAATTCTAACCTTCCTGGCTCATAGTCTGGTTGGTTTTATTGAATTGGCTTGAAATCCTAGAAGCAGTGCGTTGGAAAGATCTCAGTGCCTTCTTATTCCAACCCATAACCACCAATCCCCTCAATAACATCCCCATGAAGTGGTCAGTGGTTTGCACCCTACAGAGAGCAGAATATCTATAAATGTGACTGGGATATTAAATTGTGAGAAGCAGCTTGGTTTAGTGAATAAGCATGCTGGAATTGGAGTAGGAAAAACCTGCCTTCAAATTTTGCCTCAGGGATTCTCAGTTTCATGTTCCATCCTCTTTTTCTGTTCTACTTTGTCTGTGGAAATGCTTTATTTATTTGGATTTTGTGAAGTTCACAATTTTTTTAATGCCTTTTCTCACACTTCTTGCTATTGAGTCATTTCTCCATGACCCCATTTGGGGTTTTCTTGGCAAAGATGCTGGAGTGGTTTGCCATTTCCTTCTCCAGATCATTTTACAGATGAGGAAACTGAGGCAAAAAGGGTTAAATTACTTGCCCAGGGTCACACAGCTAAGTGTCTGAGGCCAGATTTGAATTCAGGAAGATGAGTATTCTTGACTCCAGATATGGCTCCCTGTCCACTGATCCACCTAGATGCCCTCTCTGAAGTTAATTCAGTATAATTCAATATACAACATTGCCTCTTGACAATTATTACTATGAAATATTAAACAAATGTGAATTTTTGCAAGATGTGTATTTTTTTGTTTATTAAATCAACAACTTCTCATCACTCCTTCAACAACCATCAGACTGGACACCATGACCTGAAGGGGCTTCTGCCCTAGGGCCCCACTTTTCTAATTGGTGACTATAATCTCACAGACCACTGTTTTTTGAGAGGTCCAGTCATGCTTTATTTCACTCCCTCCTTTCCAGCTACTTCCTCACCAATTAAATGCCCAGCTTATGTATCCTTCCCTCCTCCACTTCCAGTTCTGGAACTATGACCTATGATAAATCAGCTCAGTCAGTCAGTCAACAACCACTTATTAATGGCTTCCTACATACCAAGCACAGTACTCTGCCATTGTCCTTGGATGGGGTGTGTCAATCTATTCCTTTATGGCCCTTGATCATCATCTGGGTAACTTTCCATCCCAGTAACCCTCCCTGACCAACACTCCCCTAGGTATTAAGGTAAGTTCTTTGAGGGCTGAGACTGTCCCTGAGTTAGCATAGTACTTTGCACATAATAAAAAATTATTTTTCATTCATCCATTTAACTATTTGAATGGCCCCTCCTGGCCTTGTTCCTGACCTTCTGGACTTCAAAATCACATCTCTGGGGCTGTCTCATCCAGGAACTTGCCTCAGCACCTGGGGACTTGGATGGTTCCTGAAGCCTACTCACCAACAACATCCCTCCATAAGTCCCACCCCGCCCATCCCTTTCTCTTATTGGCCAAATAGTTCCTCCTGGCACCTCCATTTTGTGAAGGAGCCCCTCCTTGCCCTGTTTCTGACTTTATGGACTTCGAAATCATTCCCCCATGTTAGACACTCCCCCACACTTTTTATGTGTTGTCTTCTACCATTAGAATGTAAGCTTTTTGAGGGAAGAAACTCTTTTTGTTTGGATTTGTATTCTCAGCACTTATCACATTGCCTGACACATGGTAAGCACTTAATAAATGCTCATTTCCTTCCTTTTTCCTTCCTACTTAAATACCTACTATGCGCAATACATTGAGCTAGATGCAGTGAGGATTCAAAGAATGAGACTTCATCCCTTCTTTCCAACTTTAAGGAATCTGCTAGTATTTTGCTGGGTTTTGCCCATTTATGAAGACTAGGGCAAAACCTGAAACCAGAGCCACAGAAAAAATATGCCAACATCATCATTAAAAAGAGGCCATTATCGGGTGGTTAGGCGGAGCAGCGGCCCTGGAGTCAGGAGGACCTGAGTTCAAATTCGGCATGAGACACTTAACACTTACTAGCCGTGTGACCTTGGGCAAGGTACTTTACTCCAATTGCCCTGCCCTCCTCCCTCCAAAAAAAAAGAACAAAAATAAAAAGAGGCAATTATTAAATTTTCAAGTCTTTAATGGCCACCACATCATTGAACAGATGTAGATGTAGATGTTCCTTCTAACTCCCAGATATCTTGACTTGTTCTTATTTTTCAGCTCTGAGCCCTTTGAGTAAGGGAGGGGAAAAGCACCTCATTTCTAATCTTCACAAAGAATAAAGGGATCAGACACTACTACTGTTGCTGACTCCATTCTCAATAATAAATGCATCTTAGCTACTTGCAAGTTGTATACCTTTTCCAACTAAGTGTACAGAGATGACGGTACAGATAATTTTACATAAAGTTCATCCTGTTGCATAGTTTTAGGAAATGATTTGGGGTAAGGTGCAAAGTATAGGTGTGCAGCAAAATATGAACACTTGAACTTAAACATCTTATTGTTAAAAAAGACATTTATAATCCAAATTTTTTCCAATTTTCCTGATTTGGGGAGCCAAAGACATCCTTTGTGGGAAAGTGAGGGAAGTAGTTACTACTCTCTTTACCCAAGGTCACATGAAGCCATCTTTGATCACTTCTTCTACCTACCATGTACTGCAAGGGTATTTAATATTTTGGGGATCATAGTCCCCTTTGTAGTCTGGTGAAATTTATGGATTCAATCTCAGAATAATGTTTTTAAGTGCATAAAATAAAATACCTTGCACTACAAAGAAAACCAGTTATATTGAAATACAATTATCTAAATACAAAAAAAAAGTTCTTGGCCCTTAGATTAAGAACCTCTGCTTTAATGTGTTCCTTAACTGAATGAATGACTATCTCACTGAGCAAAATATCCTTCAAAGGAAAACCCTTCTTCTTGGCAAAAGTTGCTGCTGTTCAGTCATGTCTGACTTCATAACACTGTGAACCATACCATCCATGGAGTTTTCTTGGCAAAGATACTGGAATGGTTCACCATTTCCTTCTCCAGTGGATTAAGGCAAACAGAGGTTAAGTGACTTGCCAAAGGTTACATGGCTAGTAAAAGTCTGGTGGTGGATTTAAATTCAGTTTTTCCTGACTCTAGGCCCAAAACTTTATTTACTGAGCCATCTAGCTGCCCCAACGCAGAAGCTGAGTAGTCATTGCTGTTGACTCTTTGTGACTCCATCTGGAATTTTCTTGGCAAAGACACTGTAGTGGTTTGCCATTTCCTTCTCCAAATCATTTTACAGATGAGGAAACTGAGGCAAACAGGGTGAAGTGACTTCCCAGGATCACACTACTAGTAAATATCTGAAGTCGGATTTGAATTTGCATCCTCCTGCCTCTAGTCCCTGTAATATAGCCTCTGCACCACCTACCTGCCCCTGCATAGCCAATAAATAGGCCAATTCTTAGGCAACTTGTATTTGGCTGGGAAGTTTCCTTTGAAAAAAATTTCAAAAATGCCCATCCTTTTGAGAAAATGCTGCTAATGACTCCCAAACTCCATAGGCAGTATAGTCCATGGAGGTCACAAAAGTGGGACATGATTGAGTAACAACTACTTCTGCCAAGAGAAAGGGTTTTCCTTTTGTGCTTTGAAGGATATTTTGCTTATAGAGATACTCATTTGTTCATTAGCGGCTGCTAATGCCTTAGCTAATTATGATTTGTCAGAGAGATGCACGGGGAAGGAGGTGAGCTTGAAGAAACCAAAGGAAAGATGACCACACCCTTGGGTCACACCCTGCATCTTTCTTTCCCTGTACCAACCACTGTCTCTATAGGGTATCAGGCTTTTAGGATTGAGACCTACCTGAATATTATTTAGATAAAGTTGTATAAAACCACTGGTAGTACTTGTTAGTTGTACAGCCTTGGTTAAGTTATTTAACCCTTCTAGAGCTCAGTTTCTTCTACAAAATGGGAGTATTGAACTAGAGTGACTGCAAAGGTCCCTTCCAACCCTGTAATTCTAGAGTTTTTAGGATTCAAAGGGATCCAAAGCATTGGATGAGTTCCCGAATTTTTGGGTTCATAATCTGACTCTACAATTTATCACCTCTAAGGGTGACTTTGGGCAAATCCCTTAACCTCCCTCGGTTTTCTTTTCTTTAAAAGGATGTTGAATGAGACAGCACCTTAAGTCTTCCATTTCTAAATTGATAATATTGACAAGATGCCAAAATATACCAACATCTACACTGAAGACCTGTGAAAGTATGAGAGTTTAAAATGGAATTGGATGCTAGAACCACACAATCACAGAATACAAGAGTTGGAAGACACTTCAGAAGGCATCTGGCCTAGAACAAACACCAAAGGAATCCCCACTATCACAGACCAGACATGGAGTCATCCTACCTCTTCTTGAAGACTCCCAAGAAAGGGGAAACCACCACCTAGTCTATTTTTGGATCACTCTGATTGGTAGGAAGTTTTTCTCCATGTTAAGTCTAAATTTGCTTCTTTGTAACTCCCATCCATTGCTGCCATGACCAAACAAAACAAGTTAAATCCCTTACCCATAGAACAATCCTTCAAATACCTGAACATGGTTATCATGACCCTCTTGAATGTTCTGTTTTCCAAGCTAAGATCCCAAGTTCCTCCAGTCCATCATCATACAACATGAACTCAAGGCCCCCTCACCATCCTCGTTGCCCTCATGTGTTTATGCTCTAGTTTATTCATGACTTCTTAAACCTTGATTGAACTGAACACAATATTCCAGATGACATCTGACAAAGGAAGTGAGATGATCGATTTCCTCTTCCTGGAAACTACCTCCCTTTTAATGTAGCCCAAGATTATCTTCACTTCTCTGGCTATCAAACCAAACAGCTAACCAATATTGGGTTTGAAGTTCACTGAACTGACCGTATCTTTTTCAGAACAACTTTTAAAGATGCATATCTCTCACACCCTATATTTGAGAAGTTTTTTTTTCTTGTCCCCAAGTGTAAGAATTCACACTTATCTCCATTCAGTTTCACCTTATTAGATTCAAGCCTGATGCTCTAGCTTGTTAAGATCCTTTTGGATCCCTCTCTATCTTAGCTACACCTCCCAACTTTGTATGATTTATGTGTATGAGTGTACCAAAATTATCAATAAAAATGTTAAATACTACCGGGTCAAGTATAGAATCCTAAGGTCCTTCTGTGGAAAATCTAATGATCTTTTCAATTTATGTCAGCCCATGTCAAATATCATGTACTCTAAGGCTAGTTTTTCTAACAAAGTTCAAAAAGAACTGGACATGCCAGGCTTACCTCGCCAGCCTAAAGACCTCCAAGAGGCCCAAGTTTTAGTCTGGGTCCCCATCTGCCTACAAGGCTGTTTTCACAAAGAAAGCATTCCAAATTGCTTAGTAGGTGCTGGCTCATTACAACCAATTACCTGCCTGCTAAAAGAATAGGCTCTGCCAAACAAGCATCTCTTAAGGGGCTTGGGGACAGCCTTGTGAGACAAAGTATGTAAGGTTCTCATGATACCATCTTTCAAAACTCGAAAGAAGATTGGATTTGACTCCAACAAAAACCCACCATAAAAAGGTGAGAATATATTTATAAGCATTTTCTGTTGACCAGCAAGTCCACCTAAAACAGGGAGTGGTTAATACCAATAGGTATGATATATGCCATTAGCAATTCAAGAAAGCAATATGGGAAGTCAATACCAGGTCAGATGCCCCATAGCTTTATTATACCCAGCATGTCAATTAGCCTCATGATGGTGACAAATAAAATGAGTGATACCAAGAGCAAGGCTGACACACCCAGTGTTACTGTTGAAAAAGTTTTGTCACATCTGTAGATTCTTTGGTATTATAGAAGTAAAAGAAATGATAGTCAGGAGGTATAAACGGAATGCAATTCAGTTCAAAATTCATTTATTAAATGTCCATATGTCAGACACTATGCTAGGCACAGGTAATAGGAAAACAAAAATAAAATAACCCTGTGCTTAAGGAATTTACATTCTACTTGGGTGGGGTGGGGTGGAGTAAGGGAGAACAGGTTACAATATGTGTACATTAGTTAATACAATGTAATAAATAGTCTTTCAAAAGGGAGAGAAGACAAACTAACAATTCTGGAAATAAAAATGGCTATGGATTCCATTCTCCACTTTTTAGAAATTAGCAAAAAACTATCAGTGAAGGAAAAACTTAAACAAAATGTGAATATAGTATAGGAAAAAGTATTGCTCTCAATTTAATGAAAATTGGTGGCCTTAATTTTAAATGAAACAATGCTCTTAATTGACCCCATGATATCCATTTTTATGTATGCCTCAAAACCAGGGAGGTAACTTTATATACCAATAACCCGGACTAATAAAATTGTTCAGTCTTCTACTGTGATCTTTATATGGATGAAATTGTGCCAGAGAAGGCATTTAGTGGCCATGAATGCTGACAAGACTGCTATCCTGCATACACAGCTCTCTCCGTTGCCTGAGGGCAGACCTCAGGGCCTAGGAATGAATCCCCATGGAAATCTGATCCCTTTAGTAGATCTGTTTGGACTTACACTCACACTATATGAGCATCTCTATGCCCAAGAGTGTAGCTTCAATTGGCAGAAAAGGGACCTGCTTCCTGGGTAACCAAGGAATACCTTTGAGAGTAGAGAAGGGGAAAGTATTCCCAAATAATGGCATCTAATTGAATCCTGTAGTAGATAGGAGACATGAGAGTAGAATAAGAACCTCTCATCATTTGGTAAGTAGGAAAGAGTCCAGAAGCCACAGGGCAAATTGGCTTTAAAAATATAGGAGTGCAGGGAGCTTTACTCAGTAGCAATTCATCTGTCTTCAAGCAAATGTCATGTGCCCTGTGGGAAGTCACAAATATTAATGAAACAAAGCTGAATTAGACTGGGCAAACTGTACCTAGTACAATCCATTAGGATAGAGGAATTGTATCAAAAACACACATTCAATTTTTGACATAACAGTGTGGTAGTACATTGAGGTTTCATATTTTAAGGCTACCAAAGCGATCACTTGAAGCTTTTTCTATTGACTATGGCCTTGGAAATGTAGCCTTCTCTCTTAATTTCTGCATCCCTTCTTTTTCTTGTTAAGTTGTTCTCCAGCTAGTCTTTGAAATAAACACTGCTTTGCTGCAAATAGTGACAGTATGGATGAATAGGGGTGAAAGCTACAGAGGGCTGGGAATTGAAAATAGATAGACTTTAGCCAAATCAGGAGATATGTTGTGATGAGTTTCCTAGAATCTGGTTAATTCTATATAGCCACCTGAGGTTACCCACCCAGGGCCTTCAGCCTGGCTCTTTCCAGGAGGGCTATACTTTACAACAAACAAACAAACAAAAACCTTAATAAAAATTTCAGACTGCTTTTATTTTTGGTCCAGGTCATCACTCTCTCCGTTGTTGTTTGAGTACTATCTGTCCCAGTCCCTAGCTGCTATTCCTGGTCTAGTCTGAATTCCCAGCTGACCATCTTGGTCTCCTCCAGTGCCTAGGTACTCCTGAATTAAAAATGTCTTCTTTGTTAGCTCATTATATCTAGGCACCTGGATGCAATTTGATCTATTATTCTCTCAGAACTCAGAACCTTGTGTCTCTCCTGAAGGGATCAGATGCTGCCTCTTATTTATCCATGAACAATTAGGCCTTCACAATTAACCTGTTCTAATAATTATAAACACTACTAGGACCAAAAGGCTGGGGCACTGTGCCTAATTCCTTTGAGTAAGGGGCACATCTGCTGTGGACCCAAGCAGAGATCAGCTTCAGTTCTGAGAGAAGTTGGTTGCTACTGATTAGCTCCCTTTTTCTACACTCTTTTGACTCAAACCTCCACCCTGGTGTTCTGGAAAGAAAATGCTTAAGACTAATGTCTAACATCTCCCCAGATGTATAATATAAATAAATTATGGTCTTTGTATTTATTTCCTACACACAGGCAAAAATGCTAAACACAAAACACCCAGAAGTATGAACTGACAGAAAGACAAAATAGGATTTAGTAACTTAATTTATAACTACTGTTATATTCTCCTGGGAAGTTGATACTTAAACAACATCAAAACATAAAACAGCTTTTTAGGCCTCCTGAATAGTCAGCATTACATTTTATCTCAGCTTTGCACTGTCCCTTCAAAGTCCAAACACCTCTTCTTCAGTTGGAAGTTCAGTTAGAGAGAGATTGATTTCAACCTGAGGTATATGGTCAATGATTTCAGCATTGGTTGATGATGATATGTTGAGAACACTATGGAATTGTTCAGCCCATCCCTCCAGAATTATGTCCTTATCACTGACCAATGTGGCTTCCATGCTCTCATCTCAATGTGCTGAGTAGCTGACATGCATCATAAGTTTTTGTTCCACAAATAGTCTTCAGGGTATTGTAGAAGTGCTTTTGGATTGTGGTTATAGGCATAAAACTGAATCTCATCTCTTCTTACTGACCAAGAATCCTGCATTGCATTTTGTGTTTGGTAGAATTAAACACTGCCTTCTTAAAGAGGGATGAACTGTCCTGCTGGTAAATCCTGTGGAGTTCTCATTTTTCATTTAGCAGCTTCTGAATTTCTCCACCATTTTCAACAAACCAATCCTAATGTTTGCAAGTGTTCTGCCCTGATGAGCAAAAGTGGTATTATATACCAAATCTCTGAAAGCTGCCCACTCCTTTTCTGCTTCACTGTTGCAAACTTTGTCCTGACTCAGCTTTCTCTCCAAGTTAGCAATTAACTGTTCACAAATGGAAAATTGCTCTAATCTATTGACACTGAGTCTTCTGACAGTCATCTTGCCCTGTTACTACTATTTTTGTTGAATGTAGATGTTTGGTTTGGAGAGGATAAGTCTATGATTGGTCCAGCACTTTGTGCCATGCATTATCCTCATCACTCTCACATTCTGCCTATCTAATTGCTGTGATTGCTGTGAGGGTGAATCCATGGCATTTTGTTGCATTTAGATAAATGGAAATTATTGGTGATGAGAAAGTCATGAGATATATAAGTCATATAAGTGACTATTGCTGTTGCTGTTGCTGTTTCTGACTCCTTTCTTTCTAGAGGAACAATGCCATGTCTGATAGTCTATGCCTACTCAGGCATTGAAGTCACCCAGAATTACAATTTTGTCCTCTTCTGGCATTATTCATCATTAATGATGAGGGACTCCAAGTCTTCATAAAATTTTTCTTTAACCTCATCAGGGTTGATCATGGTGGGAGCATAGGCACTGATGATGGCAGAACTTTTCTACATGTTGCATCGACATGAGTGTGTCATTCACTCCATTTAGGAAGCACACAAGCTTGCTAACTAGATTAGATCTGATTGTGAAACCTATGTCAGCTTCATGGTACTCCTCATCACACTGGTCACTCCAGAAAAACATGCATCCAGTGCCAACTTCAATAAGCTGGCCTTCATTTGCCAGCCTTGTTTCTCTAGGGTTGCTATTTGGATGCAGTACCCACTGAGTTCTCTCACAACAAGAGCTGTTCATCTTATAGGTCTACTGGATTTTGTGTTGTCCATAAATATGAACACATTCCATGTGCCAATAGTGAATAGAATCATCTTTGTAAGTTTTTGTACATTGTTTTTGTGTATGTTTTGACCACAGGATGGGATTGCCACCTGCCACATAAGCAGGCCGGGGTTGGGTGAAGCAGACAATCTTTAGTGCACCTTTTTCTAGCCCCTTCCTCAGATACTCAAAGAGTTGTCAAATCTCACTATTGCTTCAGTCAAGTGAGAAGATTACCCTACATACAACAGTTCCCAGTGTATCCACACCTGCTGCTTTATCACTCACCCATCACCATAGGACTTCAAGGTAGGTAAAATAGTAATATAGTAAAATAATAACATATCAAAATGATAAAATAGTTAAATTACAAAATAGTGGATGATAGATAATGTCTTGACTTGCTTATTAATTGGATTTAAGTGAGGCAGAGTTGCATGAAGTCATCAACCTCTCTCTTCCACAGTCATTAAAGGCCAGTGACAAGATGAAAGTTAAGATGACTGGCAATGGTCTAGGATCCAGTGGATGACCTTGGCATCTTTGATGTCTGACCATGTTCCAAGTACTCCACAGCACCTATTTCTGCCACTTTCATGGCCCATTGGAACAAATTGCTCTTATCCCCCCCATTTCACCAGGGGATGGATGTTTTCACACTTAAGGAAGACATCTCTGTAACACACCAAAGAGGTTTGAGGCCTATCAGTTACCCTCAACCTGGTTTAGCTCCTCTTGCCTGGATAGTTTTACTGGGGTGGGGCTGCTGTGCATGCTACAGCTTTTTGAAGCCACAGGTGAGAGTTTGGGTGAGAGGTGGACACCGAACGTAGATGTGCAGCCCTGAAAAAGGGCTCAGCAAACCTTCCAGAAGTACTAATCCTCCATGAATACCCCATATACCCCCATTTAATTCAATAAAAATTTATTAAATACCTACAATGTTCCAGGCATTGTACTGGCACCAGGAATTCAAAAACAAACACCAAATAATCTGCCCTCAATATAGCTTACAATCTACAAGGGGGAAAAAGTCTTCTCATCCTTTGCATTATGTTTTGTTTTGTTTTCTTCTACATGTATTAATCATATTAATTTCTTACAATGATGTAATATTCAATCATATTCATATGTTACAATTTGTTTAGTTATTCCTTAATTGATGGACATCTGCTTTGTTTCAAGCTGTTTGCTACTAAAACATTCTGCTATAAATATGATGATCCATATAGGACCTTTCTTTCTATCCCTGATCTCCAAATGATATATTCTTAAGAGCAGAATCTGTGGGCCAAAGGATATGGACATTTTAGTCACTTTCTTAGCATAATTCCGAATTGATTTCCAGAATGGTTAGACAAAGTCACAGCACCACCATCAGTAAATTGGTGTGCTTGTCTTTCCATAGCGCTTCCAATATTGACTGTTCCTATCTTTTATTATTATTGCAAATTACCTGGATGTATATTAGAACCTTAAAGTTGTTTTGATTCACATTTATTTTATTATTAGTGATTCAGATAATTCTTTCAGAATCAGATGTCTCTATGAGCAAATAACAATATCAAGTTAAAGAAAAAATAAAGATCAGAAGAGATCATGCATTTACAACAACTCCAACCTAATCTAGTCAAACAAGTAGATGACTCTGAAAAAAAGAAAGGAAGGAAGGAAGGAAGGAAGGAAGGAAGGAAGGAAGGAAGGAAGGAAGGAAGGAAGGAAGGAAGGAAGGAAGGAAAGAAGGAAGGAAGGAAGGAAGAAAGGAAGGAAGGGAGGAAGGAAGGAAGGAAGGGACAGAGAGACAGAAAGAGAAAGTCAAATACATTGGCTCTATTTGCCAACACTTCCTACAAATATTTAACCAATTTATAACAGATGCCAGAGCAAGGAGGCCGAAAGAACCCAGGAGTCAGCTCAGGTAATACTTGTTCTCCTTAACAAGCAAAGATCACACACTGATTTAGAGTACATACTCATTTGCAAAACACTATAGAAGAGAATGGTGCAAGATTATAAGGATACTTCATAAAAAAGAGTAAAAAGTAGTAGACAGAAAAAAAAATTAGTCTATAGAAAGTTATCTTAAGATCCAGCTAGATCATCTTAAGAGAACTGATAGATGAAACTGAACAAAGGGGAAAAATACATAAATTTTTTTTAAATTACTGGTGTTTTTTATTGTAATCTACTTTTATCAATTACAATAATACAGAAAATAAGATCCCACTGTATATTTTGTCTTTATTATTTTTTTGAATTGACAAAGCAAAATGCAGTCTTAAAAATCATCTTCAGACAGGGTGTTTCACATGTATGTATTAAGGAGATACAAGATCCCTTATAAGCAGAAGTCACTTTCTTCAATGATCCTGTCATCAAGTGAAACACAAAACAGATCAACATAAACTTGCCAAATGTGTTTGCTTCTGGAAAAGAGTAAGTTTTCTTCAGAATTCAAATAAAAGAGGGATTCCCTATGAATGGCCAGGTCTTTCAGATGTTCTTGTTTATAGATGATGTTGTGATGGTTTTATCCATACTCAGGATACTACAGAAGTTCCTCAACAAGACACATGACCATACAGACAAGATCAGCCAAAGGAAAATTGTTGTTCATCCTTCATTCTTGAAGATTAATGACATCAGTGGGATAATGTTTTAACTTGCAAGTGAACTGGATTTAAGTGAGGCGGAACTGCGCAAAATTATCAGCCTCATTCTCCTCCAGAGTGAGCGGAGTCCAGTGGCAAGACATAAGTTAAGAAAACTGGCAATGGCTCAGGTCAAAAGAAAAACAGAATGAATAAAGAATTCTACTGCCTAGTTGCCTACACTAGGATATGCAGTTTGATAGGTTACTTCAATATGTTAGTTCAATCAGCTAGTGCATATAATTGGAACAGGCGCTAAAGATGGACAGTGAGTTGGGCCCAGAATTTAACAGGTAGAAGGGAGAAAACTGGATTTTATTTGGAAAATTGCACAGCACTTTCAATAAGCCCAAGCTGCTCTGGGACACAAAGCCCACTATTTTAGCACCTCTATTATCCCAGTGATGTTATATGGTTGCAATAATGGAACGCTCCGACATCTAAAACAAAACAAAACAAAAAAGGCAGCTGTACCAAAGGGCAGTGGAAACATGCTTGGTTGGCTTATGGAGGCTGTAACATATTAACCATGGTAATTTGTATGTACAATGTGGCATGAAAAATGAAATTCAGGAAATATATCATTAGAAAAAGTAAGTGGGCCAGGAAGTAAGTATGAGAAGGAAGGATAGCAAATGGACATCCCTACTGTTACAATGGTATGTGCAAAGTATTAAGTAACACCTCCAGTATATTGGATAGATAGATAGATACTCTATGGAATATTTATGGGAGGACATGGACAAGAACTGCAAAGGATATGGAACTGCTGGGCTGCTCTCTTCAGTGTTAGACAGTCTCTACAGATCCATTGATGTAGTGATATGTACCTAGGCTATTTGGTGGGAGACTGTCAGTAAAGTACCTCCATGTTAGGCTTCTAATTGAAATTTAAAAAAGAAAAAAACAACTTTACAAAGTACATCATTCTCTAGGGTCAAATTGAACCTCAGTCAATCCTCTACCAACCAGCTACCTGCAAGTGCAAACACGGACACCTGTGCATCTACTTATGATATATATTACTGTAGGCAGCTAGGTGGGGCAGTGGATAAAGCTCTAGGCCTGGAATCAGGAAGACTTGACTTCAAATCTAGACTCAGATCCTTCCTAGCTGTGTGACCCTGGGCAAGTCACTAAACCCCTATTTGCCTCAGTTTCCTTGTCTGTAAAATGGGCATAACAATAGCACCTATTTCTCAGGGCTGTGGTAAGGATCAAATGAGATAATAACTGTAAAGCCCTGAAGCATGGTCCCTAGCTGGTAGTGAGGGAATTAAGGTGATTAGGACAGCAAGTGGTTAATTGTGAGTGAACCACAGTAACTCCATCTTGTGACTCAATTCTGGAGCTAGCTCAGTTTCCTTTCTATTCAATTATGGGTCTAGTTCAACTTCTGTCTTGTTGGAAAACTCTTCTCAATTGCAGGAATTGGGAGAAAACCTTATTGTATTGTTTGGACCTAGGCCTGTGTGGTGGGGAAACTGGCCCACTGTTTGGAGACCCTTAACTAAAAGCCTAGGTTACACGGACCAGACACCCAGTCAGATCCAAAGATTGATGCAAGGAGTTTTCTCATAATTATGCATCTCTAGCAAGCCATATGTCTTCTCTGAAAACTGGCCCCGTGCTGATCAATCAGTTATTGTTCCATGTTCCTTTAATTGTTTACGGACATTTGGGGGGAGTAGGACACCTCTTTTTCTGAATTCAGGGAATTGCACCTGTTCACTCTCTACCTCCCTACTTGGAAAGTCCTTAATATTTCCTCTAATTAGAGATCAGAACACCTAATTTTGTATCCTGGTTAATTGTTTTCTTTTAGTTGGTCTTGTCTGATCGTCTTTAATGTATAAAAGTCTGTCTGCCCCAGTATTTGGGATCCAGTGCCAAAGCTGAGGAAGGCAACTTCTCCCAATTTCTTAGGCAATTGCTATTCATTGTTTAATAAATCGAAATGCTCTCAGGCTCTAACTTTCATTTCCTCAGTCATTTCATCTTTCACCTGCCACAGTAGTAAGTGATTTATAAATGTTAGTTATTATTATTAGCTATAATATCACACTTGCTATATGTCACTCTGGGAAGATATACGTGTAGGATCAGTGCGTATTAAATGTATATTCTCATATCCAATGTTTATGTATTTGGCTACTTGCAAAAAGCATTTTTAAAAAAATCTTTGGAGTTCATCTTTGAAAGACATAGAATACCTAAGTATCTATAAAACAAGCAGAATGATTACTAAAAATAAAATCCCACACCCAACAAGCAAATATCTCAACCCTAGCAAATGGTGGACAATGCTATAAAATGCTATAAATTCCCTTGAACTCATTTTTCCTTCACAGAGATACTTAGAGAAAGAGCAACATCTTTTGAAGAATAAGCAATTTAACAACAAAAATAACAAAAGACTACTACAAATAAATCATAAATGGAAGGCAGCTGCAGAATAATGCCATTTTCAACCTTGCCTTTCAGAGCAATTTAGTTAATAAAAACAATTCAAACTGCTTTTCTTTAAATTTCCACATGATTTAGTCATGTGAACAGGTGGTTTTTTTTTTTCAAAGTCTGGTCAGAAATCACAGCTTTAAAAATCTCACTTTATTTAATAGCAATGTAGTCAGTCAGGCTATACTGGCAGCTTAATTTGGACTAATTCAGTTGACAATCACTAAGGTGATGATTGTTTTACAAGAGATGTTGTTTATGGAGCGTAGAGAAAGGAGATGTACATCTTTTTTAAGAGTCTCTGAGAAAATGATACTTATGTTTACCATATATCTCACTTGAAGCCAAAACTTTGAGATGGGAAAACTAATAGATGCTTTGATACTTGATTAAGTTATGGACCAACAAACCTGATATACAAAAGTTTAAAATACTCCTAGTGGCTGGCTTTTTTTTTTTTTTTAATATATTTCTATTCCTTGTTTGGCATCTAATGCTGGGAAACTCAGATCTCATTGGTGATTTCTCAGATTTCAAAAATCTACTTTCTGTTCTATTGGTCCCAATAGTAGGAACAAAATGAAATCATATCATTCTCTGGAAAATTAAAATTACTTTCAGTTACCCTTTGAATTCCCTTTCACATACATTCACATGTTGTCTCTTCCACACAAGTATTGTCCTTTTTTATCAAAGAAGTCATTGCAAATAGTAGGAACGTTCATCTAGGCCATCATGGGTGCCCCATACTTTTACTCTCCAATTACCTTTTTTGTGGAAATGGTTGGCAAAGGTCATATATCTCTTTTTGCCTTATTCTGGGCTGGGTCTGACTCAGGCCAGGCCCCTGTTAGTTTAAGTTCTGAGATAATTGCTGGTCATTCAACAAGGAACAAAAGGAAATGTACCTAGCTATAGCAAGAGAAAGTTGTCTGACAAGGATAAACATTGAGAATTCCTTGAGTTGATTCATTTTAATGAAGATCCCATTGAAATCCACTAGCCAAGCAACTGAGACTGTCAAGCTCCTCAGGGCTACTTTATATTCAAGTGATAAGGAAAAAACAACTGTCCCTTAAGCCAACCAAATCCCAAATAAACTCTTGATACCTTTTAAGGAAAAAGTAGTCTGACTTACATGGGGGGAAAGGTTAGGCTATCATATGTTAGGTCCTATGCCTCAGTGTCACATCTTCTTCAGATGTACCCAAAATATTATAAATTGGAAAACATTTGGGAGACTTGAGAAAACTCATTTGAAAGATAATTTAAAACCAGATAAGGAATTTGAAGATCCTCACACAGGATAAAATGGCCTAAAATAAAATTAAAATATCTAAAATAAATCTAAGGTGGTCTAAAATAAAAGTTTTTTTCACTAAAATACCTAATATAATTAAATTAGAAAGGAAATAAGTAATAAGAAAAATCTTTGCCTAATTTTCTCTGATAAAGGCCCCATATCCGAGACACATAAGGCTCAAAGTTATAAAACTAAAAGTCATTCACCAATAGATAAATGGTCAAAAGGATATAGTCAACTTTCAAAGGAATAAATATCAACAACCACAGGATTAAAAAATGCTCTAAATTACCAAATAATTTAAGAAATACAAATTAAAGCAACTGTGACATTTCATTTGTACCCATAAAACTGACAAATATGACAGAAGTAAATCACAAATATTGGCAGAGTTGCTGGAAACAGACACACTAGTGCACTGTTGGTAGACCTATGAACTGGTCCAGCCATTCTGTAAAGCAATTTGGAATTATGCCCCAAAATTTACTAAAATATGTAACACTGGGGCGGCCAGGTGGCACAGTGGAATAAGAGCACTGGCCCCAGAGTCAGGAGACCTGGGTTCAGTTCCAGCCTCAGATACTTAACAACCACACAAAACTGGCTGTGTAACCTTGAGCAAGTTACTTAACCCCGATTGCTTTTTTAAAAATAAATAAATAAACAAAATATGCAACACTTTGACCCATCTATAAAAATGTTAGGTCTATAACCCAAAGAGGTTAAAGAAATAGGAAGAGGACCTATCTGTACAAAAATATTTATATCTAATTCTTTTTCCAGTCACCAAAAATTGGAAGCTATGGGGCTGTCCTCCCATTGAGGAATGATTAAACAAATTACAGAATATCATGGAATATTATTGTGCCAAAAGAAATGAAGAAATAGACAGTTTGAGAGGAAACTTGTAAGTCTTCTGTGAACTGATGCAGAGAAAAAATGAGCAGAAACTAGGACAACAATTATACAGTGACAACATTATAGAAGAAAAACAACTTTGAAAAACTTTAGAACTCTAAAATTGAATAACAAGCCATAAGTTAAGAAAACAAAACTTGTTACTTATCTCCTGCTACAGAGGTGATAAACTTAAAATTCAGAGAGAGGCATATATCTTACGCATGGCTAATGTGAGAATTTGTTTTATGTATGTTCTCGATGAGGGTTTTTATTTTTCATGGTTTTTGTTTTTATTGTTCAGTAGGAGAGTATATGAGAGGTACAGATTCTAAGTACATGTAAAAATAAATTAATTTTTTTAATTATGAAAAAAAAGAAATTTGAAGATCCTGTCCAGCAGACGTGGAAGGAGCCAAATTTTCCTTTTCTTCCAGCCCTGATGTTTACTATGTGACTGTGGACAGGTCACAACCTCTCTTTTGATATTCATTTTTATTTCTCAAGTATTCTGGGGACACCTACTGTATGCTAGTCATTGTACTAAGTGCTGCAGATACAAAGGCAAAAATTAAAGTGCCCTTGCCCAGAGCAGTTAATATTCTGCTGTGTAATGATAACAGGTACACAGGTAAGCATATTCAAAATCCATTCCTTTCAGATATGGGTTGAACTAAATGGCCCCTAAGGTTTCTAACAGCTCTCAATTCCGTAATTCTGTGACATTATATACAGAATAAATAAAAGTTGTATACACAATAGATGCAAAGTCATTTGGGGAAAGAGAAAATACTAACCACTGGGAAATTAGGAAAACTTCCTGAAATGTACTTTGAAGGAAGCTAAGGTCTACAAGGTAGAAATGAGGAAGGAGAGCATTCCAGACATAGGAGACAGCCTGTGCCAAGGCATGGAAAGAAGAGACAGAAAGTTGTACAGGGGGATCAGCAAGTAGGCATATAGGGAATGTAGGGGAGGGGGAAGGAAAGTAATAAAAAAAAAATCTGAAAAACAGGTTGGGAAGGTCTTTAAATGTCAAGCAGAAAAGTTTGTACTTTATCCTAGAAGTAATAAAGAGCCACTGAAGCTTCTTGAGGAAGAGAGTAACACAGAATATGCTATAAGCATCAGGAAGTTGTTATGCCATATTGTGTTATATCCTGTGACATTATGGAAGAATATAAATCACATCATGTCATGTCACAGAATGTTACTACATATCATACATACTACATGTGTGTATTTTTGTGCGTATATGTATTGTGTATTCAGTTCAGTCACTTTCAGTCATGTCCGACTCTTTGTGAACCCATTTGGGGTTTTCTTGGCAAAGATCCTGGAGTGGTCTGACATTTCCTTTTCCATATCATTTTACAGATGATGAGACTGAGGGAAACAGGGTTAAGTGATTAGCCCAGAGTCACACACATAGTATCTGAGGCCAGATTTGAACTAAGGAAGATGAGTTTTCTTGACTCCAGGACCAGCACTCTATTTACTATGCTATTTAGCTACCTCCTGTGTATGTGTGTCTACATACACGTATGAACACATGCACACATTTTATAATACCTTCTTGAGTTAGTAGTCTCTCTTAATCCTGTTATGCTGAGTAGAAGAATAAAGCTACACAACACTCTCTATCTTTTTAGATTTTAGTTTATTTTGTGCTCTCGGAGTTGCAATTAGGGAGAAACTGAAGAGAAGGTTTAGTTGGCAGTTGAGTTAGTACAAAGCAGAGACTGATGTTTGGGTCACAAGTTTCCAGATTGGAAAAATCACCTTACAGGATGAATCCCCTGGGTGCCAACTTTGATTTATAGGTCATCATCTCCAGATGTGGGGAAAACCCTATAGGAACCCTGGGACAGTTAGGAGGATTTGTGAAAGTAGGGTCAGAGAACTCTTGAGACTCCTAAATTCATGTTCAAATACTAAGTTCAAGGGCATACCAAGTAGTTCTCTAGACTCTAGTGGATGGTATACACTCATCTTGGAGTCAGAAGGATTGTACTGCTGATATGGTAGGCCAGTTCAGGGCCCTAAACTGCCAATCTATGGGATTTGTGTCTGTGAAAGGAAGTAAAATGTTGTGTTGTTGGACTCAAGAACTATTATTTTTTCTTGGGAAATATTATGGAATCAAGATTACTGATGACAGACCTGATACTTGTTCATTTTGGTTCTAGGATTAACTTGTACATTATCTTTCGGTATTAACTGATGTTTATGTTTGGGCCATGATGTTCTGGTAAAACCTTTTTAAACTCTAGGAAATTGGTCAAATATGAGGGAGAGAACAATTCTCTTTCAAACTGGACTTGGAAGTCCAAATTCCCAACTTTGAAGGTATTATATAAATGCAAAGCATATGGATCTAGGCTACACTGTTTGCAAGAGATTCCCAAGGCTGCTCAAGAAAAACTGAGAATCTAGCCATGTTTCTAAACAATCTTTTTAGATTTTGAACTTGTAATATCCTATTGAGAGCATCACCTCTAGAGAACTGTTACTGTTGAGGGTTTTGATAAGCATGGTGAACTATAGAAAACCCAATTTTTTTCTGTTTCTCTTCACAAAATGGTAAGGCTAGAAAATATATTTTTATATTAATCTTACATGGTCACAGTATTGTATATGGAGCATGTGAGAGTAAATGGCAGCTGTATCTTTTCTATTGATGCCTCATTAACTTCTAGTTGTTTGGAATGGGTGCCATAACTCATCATACCTCCTTCCCTACCCCCTCCCCCAGCTTCAGTCACAAAAAATAGGTCTCAGAAGTGAGCAATAACTAATCATGTGCCTGGATTAAGAAGGTAATTTTCTGTCATTATTAGAGTTGGATCTCCTTCACTTAAAAATAATCTGTCCCTTAAAAGGTAGCATCAAAGACTCCCAGGTCTGGTATAGAGAGCTCTTTCTCTTTCTATGAGAGGAGATGAGAAGCCTGCATTGCCTTGTGTCAAAGTACACCCAGGTGGGTCAAGAGTGGTTTTAGGTCAGACAACATTCTAGAAAATCAAATATCCAAATAGTTTTGCCTGTAAAAGATGTATATTTCCAGTCTGACTCACTCGACCTAGTAACCATGCTGAGATCCTTGTTGAGCCCTAGCATTGGGGCGAACTTCCACAACCAGATGAACTTCAGCTGTGGACAGTTCCCTGACCCTTGTAGGGTTATTTGAATGGGAAACAGTGTTTGCATGGTGGGAAGAAAAGTAGCCTCCTGCATAAGCAGTATCACTCCAATAGACATGCTAAAACAGACACAAAGAACAATGTACAAGATGAATGGAAGTCATGGGAGACCCTGAACTGATAAGAAGAGAAAGTAGCAGAATCACAATCACACTAGAGGAAGGGATTCTGGGAGCTTCTACCCAAGTTACAACTTTTATTTTGGTTTAACCCTTTTTGCAACAATACACTTTCAACACATGATTCACCTTGAAGTAATCTTTCAACTGCCTTGGCACCAGAGGCACATGCCTGCATGTGCTGCCAAAGTTAAATCATTACATAAACAACATATGTGGTTCTTGAACAGATGTGGAAATGGGATAATTAGAAGGAACCCTGGGATCCAACTCATCACTCCTTACTTTTTTTTTATCCAAGTGACAGGGTTTTTGCATGTTTATATGTTGGTCTGTGTTTTAGAGAGATGCATATGGGGTGAATAATATAATACAGTAGGCAATCCCAAATCGGTAATATCTGGTGTTGGGATGCTACACATGTGAGTAGTTACACAAAATTTCCTTCCTAATTACATTGTTCTTAGACTAATATTGAAATGAGTTTGTACTCTTTGAGTTTATACATATGGGCCACAGGGCAAAGCAGCCCAGAAACCTGCTAGGTAGCAGGAAGAGCTCTGAAAATTGGGAGGGATCATAAAAGTCAGCTAGCTCAAACTCAGCGAAGCATTCCTCCCAGCGCCAACCATACAGATGCCATCTAGTGAAGGGGAGCTCACCACTTAATGGAGAAATAATTGCTATTGTTGAAGACCTTTGGGTCTGGATTTTTTTCTTAGAAAAAAAAATATTTTTTAATGGATAACCCCCAAGGATAGAATGAAGTTGGTGATTCTCATTAAAATTAAATTGTGAGGCCTTCGATGGGAAACATAATCAGAAGTTTCTAACTGATATGTCCTATAGACTATTTCTCCATAAATTTAGAGGCTAGCACTGGGGACACAGAGAAAGAAATGAAATAGGCCCTGTCCTCAAGGAGTGGTGGATGCAGGTCCTTTAACACCAAATCCGGCTCTTTCCCTTGTACCTTCCCACATTTTGAAGATGTCAAGATGAACTCCCTGCTCCTTACTAGAAGCTCCAAGGCAAACCACCCTTATGTCTGCCAAAGCCCCCCACCCCCTTTCTGTCATCTCTTGAAATGCAGGAGGAGTGAATATCATGTTGGACCTGGAACCAGTAAGACCTGTGTTCAAAATCTGACATTTGGGGACTGGGTGACCCTATGCCCATCATTTAAACTCTTTGGGGCCGAATTCCTTATCTATAAAACATGGGTGATTGTATCTGGATTAACTACTTCACTGAGTCGTTGTGAGGTTCAGATGAGATAACAGATGTAAAACATGACAAACTTTTCAGCACTGTATAAATGTCAGCTATCATTATCTATGGTTCCTACTCAAATCAGTTTTCAATTAGTTACTGGCACAGCAAGGTATTTAAGCAGTGCCAAAGTCAATAGCGAGGCAGTTGTAACTGGTGCTACCTGTAATGCTGGTAAAGGGAAACAGAGAGAGAAATGAGTATTGGTGGAATTTTCTGAATATTTCCCTTCTCTCTCTCTCTGTCTCTGTCTCTCTGTCTGTCTCTCTCTCTCTCCCTCCCTCCCTCCCTCCCTCTCTCCCTCTCTCTCTCTGTCTCTCTCTCTCTCTGTCTCTCTGTCTCTCTCTCTCTCTCTTTCTCCCTGGATCCTAGGACTCCCTACAAACTAAGAATGTTAATATAATACTGTAAGAATATACATATACACATACATATATATATATACATACACATACATATATTTGTGCATGTATGTATATACATATTTGCTTCTAGTGTTACAGTAACATAATTAGTTTATAAATATATATACATATATAAAATAAAAGTATTTATTTTATATATTATATAAAATGTATAACATATAAAATAATAATAAAATTAAAATCCCCAAACTTGAAAATGAGATCACAGAATTTGAAATTTGAAAGGGATATTGGTAGTTGTCAAATTGACTGATTCCCCAAAATTATCCTTATGATAACATACCCAGCAAGTGACCATCCAACCTCTACTTGAAGGTCTTCTAAGGGGGGAATACACCACTCCTGGAACAGCCCATTCTACTTTTGGACCTCTTTAATTGTTAGGAAGTTTTTCCTGGCATTAGGCCTAAACTTGTATCTCTGGATCTGCTACCCACCACTCCTGTTTCTGCCTTCCTGGGCCAGAGGTGTATGTTTGCATGTGCCCATGGCATTTATTTGCCTGAGTAAAGTACTGCATTCACTTAAAGTCAGATTAAGAAGCTGGCACAAAACCCAGATTTTTAATTAACAAACAACCTAAGAGAAAACAAATGTAACTTAAAACACCTGAATAAGCAGTTTAGCATGTGCAGCTGTCCTCCCAGGTGTGCTGCTGGGCAGTTCCCCTTCTTCCCAGAAGGCAGCCGATCTGGAGATGGTACCTGATATTAGTGGCATTTCGAATCAAATAGGTTTGCCTCTCTGGACAGTATCTTTAAGAAATAGTTTGCAATTTTGCAGATATGCAAAATAGTGATGGGTAGTCTGAACATAACCGGTGCTGTTTTTAAAATGTGATGGAGTTGACTTATAGAGAACATGGGAGTTTATAAAACCTTCTTGTTTTATGTCTGAAAAATAGGAATTGTTTTCCCTTGATTTCTATTGCCTTAGAGGAAAGAAGACAATAAAAGACTTCTTGAATGATGTTTAATGATAACTCTATTCAGGCATTTCAGGGTGGGGGTGAGGAGGGGGAAGGAGGGAGGAGACTGAACCTATCATTTCATGGCATAGGGAACTCCTAGTGAAAAAACTCCCTATATCAATCAATGCAAGTCTGAAAGTGTCCTGCAACTCTTGATCTTAGTAAATGGGAAAAGCAATGGATTTGGAGTCAGAGTACCTGACCACAAATCTCACCTCTATTATTTATCACCCTTGTAACCAGGTCACACCTCTCTGGGTCTCAGTTTACCCATATATCAAATGAGGAAGTTAAACTAAATGGCCTCTAAGGTGCCTTATAGCTCTAAATCTGAAAAGTTAAGTGACTTACCTATGGTAACACACCTAAAATGTGTCAGAGACAGGACTTTAAGCCAGAATCTTCCAGAGTCTAAGTCTAGCTTCTATCAAATGCATTAAGCAACCTCAACCCCAGCATCCACCTACAGATTTTTTTCTGCAATAAGACAGAATATACTTGATTTATGTTATCCACAGGGCTGGCAATGCCCTTGTCCTGTGTGAGTTTTCTACTCTGGATTCACCTGGACTGGGTTTGATTCTGGGGGAGCCTGACCACAAAGAAAGAATTCAAGCCAATCACATTCTCTAGCTCATGAAGCCCCAATCTGGGATAATTCCAGGAAAATATCCCCAAATAAAATATAGTTTGGGTTCATGTCTAAGATCTTCCCAAAAGGAATTAGCAGGAATTCCCAAAAAGAATGCCTTCTAGAAAGGTACTCATTGTACAAATTTGTAAATATAAGACATAGAACAGTTATGTATTTTTTTCTACCACAAAAAAAGCTTAAAACACAAAAGACTTAAAAGCACACATTGACAAATACTTAAAATATGAGAATAGTAACCTGTGACTCCTAATATACTCTCCTAGGAGGTAGCAAAGACTTCCAATATATTTAAGGCTGCAAAGGACTCAGAGAAACTCATAAATGCAGACAGAAACAAATTCCCCACCACCTCTATTTTGCTATACTGGAAGTTAAAGACATCAAGGGCAGATCTTACCAAACAGATATTGCTTTCCTCTCAATCTGCACTGTCCATGAAGCATCACAAAGCATAGGTCTTCTGGACAGCCAGGCCAAAGCTTGGGCTTTCACACTTTAGGATGTTCCTATTCCTGGTCATCCTTCTTTGGACCCCAAATTGAAAACCCCTTGCTGTAGTGTGAGAGACTTTCAAGAGACAGATGCAGGTGATTTCCTAATTCATCCATCCAGGTAGAATCTCTTCTAAACTATAGGTCTGCATTGCCAATGAACCAGTAGATATCTCCACCTGGATATCCTGTAGGCATCTGAAACACCACATGCCCCAAACAGAACTCATTCTGTTTTCCCTCAGAATCATTCTTCCTCCAAACTTCTCTATTTCTTTTGAGAGTACCACCACTTTTCCAGTTACCCAAGGTCACAAATTTGGAATAGGTCACCCTTTTGCTCCTGTCTTCCTCGCCTATATTCAATCGTCAAGTCTTCTCCTCAACCTCTCTCCCACTTCTTCACTCACATAGCTTCTCCTTTGATTCAGGCACCCTTTCTTAGATTAATGCAATTTTCTCCTAATTGTACTCCCTACTTCCAATCTCTCCACTCTCTGTTTCATTACCAAACAGCTGCCAAATTGATATTCCTAAATCATAGATCTGTGCGAGTCTCTCGTTCCCCTACTTAAAAATCTTCAATGGCTTCCCATTGCCTCTCAGTCAAAACACAAAATCTTCAGGCTGGCATTTAAAGTTCTTTGCAATATAACTCCCTAAGGTGAGCCCTAATGACCCCTTTAGGATCTTTGATTTTGGGGGGCTTTTTTTCCTGCTAATAATCTATTTCTTCCTTTATATCTAGACTGAGTTCCCTATGTTCCAGGAAAGAAGGTTCCATGTTTACCTTATTGGACACCAGTCAAATTGTTTTTCCTGCCACAATCTGACCTGTTTACAGAGCCAGTGTCCCTGAGGACATTGGGACAGGTTCATAGGGATCTCTGGTTAGCCTTTCTCCTAATTATAATTACTAAACCCCTTATTCAGTTTATTTTCAGGGTTCCATTCTTCCTAGCTCTTCTCTCCCGTTTCTTTTTTTTAATCACTTCCTATTCTTGTTTTTAAATCTTTCCCACTGGTCTGTTTTCTACGAGCCCTCTACCCTGAATCAGTCCATTCTTCATAGTCTCTAGCATGTCTCACAATGAGGGCACTAGAGAAACTTTTGATGTGCCGGGGGGGAAAGGGCTGTTTTTAAAGAACCAAAACACAATTCTACCCCTACAGTTTAACTAAAAAGAATTCTTTGCTCTTCAGAAGTCTATCCCCCTATTATTAACTCATTTGTCACAACTAAAAAAAATCCCATCTTTCTCATTCTCTCCTGATATCACACATATCTTCCCTTAATACTTTATATCAGAAGAGCACTTATTGATTTCAAATTTTCATCTATAATATTTGCAGTCTTAAAACAAAGTAGGCAGGGTGAGTATTACTATTCCCATTTTACAGATGAGGAGCTTGAGACTTAGTAGCATAGCTGATAAAGTCATGTAGCCAGTCAATTGCAGAGACAGCTCTAGAATCCATCCTTCTGAGCAATATTTCAATGCTATCTTGCCCCCACCCCCAGCCATGCTGATGCTGCCCCTAGCATGGGTTTCCACATCCCCTTCTGAAGGAATCATGAAGTACAGATACACGTGAGAAAAGATGGTCATCCTTCTTGCTCTAGGAAATCCTGTATTGTCTTCACTGAAACATTTAAAGATACTTCAAAGACCCCAACATTTATATTAAAACATAGCATTGCCAAGAAAACCCCAAAATGGGTTCATGAAGAGTTGAACATGGCTGAAAAAATGACTGAACAAGGCAGATGACTAGTACAGTGTTTTTGTCACAGTCCTTCCTATTTACCTGTTGAAATGGGCCTTACACCAGACCACTAGCATTTGAGTGTGAATCAATTTGTCAATTCTTTCTTTCTTTCCTTTTCTTTCTTTCTTTCTTTCTTTCTTTCTTTCTTTCTTTCTTTCTTTCTTTCTTTCTT